>NC_089689.1:24876170-25186349 GCF_031753505.1 Anomalospiza imberbis | reverse complement strand
CAAATTTTGAGGTTACTGTTAACAATTAATTGGTTCAATACTAAGTTCTTTTGTCACTGTAATTTTAAAGCATAAGGAACAGCAGTGATGCTATAGACATAATTATTTGTCATCTTTTACTGCTTTCTTCTTTTCAAGCCATTGACAAATCTTCTTGATCTACTGAGATGCTTTTAGCTGTTCTTGCTTTGAAACTCATAGACATGAAAGTTATTTTTATTAAAAATGTCATGTTCATATAACTTGTTAAAGGGAATAGAGTTTAAAATTAGTAAACATAGACTGACTGAGACTGATACTTTATCTTTGCTGCTTCAGCATTGCTTCCAATTTCTGTCCTTGTATTGACAGAACCTGAAAATCAAAATGTGATAGAAATGACCACATGCATAGAGAAATATCTTCAGGGTAGATCAGTGCAGTCCAGATCCCTGAAGTACACCGTGGTGCTGGAGGAGTGTGTTGTATCCACAGCACCACTCCACCTCTCCATCTACATGCATACAAACTGCATTGGGGCTTTTTGTGTCTCAGCAGAGACAGCAGCAGGAGCTACAGTTCTTCCTTGAGTTTATACCAAAGCAGTGGTAATCTTCACTGGACAGGGTTTTACAGGATCACCAGTGTCCTATTTTCTTTGAAGCACCTACCTATGGACAGTTGCTGGCCCTCACAACCCCTGGACATCATCAGGAGCTGAAGTAGCCTCTTGTCTCCTGCACCTGTGTATTGTTTACTCTCTTCACTCCTCCTCTGCTTTTGATGCTCAGCTGGGCTTGTTTCCAAACCAATTACATGTTTTGTCATGTAGAAATAGCACCTTCTGTACATTGAGCTGTATCCCAGATTTCATAGGCGAATGCTTTTGCTATTGGTTTTAGAGATCCACTCCTGAGATAATTCCTACTCGAGAAGCTGCTTTGAAAATATGCTAAAAATTGCCTTTGCTGATCAATTACACCCGACTGTGGTTTGACCCACAAATGTATTTTGATAAGATTTACTTCTCTGGGAGATCCTTTTTTACCTTCATCAAGCCCTGGATTGCCACAGAAGTGTCTCTGAACGATGATGTGTTTCATGGAGCAGCTCTGCAGCCCATTTTTGCTGGAGCAGGCAGAGTTCCTCGTCAGGACTACTCACAAGAGGGATGGTTTGGCATAAAGCCAGAGGTGCTGAGATTCTTGGAATATTCCATCAAGAAACATAGAGAGATGCTTCAGACTGAATTAACTGGAGTGGTCTTATTTAGGTGCTTTAACTCGTGTTTTACAGAAACCAAAATACTCATTTCAGTGCCAAGTTGTTATAGAAGGACTACATTTGCTTCATGCCCTGCTGAGAGATGCTGGCAGGAGCTATTATCAAAGACTCCTTTTCCCCTTAGTCATTTAATAGTAGCAGCTTCTCTTTTATTCTGTGCTCTCTGAGAGCAGAATAGGAAGTGATAATCTCCTTGGAATACAGCAGACACCTGTTTGATAAGTGGTAATTGCATTATTCCTGGAGGATTATCACAGTGGTGCTTGTTTCTTTGTAATGAAGCTCCACTATTACAAGCAGAGCAAAACTTCACTAGAAGATACACATTCCAGGTAAGAGAAACAGAAAATAGGAAACAATCATCCTTTTTAGAAGCTCATTTTTAGAAGTCAGTAGCACTGTATTTTCAAGAGCTAACATTGCAAAAATCCAATTCCTCAGAAAATGATATCCATGAAGAAGAGGCAGCATAAAAATCCTATCAGTGTTTGAAGCTTTTTTTTGGAAGCAGTTCTGCTAGCACAACTGCTTGAACTGTGCCAAGGAATTATATAGTGCTGGAAACATATCCAGGCACTTCTGTGCCATCCAAAGTGTTGTACAATGTTGTGAAGTAAATGGCATCCCACCATAGACCAGAAACATGCCAAGTATTTGGCTGATACTCTTTGTGAATGCAAAGCAGTTCCCAAGATGTATCTGTGAATATCTGTGGGCAATATGTGATGTGGATGAACTGTTGTTAGTTTATACTGTTTAAGATTTTTTTTTTGTTCCTGAGCTTAAAAACCTGTTAATGGTTTTGTGTCTCTTCTGAATAGCAAAAAATAAATGGTTTGATATCAGACTCAGTAAAAACAAGTATTATACTGTCTATATTCTATGGCAGTTAAATAGTTGCATGAAGAAAATACCAGAAATTTAACAGACTCTGTTGGAACATAAAAGCAAGCCAATAAAACAGGACAATTTTGAGTAAAAGATATATAGCAAGACAGGTCAAAACTCTGTTGAGTGTTTTTGCAGTTGTTATGAGTCTGAATCCATGTTAAGTGCAGCTGAATTTTTCATGTTAGAGTATCAAAAGTAAGAATACACAGTACCACAAAACACTATAACCAGACTTCAAAGCATGTGGTCGTTCGCAGAGAACTGATGGATGAGTGGACACTGGCCCCTTCCCATGTTTTCAGGTGCTAGAGGAATTCTTGTCCTTTCTTTTTAATTGACCTTTCCTTTTCTTTACCTTGATCCCTCTCTTGATGGATGCTTTGACTCCTGGTATTTGTTGTCACCCAAAGACAGTCTCTCTTTAGCTTAGGAAAGGTTGGGAATCCCAGTTTATCTGTGAACAACACTCTGTTAGTTGTAATTTATCTTGATTTAGTTAGAGAATTGTTTTTTTCAGTTCCAGAGACTTTCAGGAATGTACAGTGAGTTATGACCTGTTCCCAGGCATGTGTGTTTTATAGATCAGTTCACACAGGTGTACTTATTAATAAACTCACTGGACCAATTTACATGCCTAAGTTTTAACCACTGAGTAATTAGCGAAAGCATTGCTGAGGAACTGGAAATTTGGGAAATGTGTCATTATTTGCATATCAGTATAAAGCAATTACTAAATTAAAGAGTGCACGTTGTGACAAACATGAAGCTCCTTTACTGTTGCTTTGTCAGTGCACATTAACATCAACTTGATGTGAAAGCCTGGCTTTCTCTGCATGAACTAAAAATCCTAAGGCAGAAGTACACAATGAATCACCCAGAGTTTGAGGCTAGCATGCTGAATTGCCTTGGGGTTCAGACTGAGGAAAGAAAAAACTCATGTAAAAGACCATTGAGAAAACGTATCAGTGGAAAGTAATTAACTCAAGATCCACAATTAGCCTCATGGTCTATACTTAACTGTGTTCCAGGTCTTTCAGCATTTATTTAATTCTGTTACCCTGTGTTTCAAATAGCTGCAAATGGCTTGGCAGATTTTTCATCCTTTTTAATATTTACAGTTTTTGTCTAACAAGAAGAATGAGCTCTGTAAGTGATCATGGGTATTTATTTCGGTCTCTCAAGTATATTTCTTTTTTAGCAGAATCCGTTGTATGAGGAAATATTATTTTCTTTGTGTTTCCTTTAAATATATTTGTGGTTTGAAGCAACATTAAGTACTACAGTAGCTGTCCTTCTGCTTTAATTCCTAATTTGCCTAACTAGGCTCAGTCAAATGAGAAATAATCAAAACCAGGGATAATTTTCATTCAGCCAGCAAACGAGAGGGGTAGATGCACAGTAACACGCCTGGTGATTAACAGGGCCCGTAGCAAAAATTGGCATGTGTGTTCAACCAGCACACCAGGGCTGGGTGTTCCCAGAGCACCAGGCACCACTTTTTCTCAAGCTCACAAGAATCTCGTTGTGTTTTGTGGAGCTGCCTTTAGGGTGGTTGCTGCTGCAATGCCAGCATCCCTCGCTCGGTGTCTGAAGGACACAAGTGGCCTCCTCACTGTGTCTTGGGTCTCCTCCAGCCTCCCACACCATCCTCAAGATGATTCCAGAGCTGCTTCACCATACTTCTGCCTTCAGCACATGTAATGATCTGCCAGCATTGTGCCTTCCCACTGCAGCAAAATAAGATACATATGCAGCAGCCTTTTGGAATTTTGGAGAATTAACACGGCAGTCTCTTAATCCTAATCTAAAGAATTTAAAACATGAGTAATAGTTCAGACACTTTTTTCCCCTTCACTTCAGAGCTCTTTTAACGTTTGGGTTCTCTGTTTTAACTCTATAGCATTCCTTTGTGATTTTAAGCTTCATTATAGTTCAGAGATCTATCATGGGAACATGACTGAAATCCTTGGAATGAATTTCCTACAACCTGTGTTGACAGGTTTAAATTACGTACTCTGACACTGTTCTTGTGGCTGGATTAGAAACTTTTTTCCAAGTTAAACCTGCGATAAGTAATTGTCACAGCGCTCTGGCACAATGCTAATGTGAAGTGACGTGTCCAAACTGGCCTCAGTAACATGAAGAACCCTAACAGGTGTGAGGGGTGGATCTTCCCATGGGCCCTGCTGAACTTCTAACAGGGGAAAAATAGTAGAAAAAGTGAAATGAACCTTGAATAAAGCTGTCAGCAGTAATTATCTCAACAACACTTTGTGAGGAGTTAAAATAAGCATTACTGATTTATAACCTGAACACACTCCACACTAGAGATGTTTTTTTCATCCAGTTAGTGTTTAAAATGAAACGTTGAATACCTGTCAAGATTTTTTTCTTTTTATTGGAGATGCATAATGAAAATGAAGTTATTTTCCAGAGGAAGTTAATTTCAAGGGCTGTCAAATTTTTTAAACTCTTCTGTTCATTTTCCTATTTGTGCAATAGTTTAATAAAATAAACAAACCTCAAGCGTACTTGACTGTTTTTCCCAGCTAATGCTATTTGATGTCAAAAGACAAATGTGGAATTACATCCACTTTTTATTGTTATTCAAGGAGGGATAAGAGCTTACATGACAGTAGATGAGCTTTGGGTGTTTGATTTTTTTTTTTTAAATACTATGTACTGAACTTGGATAACAATGTCTAGTTGAGCAGTACAGACTGAAGAGAGCCTTTCAGTACTGGGTAGTAAATCTTTCTGAGTCAATTAATTGCACAGTACAAAAAAGCCCTTGTTTCAGTCAGCTAAAAGAATGTATTTAATAGATTTGCTTTTTGAATTGCAATGTACCTTCATTTTACATTGGGGTACTTGCTCTTTGTTGGTGTGATGACACTTGTTTTATGTACACTATGTATTTCAGTATGGATAGAAGTAGTTTTACAGTCTGTCACTACAGGAAAAATACTTGCTAACTTTTGAGAAAAAAACAAGCCAAAGGACAAACATTAATTCACACAAAATTTTTAATCTTTTGGAGCTTTAAACATAACTTTTAAACATGAATGTGCAGGCATTCTTAAATCATGTATCACTTTGCCTTTGTGAGATTATACACTGAAAAGAAGATAAGTTATTTATTGAATTTAGACAGTGACAAGTGAAGGGTTTGGAAGTGTTGACCACCTGTTTGTTCCCAAGGAATTCAGTGGGGGTTTGTCTGAGCATAACAGGCTGCCCACGCACTGCTAATAATGCTTGGTTAAACACCAGGAGCTGCAGCCGTTGCAAGAACAAACTCACATGAAAAATCTCTCATGTCAGTGTCATTTTTCTTGAAATTATGAGATTTTGAGTATCCTCAGAAATGGTATGAGTTGCTTGGGAGTCTACCACCCCCTTCTTTCATGGCTTGCTTTCTCCGTTTGGATCTCCAGCAAGGAAAGTGTGGAGCAATCTGATAATCTCTGGAGAACTGCAGAAGATTGCCAGAGTTCCCATACTCTTATTTCCCCTGCTTCAATACTCACATGCGAGGACTATGCTGAATGCACTTAGAAACCACAATTTTATTCAACTGTTTGTTTAATGAAAAACGTCCTACTCTTGCATTTCAAGAGCGAAAACAAAACTTCACTCACTTGCTCTACCTCACACCGCTGTACATTTGGATTTTTCCTATATGCCACATTAATTGCTACATCCTGTCCACCATACAGATATTCCTTGCTTTTCCTTACTTCTTCAGTCTTGGAAAAGATAGGTTACTTCTTCAGTCTTGGAAAGGACAGGTTACAAAAGGAAAATGGAGATGAGTGAGCCTCAGCTGTGGGGCAGCCTGACCAATCTAGCTCCAATGGTAAACAGCAAGAAAAATAACTTATTTTCTAGGTGTTCCAACTAGATTGGTTTAGCATTTGTTTTGTCTTCTTACCTTACCTGCTGTCAGTGCACTTTAGGCAATGAAAGCATTTGATCCCTAAAATACCTTGTATCTAAGTGCATCTAGTAATATCACGTACATAAAACATTTGATAGAAAAACAAGACAGAAATGTTTCTTCTAGAGTTTTTCTTATTTTGCGAAGTTTTTGTTCCTTCTCAAACTTCATATACTTGTGTTCAAAATGCAGAGTTTTTTCCTATAACTTCAAGAAAATCAACCCGTCCACCCATCCATGTGATAAATTGGCATTTATCATACTCAGGAAATTAGTTTATGCTATATTAAAAGGTCACATAACAGAATAGTAAATTTAATATGAAAATTGAAATGCTTGATAATGCTTCTTGCTCAGCCCTATATCCTTATCCCTTCTCTTATCTGATGAGGGGAAAAAAAAACATCATGGTAATTAATCCAATGAGAAAAAGGATCAAATTATGGGAGTGTAATTTTCACAGAGGAGACACCTGCCAGTCATTGAGTATTTTGCTGTGGGCACCTCTCTGAAGTTATTTTGAATAATTGTGTGTTATGAAATGTACTTGGTCCTGTGTATTTCTTCATTCTCAAGCCATGTATCAGTGAGTAAACTAGTAAATGGAAAAGGTAAGCAACTCACATTTGGGCACGGTGAAAGGGCTGTCACATGGAGTATTTGAACCAGGATTAGGTTTCAATCTGTAGGTAACACTGCATTCGTTTCTGATTGAGAATTTTTTGGTGTGATATATGTGTATTACAAACCCCTATGTGTGTAGTGCAGCCTGCTAAGCAACCTTTAGAAAGAGCCCTTTTTATGGGAGATTTACGGGGGAGAGTCAAGTATCGGAAAACATGCTTTTTATTTTGTACACCAGAATCTTGTTTGCTTACTTTATCTCTGAGTGTTAAAAGCAGAAAATGGATTTTTTTTTCCTTTACCTCAATAGAAAATCATGCTGTGAGAGTTCCCCTATTTAGTTTCCTATGGAAGCAGATTGTATACAGCCAAACGTGATTCTGTATTAGAAGTTTAGCTATTTGAATAATTGGACTGATTCATAGAAGTTATACAGAAATTACATTTCTTTTTAGGATCTTTTTATATTAAAAAATCCAGAAAGTTTATCTATGGCAAGGTTTTGGTTTTGGCTTGCCATTGTCAGGTAATGCCTGTTGCTTTACTTGCTGTGTGTGCATGTGAAATCTGGCATCATTTTTAGAATCGTCTCCTTTGTGTATGGATCAAGTAGTCTCTGAATTTCTGTTTGATGCTTTGTAAGATTCACTGTTTGACCTTTGAATTTCTGAGAACAAATTATCAAGAATTTCTACTTTATGCCCAAAAAATGGTACTAGAAAATACTTTGTCATGGAAAAATACCTCTCCACTGAGTTGGAAAGAAATTGTCTTTTGAGTAGTTTGAAAATAAAATTACCTCTTTACAGTGACTTAAACAGTTTCTCCTTTTCAGTGGTCTTTTAAACAGTCAAAAGCTGTTTTCTTTAAAATTTACAAGTACTGGGTAATATAGCTGAAGGCTCTATTTAATAACTTGCCCTGATTAACAGGTGAGTGTCTGTATGGTCAAATAGATGCAGTAATGTACATTAAAGCAAATCAGAGTGCCCACGCACTCCAAAACCTCAAAACCCTCATTGCTCTTGTAACAGTCAAAAGCTTAACAATCAAAAGCACAACATAAACCAATATTCCTACCTTCCTTAAGCATTATACTTGCTTGTTCTGAATAGTTCTTGTTTACAAAAAGCTTTATCCCTTTGCAGAGATGGGATCTCTGGATGGCAAGTATCCTGTGAATAGCACAAGCTGTCAATAAGTGAGGATGAGGAAGAATGTCCTGTTCTTTACAGATTATTGCCTTAAGGTGGACACTTTGGGTGTCCCAGCTATATTCTGTAAGGCATTAGAAAGATCTTACAGCTTCCTTCACTTTCCTCATTAGGTATGGTTGCCATTCAGATCTCTCTTGAGATGCTGTTTTTCTCCTTCAGTGTGTGGCTGAACATGAGGAAGGCCAATTTGTCATATCCAATTACTCCTTTCCTGATGCAGTCCACTGAGCTTAAAATTTTTGTATCAGCGTTTCTCAGTGGTGTGAGTTCTGCAGCTGGAGTTCTCTGCTGGTATCGTTCCTCCATGTTCCTTCTAGTGTTTATCTTTTTCCACATCTTCAGCATCTTGATTAAATAACTCTGGACTGGTACAAGAGACTGAGTTTGTTCCTTCATTTGTAATGTCAAAAGTCTGCAAGAGTGGAAATTAAGTTGTGCCAACAAACTCTTTCTAGAAGATAGAAGGTTTTGAGATTATGGGCTTGTAATATTTCATATTATTCTGAGCATGGGAGCAGCACTCTGGAATTACATGCTCTCAATGATTTCATTCTCTCCTGCAGACATATTTGTATCATGAAATATTTGGTAAAGAAATAGTGGGTTTATATTGTTCTGAATTATATTTATAGAAGCTTCTACATAAAACTAATACAACATGAAGAATAATTTATTGTTTAAAGCATCTGGTCTTACTCCAGATTTGGCAAATATTTCTGGGTTAATCTGGAAGGTTGACAAAGAATCCTGCATGTTTGGATCAGAAAAGATGTTGCTTAACTTTATCCCTCGATTGCTAATGCTGGCAATTGAAAAACAAATCATCTCACACTGAGCATTTGCAAATAGTATTAGTGTCTTAGAGTTGGAAAGCACAAGTGAGCACCAGACTATTTATTTCCTCTCTAAATTGTTAGATTTTGTAGTGATCTTTCTCTAATTCAAGTAACCTTTTCTGTGCATTTTGTCCAGCTTGCACCATTACCTTTTTGAATCTCAGAGCTATTGAATCAATTTAGATTGTTTCCTAAAAGGAGACTCTCCTGCTGCCACTCTCCCTGAAATGTTTGAAATCTTGAATTTTATTTTCCTTCTCCTTAAAAGCTATAGGAAACCAAATAGGAGACTATTTAAACTTTAAATAAACACAAGCAGTGTCTACACAGTGTTGAACAAAAGATCTGGCTCTGGAGTTACTTTTTGCAAGTAATTTTCCTTTTTTCTGATTTTATTTCACTTTCCAGCTCATGTACCTTTCAGTTCTGAGACAGTTTGATTTGCACAAGCATAGGTTCCCTGCCTAAAAAAAGAGTGATCTTATTTATTTTTGCTTTGGTGTATTATTTCTTTTATAACCTGTACCTACCTTGTCATTCACTCACAAGTCCTGCAAGTGCACTTTCATTTTCTTTTCTTGTGCACGTGAAAGCCATCCCATTAAAATTTTGGTACCCACATAGTGGTGACTTTCATGTAAAAAAAGAAAAATTCAGAAAAGTGACTGACTTTTGAGCATTTTTTTTCACAGCCAGATGGGCTCATAAGCTAGAGAATATAGGTAATCAGGTACTCAGGCTACAAACCAGCTTTTTCAGTTATGGGGTTGGTATAAAGATTTTGTCCATTCCCATGGGAAGGTGGCTGAAACACAATGATAATTTATTGCAATGATAATGTTCTGCATCTCTGTTTGGGAGGGGGCAGGTGCAGTATTCAGAAAGAAAAACCTCTCCTAGAGCAGTGTGAGATCTACAGTTCTTGCCATTGAGACACTTCAGTGGTGCTCCCATCCGTGCCTTGCATTCACAGTACTAGGAAAGGGTTTGTTGAGCTGCCTGGAATACGATCTTTTGCTTAGTCTTGGTGTTTTTATGATTTCAAAAATAAAGCTTGAGCTTTTGCGGTGCTTGAGTCTTTCTTTGCAAGAGTACTCTCTATCTTTGAATGAACATAACTTTATTCTAGAAGAATGTTGATGCCTCTCGTTTACTTTGGAATGAAGGCAGAGCTGCTATTTCTTTTGCAAAAAAAAACAAAAACAAAAAAAAAAAAAAAAAAAACCACCAAAAAAACCCCCAAAAACTTCTCTGAAAGGGAAAGGAAAAAAATGCAAAGGGAAGGGTGATTTCTCACACCAGTGTGCACAAGCCCCCAACATTCCAGCAACTGTCTGGAAAGTAGGATGAAACAGGCTCTGAAGTGGAACCCCTTCTGCTGTTAGCTCGTGTTTGAGAGGCGCTTTGACACTATAATATAGGGTTGCAAATTGGAATTGCAACACCCTGCAATTGGGCCAAGTGATGAAGCAGCACAATAACTGCCTGCTTGATCTTACCACTCTCTCTTTAATGTGCATGTAAAAGATACCGGGAGCCTTTCCAGGCATCTGTCAGGGGATTTGATGCTGTGAGAGGAGGAACTGTGGGCTGTGTGTGGTTAATGTGGGTGTTTGTGTGTTTTACCAGCATTTCATATGGTGTGATAACTACAGGGCAAAGTTTCAGTTTATAACAGTTGGGTTTTGTTTATTACTAAAAGCTTATAAAAATAATAATTGAAATGGGGGATTATGGCAGAGAATGCAGTTCTTATGCTCTTGTCACAGGAGTTTCATAGGTAATTGGTCTAGACCTCTGCGTTGTCTTTAATATTTCATTTACTCCAGAGTATTATAACTCACTTCCTTTAAGGTGATTGCTGGGCTTTTTACACAGCTAAACTTGTGTTTAACCTTGCTGTGAGAATGTGACAGTAGGCTAGTTCAGACAGGTTAACATTCATTTGGTAACCAGCCTGCTTAATCAGCCTGCTTCAACCTGCAGCAAATTAAATCTCTGTGAGTTCTAGCAGACAAGTGAGAAAGTCTCTCTGAATTATGTATAAAAAATAAATGGGGTATTTTCAGTGCTCATGGCAGTAAATGAAATTTAAGGCTTATGATTTATTCTTGGATTTTTGTTGAGAACGAGTGCTTAATGCTTTTACAGTCCAGTTAGGAGAGTGCTATATTTCTGAAATGTATAATGTAAATACTTTGTTCTGTGCCCTGCAAAAATACTAGTAAGTTTTACAGGATCTGGGTGTTTTTCTGTTCTCTCTGTGCTTCATCTGAAGGAACCATTAGAAAAGAAGTTTTAAACATACAGCCAGGACTACCACATCCCTGAAATTTGCATAGCGTTAAATACTTTGTCACTGTCAAAACCAATCAATTTATTTAAGAGCTACTCACATTGTAAAATCGGTCCAGATAGGTCTTAGGTGCTTCTGAAATTGCTGTTTGTGGTCATCAAGCTTGCTTCTCCTGGACTGATGTGCTCTCCAGAAGAGGCAGGAGGCTGAGCAGAAGCTTTAAATGCAGGGATGGCGCAGGTGATTCTGGTCACAGAGTGGCCAGACTCGTGTATTTTTAAATGCAATATAGGACCAGATTTTCAAATATTATTGCTGTGTGTTTGCAGGCATCGTAATAATTTTGTCTTTCAAATGACAGTTGAATTTTTCTGTTGGTAGTTCTTAAAAATTGAGATTTAGGCATACAGCAAAGGGCAGAAGTGCTGTTTCTGTTGGCACTGGCTGCTGACCATCCATCTTGTGGACTGTGCTGACTGCAGTGTCACCAGTTTGGATTGTGTGTCTTTGTTCATATGAGGAACATGGTGTGCATTGACATTTAAAATGACCAAAAAGGAGATGAAATATATTTTTTTAAGTTGCCAATGTGATTGTGTCTATTGCAATGTCTGCTGATAAACAGATCTTTCAAAACACGATTTTTTTCAAGATGATTCAAATGTTTTTATTTACTTGTATCCGTACTTTACATCATTAACAATTGCTTCTTGATTAGCAAAAAAAAATCAACATTTGCATCATCAAAGCATAGCACTGTAAAAGTTGCCATGTACAGTAACATTTCAAACTTCAGTACTGCTTCAGGAGAAAAGAACAACTTTGGAGTTTGCAGTTCCATGGAATTTGTTTTGGTATTCTGTGTGTACACTTCAGTGAAACTCAACTGATGTTTCCTTGAATATTTTAATGTAAGGAATCATTTTAGTTTTTCAGGCATCTTAATATGTGTTTAAATAATGCATCTTTAATTTGAATCTCTAACAACCTTAAACCCTGCCCCCAACCTTTGACTGAGACTGTGGCTTTAATGAAGAACCACTGCTTGCTTTGTAGATGACTTTAGCTGTGTCGGGACTGACTTTTCCTTGCCATCGACTCACGGTCGGAAGAAGATCTTCACCTGTACAAACAAGGGAGCAGTCAGAGGAGGTAAGGACATCTTCATTGTGTTACCAGTCTGCTCTAGGAACAGGCAGGGACAACTCGGGGTGCAGTGGTCACCATCCCTCTTGTTGTGGTGGGTCAATAGAATTGCATCTTACAACAATCCATTTGCAGTTCTTGTAATTGTGTCAAAGTGAGGAACTGGGCAAAGAAGTCATTAAAGAAAAAGAGGAAAAACAAAGCAAGCAAACACCAGCAAAGCATCTGACTGTGGGAGATGAGACCTCAACTCCTTGCACTAAAATTTTGATTTTTCTCCTGTATATGGGTATTCCAAATACCAATATAAAAGCCACCATTATGTGGCTTTTCTCCCTTTTTCTTATGCAGTTAACCAGGTGTGGTACCATTAGATGGAAAAGCAGCATTAAATTTGGATAAAATTTGCTGAACTATGTGTATGGAGAAATTCTTTAATAATGCATTTTGTCACATAATATTTCTCTCAACCAGACTTCTGTTAAAAATTACCTTTGATAATGCCGTATAAAATAGTAAATTAAACTGCAGTATATTATGTGTATTTGTCACTGTGTGTGTATTTTGTATTTCACTGAAAATGTCTGAAATAGAAGCTTACAGTGGATTATGGGTTTTGTTTTTATACAGCAATGCACTGATGTTCATATGGTTAGTGATAGTGATGGAGATGACTTTGAAGATGCTACTGAGTTTGGAGTTGATGATGGAGAAATGTTTGGAGTAGCTTCATCTGCCTTGAGGAAATCACCAATGAGTAAGAGTTACAATTAACTGGAGGTTGTACAGCAGAGGTGAAAGCAGAGAGGTGGGAGGGGTCTGCAGAATTAGAAACTGGAAAGTATTTTTTTATAGGAATGGTAGAATTGTTTGAATGTCATGTCTCATGGATGTATCAAAGAAAAATACTGCATACATAACTGGCAACTATAAAAACACCTTTCCCTGGAGGGAAATTTTTAACCTTGCAACTGAAGAATAATTGAACTTAAAATTGATGAGTAACAAATAAATCAGAGAAATTGTGATCTCTATCCGAATGCATCTGTAGATAACTAGATTTCCACTTCTCTGTTTTGAAAATTCTACAGATTCTGGTTTTGATTGCCTTAGTCATTATGCTAATCAAATTTCTCAGTGATTATTTGCCCTTGAATTATGAAAAGGATTGAGCAGGAGCAGTCAGTTACCTCCTACAAGCAATTCTTGCATACTCTTTATTTACTTTAGGCTTGCATTAGTGTTACTTCATTAGAAGTTTTTTAATATGGAAATAATAATATGGAAAACTCTTTAACATTTTCGATAGGAAGGGTCAAGCCTTTCAAGCCATAAAGTAAGTCCAGAGTGCAAATTCTAAGCAAGTGATATATCACATTACACTGGACCTGAGGATTTAAGTGTTAGGAAAACCTGAATATATTCATGAGACCCTCTGGAAATTTCTTGTCTTTCGAAAGGTTCATAGTCAATAGTCTGTCATGAAGTTTATGTGGTTTCTTGGTAACACTTCAGTAAGCTGGGAACATGAAATACCTGTGAAGTGAATGTGTTTGCATATCACAACCTGTTTCCATTGAGTTGCATTTCTTTTTTTTTTTTTCCCCATTTTTTCAAGTGCCAGAAAATGCTGAAAATGAAGGAGATGCCTTATTACAATTTACAGCAGAGTTTTCTTCAAGGTAAGCTTAGCCTGTTAACTGTGCAATTCTTATTACAAACTCAGTTAAAGTTAGTAAATAATGAAAATAAGAATAAACCAAGTCTACATGTTTTCTTGAGAGATTATAGCATATTTAGACATCCTAATGGAATATAGCATATTTCAACATCCTAATCTAATTTATTTTAATTCTAACTCTGCTGCTAGAACTGCTTCTGAAATAAAATTATTTCTCAGCCCAAGCTGGAGTGGTTGATTCTTGTCTTATTTATTTTGCCACTATGTAGTACCATTACTTAATTATGTAGAGGTCCAGAAGGATGAGAAAGACTAGTTATATATGATAATTCTATTAAGATATGCAGGAACAGAAAAGCTGAAACTGATTAATATTGAAAAATAAATACATAGTTGCTGTAAGAGTTTTCACAATAGCAAAGTGGTTGGGTAAATATTGACTTATAAAAAACAGAGATATTCTGGATTTTTAAAAAACTTTATACTACCAAATCATGCACTGTTAAAAGTTGCTTGTTTCATTGAATAGGTAGAAGCTGCAAAGTAATGCAAAGTTTATGTGCCTTCTGCTTTCACTCCTTTTGTGAATATTCCTTTATGTGTATGAGATGCATTAATGTGTAATGGAAGAATAGCCTTCAATTAATCTTTAAGAATATAATAAAGAGAGGAAATAATTTGAAAATTTAATAGAACTTTTATCGAGAATTGTGTAGAACTTAAGGTATCTACATGTGTAAACAGAAAGTTTTTATGATCAAGTTTGTAAGGTATTAGTTCATTACTTTGAGTTTTTCAATGTCAGAAAATAAATGGGAAAATAAAATAATTATTTTCTTTCTTTAGAAGAGTAATACTCATCTTTCTAAAGATTTAGCCAATGCATTGTATGTAAAGAATATATGAAAAGGTAGAATATTTAAATTACTTTATTTTGTCCTTTTTTATTAATTGGAAATTTTATCTCAAATAGATATGGTGACTGCCATCCTGTTTATTTTATTGGATCATTAGAGGCTGCTTTTCAAGAAGCCTTCTATGGGAAAGCTAGAGATGTAAGTGTGTATTAAAACTACTTTATTTAAAATAGTGGGGCAATGGAAATCACCTTAAGGGTTTCATCTTGATTTTTGAAAAGCTGAGCTACATTTTGAAGTTATTTTGCTTTTATTGTTCGAGAAGAGTTGCACTCATTCATTCAGTTGACTGACTAAAATACTTACCTTGGTGGTTGCTGAAATTGCAGTGAATAACTGATGCTTTCTAATCATTCAGGCTGTATTTTTACTGGAGTTCTTTAGTTGACAAATCTACTCATTTTCTTTTCCCCTCCTCCCTTTTCTTCCTGAAATAATGGTGTCCTAGCACCAGATAACCCTGCCTGTGAGTCTTATGCTTGACAAGTTCACTGTTGCATGTTGGTGACTCCTTTGAAGAATGGCTAATGAAATTGTAAATTTAAATTGGAAGCTCTCTCAAATACAGTGTGCCTTTTTCCCCCCTTTGTACAGCCTTTATCTGCCAAGTAAGTTCCAGTACTAAGGTTTGGTTGTTTAGTTTTTCTGTACATCCAACCAGGCATCTCAAGTTTCTGTTATTCCATGCACAGTTTTCAAATCAGTATTTTAATAAAATTAGAATGGGGACAGTTTATTTAAGTTTTGGTGACTTGATTCACTAAGGAGAAACCCAAAACCCTGCATAATTAAGCACAGATAAAGCTGAAACACAAACAAGAAAATCATGCTGTTTAAATTTACTTTTTGTTTTCCTGATAGGTGTTTAATTTTGAAAGGAAGAACGTAGTTATTCATATTGGAAGGAGCCTCTGTATTATGTTAGGGGCTGTTCTGATAAGTGTGAGAGTTATAAATCCACACTATATAGCTGAAGTTGGCACATACTTAACACTCTAAGTTTAGTGAGTATTTTCATGTCTTTGCACAGAGAAACAAATCCTGTGAATTGAACAATGGTGTGAGTTGGGAAGTTCATTTAGTGTCATGTCATCAGAAATGGTTGACAGTGTATCAGTGTAATAGTGGACAAAAGCTCATTAAGAACTTTCATGAACTGTTTTCTACCTATAAATCTGATATTAATGCAGTGCAGTTACTTTTTTGTTGGTCAAAGTGCAGTTAGTTTTTTGTTGCTCAAAATACTTCTTGTGCTACACACTTTTGAAATTCGTGTCACCTTACATTTTTAATATTTCATTATTTATTCAGACCAGGTCATCATCACAATAAAACCATTGTGTGTACATATATATGTGTGTGTATATCTGTATATATATGTACATTTAGGAGAGTATTAATTTTTGTTTGTCTTGTTTGAATTGTTGGGGTTCTTTCTGAATATTGCCTTATTCTGAAAGCTCTCTCTCCCACCTTTGGAATGGCATCATTTTTTTTGTAACATTCTGATTTTAAGCAAAGATATGAGAATGTGGAAATACCATTTATTTTCACTGCTTTTCCCTGTTACAAAGTAATTTTTTCAGTACTGGCTCCTGGAATTCAGAATTTAGGAAAGCGACACATCATTCCATATTTTTATAATTTAATTTCCGAAAATAATTTAAAAAATATATATCAGTGTAAAAAAAAAAAAAAAACTTTGTAACCTGTGTGTCTTGTCTTCTCATTTATACTATGGAGGGCACTTAATTTTACCAGGGCAACAGATGAGCTGCAGGCACCAGCATTCTTCACTTGAAGTGAGAAATTGAGTTCCAAGAGTAAATAAAAACAAGATTGAAGGTTTAAATCCTCTACTAGGCTTTTTGAACTTATATACTCATTAAATGTTTATTGGAGTGGTGGGATTACGAAGGATTTGGGCTGCTTCATCAACTGGTATATACTTAATCACTAAGTAAAACACTACATTTGATAGAGTGTTTCTCACGATGCCACACTCAATCCATCTTAATGAAAACCGCTTCAAACTGATTTAATTTGAGAGCACTTGGCAGCTTGAGTGCTCAGAGATCTTGGCCTTTTCTTGACAAATTCGCAACTCTGTCCAGAGCAGAAGGTGCACTCTGCAGTTCATGTCTAGTGAGACAGCCATCAGCTGTGTTTTAAATCTGTACTGTGGATACTTTTTACCTAAATAAATAATAAAAAAAAGCCCAGTGTTTATAAGCATGAAGCTTTTTTCCAGGAATATTTTAATTTGGGTTATTTAAAGAAAATTAACTTATGTCAGAACATGTGTTTTGAATGCAGAATATGAGTTGAATTTCTTTTTGCGAAAATAGATGTTTCCTGTTAAATCTCATTGTCATTTCACGTGTTGGAAAAGATGGGAATTCATAGTTATTTAAGAAAATGTTGCTTGAAAAAAGAAATAGCTTGTTAAAAAAGTTGAGGTATTTATCTGCTGTGTTTGAGTTGTTAGACAGTGAAGATTAACATACATGATGGTATCTTTTAACCTTTGGAGCAACTGCTGCCACAACAATGCCAGTTTTTGGTAGGAGAGGAGGAATGGGGTCAAATGTGGCTCTGCTTTAAAACCTGTATAACTCTTCACCACAAAAATACAATACCCAAGATACAGAGCCTTGCTTTTAACAGCCAGTGTCCTAGGCCATGAAATTCCCAGCTGCCTGCAGCAGCCTGATAGTTAAGGGTGTTGTGTATTCATTTCTTATTGTATATATCACAAGAAAATATTTTCAGTATTTCCTTTGATGGGGTCAGGAAGAGAAAGAGAGACAGAGGTTTATTAAATCAACAGTTAAGCTGGTTTTTGTGAAAGTCTTCCTCTGTCTATTGGAAAGAGGAGTTTCCCTGTCAGTAACTTTCTGAAGAATGGGTTTACTCTTGCTACAGAGCTACACTGCTATAGGAATTGCTACACCTGATGCCATGGAAGAAATTCTGAAATAGACATTTTTAACAAGGTGCTTGGGGAAGATGTCTTTGTGTCTGAAGGCAGTTTGTGGGTGTCTTGTGTGCTGAGACATCAGAGGGTTTATCCTCACTTATAGTGGTATTGTTATTAATACTGGATTTTAATTGCTATATTGAAGCTTACTGAGTTATATATGTGAGTAATACTGAAGTATTTTCTTTTATTAGAACTTGTTTGTCTTTTCATTTTTATAGCTGGTTGCTACTCTTTTTTTGAGAGAAAGAATAAAGACATTGCCTTTGCCTTTTCAGGAGCTCTTATCTTTATATACGTCTGTCAGCTCACCTCCTGCTCCTCTCTCAACCTTTCTGTCCACTGACTTTTAATAAATATGTGAAACATCTCTCTTAGCACAGATTGGTATTGTCACCTCAATATATATTCCTGCATTCTGAAAATGAACCGTGTTTTTCTTCTCCTTGAATTCTGTCTTTTAGGTTCAATTTAGAGGCAGCACCATCCCTCTCACATATGGGTTCTTTATTTCCTGAATACCTAGAGCAAAGTATGCTCCTTCCATTATTTGGTGTGTTCAAATAAAAGCTATTTTTTCCCCTCTTCCTTGGTGGTAGCAGAATATTCCTTCATACAGGGCTTTCTGTAGCATCATTTTTACCTGTGTAACTCAGAAAAATGTCCATTATTATTTCAGCTTAATAAGTTTATACTGAACTTATTACAGATTGCAGCTGGAGGAATTACCACTTTACAGATTCTGATTAAACGTAAATAACTGCCCACTAATGTACATGGTCTGGTTGAAACTGGAGGACAGGTATAGAAGTATAATTCTAGCTTTTCAGGAAGAGTGAAGCACCTGCACTATGGCAAATATCAGTACATATAGTCCAGTTAAGTCCCATGTTAGTCACCACTTTCTTTCGAGTCTTGCCTGAGTTCTGTCCTTTAATTTGTAAATGATTTCTGAATTTGTGGACAACTATAGTTTAGAAATTTCTACAACACCGGTTTAGTAGCTTCACTGTTTGCCTACACACCCTTCATTTTCCATATCTAAAGAGAAGCTTCATTTTCATATCTGGAGGGTTGCTCCCAGGTATGGGTCTCTCCTCAGCATCCTCTGTATTTGATACTAAATAATGGAAGTTTTTGAACTTGTCTGCCTCCCTCTACATTTTCTCTTCTTTCAAAGCTCGTGATTATAGATCTTACCTGAGTTTGGTGTTAATTACTGGATACTATTTGAATTATGTAAGATATCACTACAGATGCAATTGATTGAAATGGAGATACAACAGTATAATAGGATCAAATAGTTGGAAGATGAAAGTAGACTAAATCAGGCTTTAGCACACCTTTACCTGGGAGAGTGGGTAGCTGTTTGAACACCTTACCATGGCTCTTATAGATTCTTCATCACTGATGGATTTTTGAGACTAGATGTTTTACTGAAAGGTAAAATTACAGGAAGATTAAACTAGGAGCTAGTTTTTTCTTATGCCTCATTTAATACAAAATATGGGATCAGAAGTTTACAGAGATCACATCACTCCTACTTTAGAAACCTGTGGGATACAGTTTTTTTTCAGATGTCTTCTGCAAGGCTAGGTAAATAAGGCTGTGTCCAAAGGCTGATCCCATGAGCTCCAAGATCACCTTGGACAGGTGGATCAGATTGTGCACTTCAGAGATTTAAAGAAGTGCAAATGCATCCTTTTTTTTATTGGAATTAATTCTCACTGCATAAAACCTGGAGGAAAAAATTAAGATTTTGATTTGTTAGCCTACCAGTTTGACAGAACATTCATGCTTCTAGCAGCTGTTAAATCATGAACTTTTCTATCTCAGTCATTACTTGAACTTGTAAATCTGAGATTCAGAAATAACCATTCAGGTTTGTGATTTTGCTGACCCCTATGATTGCATTCCTATTCCCATTCAACAAGTTCATATTCTTTCGAGTGTTCTGAGTTGTTCACATTATTAGGAACTGGCTGAGAAGCTTAGAAATCCCATTACCCACTGATGCAAATTTAGGCACCTCAAGATCTAAAAAACCTGAGGGTTTTTTGCCTCAGTGACAACTTTTTCTTCAACTTTGCATCAGTGACAACTTTTCTTCTAATTCTGTACAAAGTGTGCTAAGTTCTCTGAAGCTTTAATGCCTGGTCTTCAGCATGCACATACTCAAAAAAATACATCCCTTGGTGGCTTAAGTTCCTCAAGTCCTAAGGCCTTTGGACTCGAGTTATTTAGTGCTTAAAACCTTTCTGGTACCCCATACCCTTGTAGGGACTACTAAAAGTTTTCCCCTGATGTATTTTTTTTCCTTGTTTAAAATTTCATGCTAAGTGTACAACCTCCGAGTCATATTTTTGAAAAACCCAACACAGAACAGTCTAGTGCTCCATTAGAAGGCTTCTTTTGTGTAATTTGAGACTGTTCAACAGTTTTGTAAGGCTGTTTTAATAGTTCAAAATTGACTTCAAAATACCCAGTCTTAGTCATAATAGAATCCTAGAATTTACTCTGACTTTTCAAAGGCTTGAAATAAACACAACCAAAACTTGCTTATATATATGTGCTACCATGGGTTAGTAAAATAAACAAACATGAAAACAAACCCACACAACAACAGCAACAACAATAAACTTCAAGCTGTGAGCCTTTTGCAATCATGTGTTTTTTCCAAGGAAAAAATGCCCCTGGCTTTCACAAATATTTTTCAAAATAATGTTTTAGCACTTCAGTTCCTCCTGCT
The DNA here is from genome assembly GCF_031753505.1 of Anomalospiza imberbis. Taxonomy (NCBI): domain Eukaryota; kingdom Metazoa; phylum Chordata; class Aves; order Passeriformes; family Viduidae; genus Anomalospiza; species Anomalospiza imberbis. The sequence goes on along the minus strand of NC_089689.1, from coordinate 25,165,809 downwards.
ACCTCTTTGCATTTATGATAGCAGTATGCCTGTGCCCACCCTTGACATTTTGGATGAAGTATCGGATACAAGTACAGTCTTTTATACGTGGTGGAGTTTAGTCTTCGCATGGTAAGATTTGTTGATGCAACAAAAATTACATTCCCTTGGGAAGTAACTCAGTGGAAACCTCCATTGTGTTTGTGCCAGTTCTGTTTACTGAAATTTGTCCCTAAATCTTTAAGCCTAAAACTGTACATATTTTGAAACATTCTGTTGTACGGAATCTCATATTTAACAGTTTCATGGGGTTGTTTCTTTGGAAGTAAAAGTGTTTCTCAAGAGCCTTTTTTTCTGTCCGCTCCCAGTGAAAAGAGGAGAGCAAAGCCATCCGCTTACCACAAAGCAGTGCCACCACAAAGGAAAGATTAAGGGTTTAGAGAGAGGTCAATGTGGGTTTTTCTCTAACTAAACACTTTCCTAAAGTTTCCTTGTGGAAAAAATAATGAAGTCATCTCAGAGTTTTTAAAGAATTTTTATTTCTTTTTCACCGTCTGCATTCGCTTGTCTTCTCAGCATGGATGTTTAATCTTTCTAGGCTTTGTGAATTGGTCCAAATGAATAAGTGGTGAGCTGTCTCTCTAGGAGCTAGAGGCTTATTCTAAGGCCCTAATCACTGAGTAAACACATCTTTGCCCTCCCTCTCTTACAACTGCTATATAATAGTTGAGATTCTAGCACAGTAACCTGGATATTGCAGGGATCGACGCTTTGAAATGCAGAACGGCTGATCCTCAAAAACAGACAGTGCCTGATCTTCCCCTGCCTCTTTCTTCTTTTTAAATTAAATATCACCACAGAAATGCTGTTTTATTGCATGATATTGTGCATCAGTGCCCTGGATTTTCAAGTTTAGTTTCAGTCAACACTGTTGGCTGCACTTATATGGATCTCTGCATGTTGGGCTTATTAATGGCCCTTCCTGGCACATGTATACGTGGTTCTGAAGAACATTTAAATTAAATTAGACAAACAGTAATGCAAATTGCTAATCCCTTTCTCAAAGTCGAATGTTCAAATGTTCCTTTTATAAACAGTCATTAAATTTTATCCAAAGCCAGTCTATGAGGCGAGAGCCCTACAGGGGTTTTCTGCAAAGACAGCTGATCTGGAAATTGCATCCCATGTCTTGCTATATCAATACACATCAATATCTAGGGTTCATTGTTACTTCTGATGAAGAGATTTGAAATTACTTTAAACAGAAGTCTGAAAATAGCACCGTATCATCTTGATAGCATAGCAAATATGTTCAAGTACTATTTTAAAATAATTTATATGGGTATGGGGGGATGGAAAGCTGTAATTTTCTGAATTATATTTATAATTCATTGAATGCCAATTGCAGAATCACAGTCCTTAGCTAGCTCATGGTCTCCCTGTATATTTGCAGCCTGCTTTCTATATTTACATTCACACAGACTTGGTGGTCTGAGATTTTCATGGGGACGCAGCTGCTGGCAGTGAAGCTCAAGTTTTACTTGATAGAGTTCCAGAAGAGCAGCACTGAATATTTTGTTTCAAGAGACCATAGACACCATCTCAACATGTAGTGCCTCTTTTTTGGCTACAGAGATGGCGATAGCAATGTGCTATCATTTTTTTCAGGTTGTTTATAACTGTTTTTTGTGGTAGATGCTGTGCAGTCAAGAGGCATGTTCCTTGTTCACAGAAATGTTATTTTTGTTGGGCAACAAGCCAAAAAAGTTCTCTCATTTCTTAGGTCTGTTAATAAGGTTTTTTGTTTTTCATTTGTTGTTCTTTTCATGTTCTAAGCACATAATATATTGTATTTTAGTAGTCAGAATATTAGGAAGCATTAAGAATATTTAAAAACTTGCAGGCATGGACCATTTGACTTGAAATCTGCTGATTATTTCTTGTGTTGAGATATTTGTCACCCTTGATAAACCCCATTGTGAGTACTAAAACACAAATCTGCAGCAGCAATTTTAAATTGTAAATTGCTTGAGGAACTTTTCACTCATCTCTTGTCACATTTTTTCCAGAGAAAGCTTCTTGCTATCTACCTCCACCATGATGAAAGCGTACTAACCAACGTCTTCTGCTCACAAATGCTTTGTGCTGAATCCATTGTCTCCTACCTGAGTCAGAACTTCATAACCTGGGCATGGGACATGACAAAAGAAGCAAACAGAGCAAGGTGAGACTCTCTGGACTCTGAGTGGAGCAGCTTTTCTCAGGGAAGGCCCTTATCTCTGACTATCAAATCTTTTGGTGCCTAATATCTATTTGAGCTAAAACTTCATGCTCATTCTCAGCTGATCAATGGAGCTGTGCTTGCTGACATTTGTTGAGAATTGGACTGGCCTCGTGTTCATCACAGGGTGACTTCTTATTCCTGTGCAGGATAAAGTAATGGAAGAAATTATTTCTTTTTTTTTTTCAGTTTATTTGAAAGCATGATTCTATACTCAAACGTGTGCCTTCACAGTTATGCACTGCAATGCCATAATATTACATGGCATGAATTGTGTGTATGTTGGTGTAACTGCATAAGAGTTGTCTGGGGTAATAACTATTGTTGTTAATGAAAATCTTATTTAAAAATAACATTTGTGTGATAAATTAGTATTGCAATTCATATGAACTTTTTTGAACTACAGTTTTCTATAGTTCATTTGGAAATGTTCAGGTATTATGGTTTTAATATAATAAAAGCTATCTTATGTCTTAGAGAGACCATAATTTTGCTGATGAGTAAAGAAATTAAACCTTTAGATTCCACCTCCTTCTACAACTTTTGTAGATTACCTACAGATTTTCTTAGTGTTATACTAAGGCCTCTCTCTTCTTTAGTTATCAGTTGATCGTGATGTACTGAAAGTAATACTACTACTACTACTACTACTATTATTATTATTATTATTACATTTTTAAATCATACTTGTTTGGTTCTCTAACTTGGACTTTATTTCATAACCTTTATTTACCCAGACAATGATTGATCATTCTATGCGTATTACTATAATTATTCTCATTTTTGACTGAAAAATGCAACAGTCATTTGACCTGGAATAAGGTTGCCACTTCTTTACACAATTCCAGTGATGATTGAACCAGGAAGATTATACATTTATGCTTCTTTTTCTTGTGGATTATTAGACTAGAACATTTATGGATTTCTAGTCTTCACTATGTGAATTATAGTTAATATTTCTTTACTGAGGTGACCTTGGAGAATGGAATAGTCTCTTCTTCTAATGTGCTTTTAAAATGACACTTTCTGTTTCTTAGGAATTCCTCACTTGACCTTCTGCATTTTGTCGTTGGAGGGATCAGCAGCAATGTTTCTAGTTAGAGTTATTCTAGAGAAGTGTAAAAGGTTATGGAAAAAAAGCATTTGCAAAAACAGATTAAATGTTTCTTAAAAAGGATAAAAAGTAAGAGAGGAAAAAGAAACATTTAGGTTCTTTCATGGGACCAAATACATAGACTGGAAAGTTGCTTAAGTCTTTTGGTATTGCCATTCATGGGCAGTAAGGAGCCTCCTCCTTTTCTTTTATCCCACAAGTTGGTGTAGAAGGAAACACTATTTCTAAACCATCTGTAGTGGCTAAGTTCAGTTGACTACCTGCTGTTCTATTGTCTGCTCTTCTATTTAATTCTCTAGTTTCTTTTATTTTACAATGACAAAAAATTGCAGTGTAGTTTCTTTTGAAAAACTGTGTTTGAGGGGTTTTTTATGACTAACGATCAACAGCCATGTAATTGCTTTGTTGTGTTTTACTAAAGAAATCTATTAAGTAGCACAACTTTGATACACTAGTAATAAGAGTTTGCAGGTTACACAGACACCTGTGGTGACCAAAGCGACAGAAGCTGCTTGTTAGAAAGAGCCTGTACAGCTGTGTCCTATTAACTCCTTATGACACTTCTTAAAACACCAAATAAAGGGCTTGTTTAAGGCTTTATAGCTGCTCTCAATGAACTTAGTCCCTGATTGTGCTGGACGATAGGGTTTTTAAGCCTTCATTTTTTTGCTTTCTGTTAACAACAACAAAGAAACTGTCATATTAACAGTGAGGTCAAAAAATAGTAAGGGGTAAACAAGGCATGCTGGCTCGAATTAGAATAATTTCTCAGTTGTGTTTAGTGTCACATCCTGCTCCTTAGACTGTGATTTCTTCAGAGGGGGTACGATGCTTCCTTCTCCCTTTGGAAAGTGCCAGTGCACTGTGGGCATTCCCATAAATACATACTCAGTCCCTCTGTTCAATCACTACCCTTCAGTGACAGTGCTCTTGGAGCCCATTCTGTTCTGCATCCCTGTGAACACAGTTAAATGTAGCCTCTTATTTGAATGCTGAGAAGACAACAGCAACAACAAGAGGAACTGGGTTTTCCCTGCTGGTGTAGGCCAGGAGCAACTCATTTATACTCTTACAATTGCATTGTAAAAATGCTGGAAAAGACAGGGTGGGATAGCAGAGGAATCAGACCCACTTGATTTACAGCAGTCAGCAGAGCCACCTCAATGTCAGTAGTAAAGACATGGTTTCAGTACTACGGAATGGCATGAGTAAATTCAAACAGCTATAAAGACTTTCCTTGTATAAGCCAAAAAAACTTCATAATGTTTTGATCCATGAATGTAACTCTATTCCTAAATTAGTCCTAATAGTTGTTTTCAATTTTCTCATTAATTAAATGAGGGTCCATCCTGGGCCCTGTAGAACAAAACCAGCTCCAAATTCATGCCATTTTCCCCAGTTTTTAATGTGTTTGATAGCTGACACTGATACAGTAATGTGCTTTAAAACCTGCATTACTGTACAATAGCATGTTTCTTCTGGAATCTCTCAATCTTCAATATCCATTCCAACAGATTGAAGAGAGTCTGTAGGTAGGAGTAAAATGCTGTGAGAGCACTGTGTAGCTGCCAGCAGCAGTGCAAGAGCATAGGCATTACAACTTTGGGAGTCCGATACTAAAATACTTTTTCTGCAGCCATGCAGGACTGTTACTTTGTAAAAATGAAGGAGAAGTCTAGTTAATAAAGTTTAGGGGAAGTTTTTTTTTGCTTCCATGGGTTTTAATTGCCTCTGACATCAGGTTTGCAGTGAAGGGACCAATTACTTTGAGTAAGTTCTGTGATTATGAATTTATTCATTAATCATAATAAAATTACAAGAAAGGGAAAATAAAATAAGTAGCCTTCATTTAGGAAAATAATGTGGTGTTTTTATAATACAGTTAGGGAATATACATTAAATCTTTATCTCCTATAGTTTAGACTTCAGTTTAAGGAGCAACTCTGTGAAATATTCTTATGATCTGTTCCTGTCAAAGGAGGAAAAAGGCTACAAAGCTACACATATATCTCTAACTTTAGCTCTTGTTATATTCCAATCAATTTGAGGTGAATCATGAGCTTAAAAATCATTGTTTCCTTTCAATTGCTTGCAGTGAAGATTGCTACCATGGCCCTTCAGACAGCAAAAATTTTGGGGGAGGTGTCAGGGCAGTGGCAGTGGGGTTTGTCTGCAGTGGTGCTGGCAATTCTGGCCCTGCCATTGATGGCCCAGGGTGTGTGGGCAGCACACACCTGCATTGGGCCATCACTTGGGCTGGGCAATTCCTCAGGTTTCCAGAGGGATTCAGGGATGGATAAACAGGAGAGCCAGACATGAGCAGCTCTAGTTCTGGCAGTTTTTACTTCAAAGAGTTGGTTCAATTAGAACCATTGTTCTAATACAATTATGTGCATGAGAGTTGTGTATGTTTGTGCAAACACATGCCTAACTGGTTTTGTTAATTCATTAATCGGCATTAATATATTTGTAAGGAATAGTCCTGGCCAGTCCAGGAAAGATGTATATATATACACACACATGCATTTACAAACACTGATAATGCATAATATTAGGAGCTTTCCAGCACACATGGTGTTTGTTAAACAAAGCCAAAACCATAAGACAACGACTCAAAAATCTGTAGCAGCTTTTTAGCTTTTGATATCATTGCCCTTGGGCACCGTATTTCAAGGTGTTGCCAATTTTGCTCTGATGACAGGCATTTGTTAGTTTTAATGTTCAAATGATAGTTTTTCACTTTGCTTAAGCTGAGGAAAGAGTTAATTCACCAAAGTGCTTCTCAGCAGCAGGTTGTCTTCACCTGCAATTTCCGTCATCAAGTGATTAGCCATATTCACAGTTGCTGACCCTTAATTCTAACCTACTGAATGATGCATGCCTGGATGAAGACCAGTTGACCATATTACTCCAGCTCCCCAATCCCATTTGATCCTTCAGCAAATATATTGCAGGTGTGGGGTCTGTGAGAGCAGGAGGAGGTGAGTTAATTTCTCACTGCCTCTTCAGGAGTGACCACAGATTCTGTATATGTTGCTTGCAAAACTGTTGGACGTGTTCTTTAGGCACTAAATCCTTAACAGGTTTCACAGAGCAGTGCGAAAACCTTTTCTATTGTATTCTGCATTTTTTATTTAATTTACTTTAATAGCAATACAGTGCCAGTCAATAAAAACAGGTCAGAAGTCTAATTAATGTTTTAAAAATAAAGGTTCTCAAACACCAGGCGAGTTTGTCATTTTCTGTATGGTTTGTTTTGAGGAGGAAGAGGAAAGAAGGTGAGGAGGGAACCCTTCTGTTCCATGATTACATCCCACCCGCTCATTTTCTCCTTTTCTCTTTTGCTTTTGATTTTAGTGGCGGTCTTAACAGAATGTCAAGATCAATTTGCAGCATGGTTTAACTCAAGGTTTGCATTCTGCCAGCAGCAATTGTCCTACTGAACAATGCCGTGTGTTCTTGTAACTTCAGAAGCTTTTAGAAGGCTCATGGCAAGGGCAGCATCTAATGACTTTATTAGGGTAGGGTTTCAAAATGGACTCGGTAATTGTTCGCATCTCTTTGTCATTTAGTCATAATTACTGCATAGTATTGTTCAGGGTTGCACTTGTGAATAGTTTCCTAATAGCACTGAAAGGAAGGAAAAAAAGGAAAAGGATAAAAGGTGATTGTCTCTTTAGATGGAGAACAAAACAGCCTGTATATAGATGATGGTTAAACTGTTTATTATACACCCACCAGAAAAGGTAAACTATCCCTGCTTAAATATTTATGTGCTTCAAGGTAATTTCATGTTAGTAATCTAAAAATGTCCAAATTGGGAAAACTAAAAATCAGCAGAGAATGCATTTTGGTCTGGTCGTGATTAGGAAGATATGGATGTCTAGAATAGTCAGCTATAAATAGAAAGCAGCCTCTCTGATGTAATCAAGATTTTCAGTGCATCAGTTTATATGCTTTTAGCAATGTTTTAAGGTCATCTGCGAAAAATAGTTATAAAACCCTATGAATTAATTAAACTGGTAGATGTGTAAGAATAGGTTTTAAGTCCCCACTCTAAAACAAAATCTCAAAGAATGTTCTATCCCACTGTACTCAAACTACAACCTAGTTGATTAAGCTTGTTGAACAGAAAAGGTGAAAAATAAATTTTTTTTGTGTCCTGTGCAGAAGAGGTGAAGGCAGAAGAACAGGTGATCAAGACAGATTTGTTGGACTCTTTTGAGAAAGGATCTGGTTGTATTCTCTTATTGCTTGTTTCTTCTGCTGTATTTGTGCAAACTTTCCTCCAGTTTGGAGACTCTCATTGACCTTACAGAATTGTATTTTACTTGTCAGGATGATTCTTTGATTTGTGAAGATTAATCTGAATTCTCTGACTTCACATGTGCTTGTAGCTTCTCCCACTTTACCAACATCTGTAAAGTAACTAAACACAGTCTGTTCTTATCTAGACTATTATTACATCTGTTTATTAAATCTACCTGTGGCAAGCCTTGAACAGTCCTTAGGAAATCACACAGTACATAATAGGTGATGATGAAAGTGCACCTTGTGTGTTCCATTCTTTGTGCAGTGCTCTAGCAAGGGGTCGAGGTATATTTTATTTATACTTTCACCAGTGACTTTGCCTGGTGTCCAAGGATGGACTAAAGGGTTTCTAGAGGGCTGTGGTTGAGACTGAAAGGGGTTGTGAAGTGTTTATTTAATCTGGTTGAACCTTTCAGGGTGGGAGTCAGATCTTCCATGTTTTAGGAAGAGACACATAACCCACTCATGTAGGCTTTCCTTTTGTATAAAGTGGATAGAATCATGCTTTTTAACATCTGAATCTGGTGTTTAGCATGTGGATCCTGAGGATGATGCCCACATAATTTGATTTAGGCTGCTGTATGCATCTTTCAAAAGTGCCTTGTGTCTGCTGCTGCTTGTGTTTGAGGTACAACCCTACCAGTGTGGGTAAGGCAGTCACTCTGTATTATGGAGAGCAAGATTATTTTAATATGCCAATTCAGGACCTCAGCTTTTACTCTTTTAAAAATGTAAATACCTAATACAAAAATGTTATTTTTACATTAACATTTTAATGAGTCTTATGTTGACTTTGCACATTATATAATTATGATTAAAAATAATCAGAAACCTTGCATATTTAATATTCATAATTGTTTTCTTCATACTCAACAAAGAAGTTACTTTTTTTTTCAAAACCCATTTCTGAAATGTTAAAGGCTGTTTAAGGTTGGCTTTGGGAATTATCTAGTCATAAATCACTTTTTTTTTGACCCAAAGTCATCCACTTTGTGATCTTTTAGAAGAGATTGTCAGATTTTCTGTTGCTGATGCTTTTTGAGAAGGACTTTAGGCTAAGAACATATAGCAAAAAACATCTCCAGTGCAGCCTTTCTGTTCTGTTAAAAAGTCCTTTCCAAGAAGTATGGTGGGCACCATGTGCCAAAGGGCCTCATTGTAGGAGGAAACTTTTCCAAAGTTTTCCTTTAGGTGCATAAAAATAAAAAGTAACTTCAGGAATTTATATGAGTGAGACTGTAACAAATAACCAGATCTTTGTTACTTCTACTGATACAGAAAGTAAAGAAAATCTAAAATACTATGAATGCTATGAAGATCTAAAATACTATGAATTTTTTAGTATTTATTTTACTGCATTTTTCCATACATTACAGTGTGCAAGATGCAACCTGCTTTGACTTGGTTTTATTCTGCAGGGCTGCTTGGCTAACACAAACCAGCTAGAGTTAACATTTTAGGTTTAGTTGCTCTTTCTACCACTGTGTTGACTGCTTGAGATTTATTCGTGATGCCTTGAGAAGGTAGATTAATTTGGGGATATGTGGAGAGCTATTCATCCTCTCAGGTTGTACATCAGTTTGATTCCTGCAGGAAATTGGGGATCAGAAGGAGGACAGGCACTGAGTAGTCAGCTGCACATTTTCACAGAAACAAATTATTGCTAAACCCCAGCATCTACAGAGTGCTACATGGCATATTTGAGATCAGGAGCTGTGATAGACCACAGGCTTGAGGCTTAAGTTGTAATAAGTATTTCCTTTGGGTTTGAGACTCAATAATATATAAAACTTTTCTCAGTAGATTCTTAAAGCTATTGTTTTGTCATAATTGCATTCTAGAACCTTATTTTACAGTAATGTTAAATAAGTTACTACATTAATAAAAATTATTTTAAAATTAATGCAAAAAGCTCTGCCAGGAGTGTATTTTAATATAAGGCCTCACATATTAGCTGGTAGGAAATGATAACATTCTTCTTTGGAAAACTCATGAACTACAAAGGTGATAACTCCTCACACAGGTTGTCTTAAAGTGCATGTGGGGGGATAATTACTGTGCAGACATCAGCAACTCCCCCAATCAACACCAGAATAATTCTTCCTTAGTGCCACTTTTAACTAAAAAATGATCTATGTCTAAGCATAGTTCACTTTTTAGTTAGATTGAACATAGCACCTGTTCAATCTATTAAAAAACTTCAATAGTGTCTACATTTTTTTAGCTTGTTTCTGTATTTGTCCAGCCATGGTCAGTGTCCATGTTTATCCCCTAGCTGTAACTGCTGGTTTCATTGCTACAGAGTCATGAAAGAAATGGTGCTGCTTGCCAGAACTGGTACTTTTCTTGATGAACTTTTTTCTTGTAACTTTGGAGATTATTTTTTTTAAATGGATTTTTACTTCATAAATTGCTTTTTTTTTTTTTTTGCCTTTCTCCTGCTCCCTCCTTGAATATTTTTGTAATTTCAAAATAAAAGGACTAGTAGGATGCTGTTTGCCCTTCCTTTCTGGCAGCATTCCTCTATTTCCACTGTTGGTGGGAGATCACAGTAATCCAATACTGTGGAAAACCCTTTTCCCTGGAGGGACATCTGTCTCTTTGATGGACTCCACAGGCACTTTTTTTGGCAGCTCTGGGGATGCCACTGAGAGATCTGGCACACTTCTGTTTAGATGAAAGTAAGCAAATCCCTTATAAGTGATGTACAGAGTAAGATTCTGGTTATTGCACCAAGTTGTTTTGGTCCTGCTCTCTTCTAACAGTAAATATTAGCACAGAGGGGATGTTTTTTTCCTTTTTTTCTGGCTATGAAACTGAAAGTAAAAAGGTCTGCAAATAAAAAATCAGTACAGGCAGAAAAGGGAAAAAAATATTCTTTATTCACAATCCTCTGCACGCAAAACCTATACCTATAAAAGCATAATTTGGGACTGAGTTATTTGTTGACTGAATACAAAATAGACTTTAAAAAAATTAATAAACCAGCACCTTTGACTAGTACAATTAGGACAGTAGGAGTCTCTGTAGTTTTGTTCCTTCTAGCGTTGTTCTCTACAGCACTTCTTTACTTCCAGTTAAATATTTTGGTTTTCCATGAAACTTGAGTGCTTTTCTTCTGTTCTGTTTTGAAGACTGTTAGACAGTTTTAATACACAAGTTTAGGAATTCAGTTCAATTGTCCACTTTGTTGCTTCCAGGAGTGAAACCTTGAACTCACATAAGTCATTTTGCTGTGGAGGATCAGCACTGACTTCTGTGAGGCCAACATTTCACTTACCTGTTCCCACCTTGAAAGGAAAACATCAAAAGCCATTCTTTATCTGAAGAGTTGATAGGTCCAGACTTTACAGATGCTGTTTTATCCTTGCCAGATGTTACGTGTCTGTGTCGCTTTTTCTGATATAGCGGAGTTTGTTCAGCTTTTTGATGTCTTCTTTGTGGCTGATTGTTCTGAGTTGAAAAATACAGAGAATCAGGGAGTAACACTTATGGCTTTGAAATACTTGCTTGCCACCCCCACCCAGTGTCTTCCATAGACAAATTCTCTCTGAGGAGAGATTTTTTTTTAGTACTTCAGGTGCCTCAAATAAGCCCAATGCTGTACTTCTCAGACTTATCAATTTTTAGCCATTTTATTGGATACAATATATATATTGATTTAAAAAAATCACAATTTTGAATCTTTTCAGTATCTTTGAGAAGAAATTACTTGGAGCACTTGACATTTTAATGCAGTTTGTCTTTTCAAATAGATTTGGCTTCTACTGCATGTGACAATAGGACTTTGCTCTTCACTTAGAGCATACATTTCAGAGTAGTTGTTACCTAAAATATTATCATAAGGCATAAGAAAACACATGATTTAAGTTGCCTTTCATGAACATAATTAAGAATTAATAAGCCTGTACCAGTGGCTAGTCCTCAGAATTTCCACTGTTTTGCCTTTTGTGACCCGTGTTATTAAAAGTCCATTATTTTTACAGACTTTATTAAATTGGATCTTATTAAAGCATTCTATATTTGCATTTGGTCTTTCATAATTCATTATTATTATGACATTTACTTTTTACCATCAGATCTGAAAACATATCATAAGCTACCCTTTTCTCTTGAAAGAAATGCTAATTTCAAACAGTCCTTTAATGGAAGAGAAAAGCTTTATCAGTTTTTTCATTTATTCAAGATCGTGTTAAGAATACTAATGTTAGACTTCTGTATGCTAATATCTAAGAGCTTTTTTTGGTCAAAAGCTTAGAATTATTGTTTTTTAGACCACACTGCTAAGTATGTCACTGGCAGGGCACTAGTACAAAAGAAAATACAATTCTGAAGTACCATGTTTTAATTCTGTGACTGATGAAACCAATTTCTTGATCTTTCATTATTAAATTATGCTTTCGTATGAAATTTACTATTTTTATACTTCACCATGTTTATTAGATTGTTGCTTTACTTAGTTTCTCTTTAGAAGTTGTAAACAATTGATTCAGCATTATTATTTTGGGGAGTACTTTTGAATTATAGTCTTCACATAGTGTAACAGGAAATGGAATTCTCCATGAAATAAATCACTATCTCAAGCAATTGTTAATTGTTTTAATTTAGATAACCTGGACCCTATCATGTTTGTAAATATTACAATAACTTAGTGATAAAAAGAGAAAAAGAGCTTTAGAACTGAATGCAGAATGTGTTAAAGAGTAAGTAATATGCAGTTAAACTACTGAATTTAGCATCATTATTTTTTTTAACTTAACTTCAAAAAATCCTCTACAATGTTAACTATTTATTTCTTCCCCCACAAGGTTTCTGACGATGTGCACTAGACATTTTGGGAGTGTTGTAGCCCAAACCATTCGAACTCAGAAGACAGACCAGTTTCCACTTTTCCTTATTATTATGGGAAAACGATCATCTAATGAAGTGTTGAATGTAATACAAGGTACAGTTCTTTGTATTACAGGTATTCCTTATGTGAGTATTGAAATTGTTATAAAAGATCTTTGCTGTTTCTCTTTTAAGATGTCCAGAACATTAATTTATTACACAAAACACACTTTAAGTTGCCAGAGTGTAATTATCTACTGCTGTTTCTCTTTTAAGATGTCCAGAACATTAATTTATTACACAAAACACACTTTAAGTTGCCAGAGTGTTATTATCTACTACTCATAAATGTATTAATTAGCATGGTGTTAGAAATTGGAGTTGCCATGAATGTAGTAGAATTCTAGTTTATGTTTTTCTTTTTTTTTTTTTTAATGGAAGCTTAATTTCTTAAATAAGGAGCTACACTTAGTTTTCCAAATGTATATCCTGATACATTCCTGATTTCCAAAAGATCTTGGCTGCACTTTTTGCATAGTGCCAGAATGCATTTGGTTCTTTGTGTGTAGTTCCTTGTTAATACCTGGGCTCCTGTTGCTAATATTTGGACATGAGTTGCTTTTTCAGACTGCCTGCAGCATCAAGACCCCCACATCAGGTCAGGATTGAAGTTCCTAATATAATCTCACAAAAATGAAGCTTTCTGGTTTACATGAGCAGTTCTTTCTGGTGTAACCATTCCTCTGATTTCACTGACACAAGATGACTTAGATGTGGAGTGTTGCCCTCTGACTGCTGTTCTCAGTAACTCTTCAAATTAGAGCACATCAAAGAATGGTTGCTTCTCATTTCTTCTGCTTTCTCCACGAGTTTGCCTTCATGGCACTGTGTCCTCATTTTTTTATTGCTTATATCTGGCAATCTTTATTGTAATCTCATTTTCCTGAGGAAGTTCAGCCTCAGGAAATGCTGCCTTTTGCAGACAAGCATTAGTGTTTCTTTATGCATCTGAGATTAATAATTTTCTTGAGGAATCTGCAGTGTTCCTTCCTGTGGACAAAATGGTTAATTTTTGCATGGATTTTGTGTCCTTGGTGCAAGGTACAGCACAACATTAATTCATGGTATGAATGCCTGTAATTTATAAAACCTATTTCATAGGAATAGCCTTATAAATAGGTCAGTTTTCTGACTCTGCAGTACAGTTCAGAACTTTTACCATCCCACTGAAGTCAGTGGTGCTACTGACTTAAATTACTTAACGGCTTTAGCAACAATTCAAAGTCATAATACAATGCAGCTTTATATTAAAAATAATCCAGATTATTTAATTGTATGTGTTAAGTTTTAATGATTTGTCAGGTTTTCTGGAATCTTTTGCACTAAACTAAAACAGTCACCTATTGTAGCCTTACTTAAATTCATCCTTTAACAAAAATCACACAATCTCTGCTTGTTATTTTCCCAGGAATGGGGACACTGGTATCTTTTAACAATACTGCCTCAGTGAATGGTAGTCTCTGAAATCCTGCATGTTGTAGCATGTGGGATAACATTTTCTGCTAAGGTAGCAAATGTTAGAAATGGGAACAATGAGGGCCTTTCAGGGCTGGGTGAGAAGGCATGTTGACAGAAGAGATACAACTATATAGAAACCTAAGACCCCAGTGGCGTTTATTGAAATGCAGACTGTCTTAGTTTGCTTTTGATTTTTATTTTTTTCCTGGGGTTGGAAACTATGGGGGCAGTCTTGTTTTCTTTAGTGGTACTTGTTCTGCTGGGGTCCAACAGCTGTTTAGGCTGGCAGATGTTAAGACTTCATAGTTTTTGACCATTTCTCATGGTTTAAGACCTTTCAACTACTATGACAAGTGGCTTTAATGAGTAGTCTAGTCTTCAGTTAGAAAGAGACACCAAAGAATGCATCTTAGTAGGAAATTAAAGTAGTCTTTCAGTCTTAATGGAGACTGGGGGCATGCTGGAAGGAAAACATGGGGAGGTATCTGTTTCCATATGTATGTGTTCTATTTCATGATACACACATGGATGACAGAATTTTTCACTTCAGTAGCTTTGCAAGTTTTTTGAGAAGTAGATAGACTGAAGAAAAGATAGTATTTGAAATTTTTCCACTAGTTATATCCAAATAAAATGTGGATATATTTTGTCATTCAATCATTGTATTGTGGGTTTTCCGTTGTTTTAAACCAATCCACTTGGATGCTGCTGCAAACATCCTACCTTGTGTTGCCTGACTAAGCAGTTGCTTTGGTCTCCCTGGGAATTCTAAAACTGTAATGTCACTTTCACATAAGAGAATCCCAAATCTACTGCTTTCCTTTAACATCAGTGACTAAAAGACAAAATAGAGTTAATTTATGCAATCATAAAAGCAATTGTTCAGATTTGCACCACCTGAAATTTTAACCTGTGATCAACCTTTGTAAAAATACTTTTGAGTTTTCAGAAAAAGGTGAATTGAAAGCATTCTACTCAGATATTTGCATTTTCTACTCTTCTCTTTTTTTTTTTTTTTTTTAGTTTGGCTATTTCTTATGGATTAATTCTAAAATGACTTCTTTTTTGTTTAATAACTTTAATGAAAGGAAGTTCAGCTATCTTCCTTTGTTGCTAGGTAACACAACAGTGGATGAGCTAATGATGAGGCTGATGGCTGCGATGGAGATCTTCAGTGCCCAGCAGCAGGAAGACATAAAGGATGAGGTGAGCACTGAAAGTTGCTGCAGATACCTTCTGGCTTCCACTAATCACTGGGCATGTAAATTAACCAGATGTTTCTTTAGCCAGTGGAGTTGGGGATGATTTGTTTTAGTGTCTCTTCGATTGTCAGAAATTAAAAAGGTAAAGTCTCCTTTGTCTATTTGGGTCTCTCAGAACTCCTCCTTTTTGGTCTTGTCATTTTCAGTTTCTTTCCTTTTTTCTGAACATAGTCACATAGTAAATTATAGTGATATTATAGAGCTTAATATGCTCATGCAAGGAAAATTATCAGATTTTTTGCCATTGACCGGCTCCAAGTCATAGGTAGAAAACAAAAATAGATTAATATATCTTAAATGTGTCTGTTTAAAAGGGGGCTGAAACCAACTTTAACCAGTACACCAGTACTGAGCCACCACTCAGGATGATGCAGAATGCATAAATGATGACAAGACTTCTCAAAACCAGTGTTTCAATTACACAGAAGCAGACAAAGTGAGTTACACAGCTGAAAGATCTTTATCTGTTACTCTATAAATTAAGAGTGACATTTTTAAGTAGTGAAGTTCTTAGGAATTTATAATAATAGGTGTGTTGCCATTCAAGATTATTCTTATCCTGATGTATAGACATTGATTGACAATAATTCACTAAACACATTCTTCACATTTAAATCTTCTATCTCATTAGTACAAGATTTACTGACTATAAATATGAAGGCACATTATCTGCACAATGTCTGTCATTCACTTTTTCTTCTTTATTTATGCTACCTGTAATTCATTGGTAAAGAAATTGACTTTAATTTCGTTAATACTGAACACAAATTTAAATATGAGGCTTACAACAAAAATCCAAGGCACAATATAAGTGATTTTTAGTTGCATTTTAACAGCAGTGTCTTGAGTTTGGGAGTTTTTTTAATGCTTTGGTAAGAAGGTGAAATTCACATCGCAGATGAGTTCCAAGAGAGGTTCAGAATTAAAAACTATAAAAGCTGATAAAAAGGAAGAAAACAGAGAGAAACAGATGCATATAAAGTCAGAGAGATAAGAGCAATCAAGGGATAGGAGAAGAAACTAGAAGTGATAGGATTGGAACAGGGTGAGAGGAGCAGGACACCAGACCGGACCCAGAACCAGGAACTGGCTCCTGTCCTGGGCTGCTCTTTGTCCTTCCCTGGACAGCCACGAGCAGTGACAGTGACAGTCCAGTCCCCACATGGGATTGTTGTCTCCTGGCTTCTTTCCCCAAGTGCTCTATCTGTCTAGGAAGAATGGAAAATTGATTTTTATACGTTTCTCCAAAATCTACCTTTGTCCAAGTCTTCTGTAGTCTTTTGTTTTTCTGTCACTGAAAGCACCGATGACATTTCTTCCCCAACAGGAGCTTTTTCTGACACACTTTGACATTCAGAAAAGTGATGGAAAATTTCATAAACTTTGGGAGCAGCTTTCCAGACACTATGGGTTCTATACACAAATAGGATATTTACTTACACCTTGGCTCCACTCGTTACAAGCACAATGAAAAGGTGATCTCAGACACTTTGCCTTTGAAGCAGGAAGTTTTCAAAACAAAAAATAACCTTGCTTCATGAAATTACTATTCCAGAGAGGGAGTATTTGACAAGCAGTCTGTACTCAATAGAGGGCTTCAGCCTGAAAACAAAATATTGCCTTTTTGTGGTCAGCTACGTAACATGTAGCTTTCTTGTAAGCTTTGTACTTGACAACTTCAAGTGTTCGAAGATCAACACCTTTTCTTTTTTAAGATCTTTCTGCAGTTGGTGCAATTTTTTCCCAAATATTACAATAGCAAACAGGATACAGAGTCCGGTTTCTGTTACTGTTTCCTTAGTAGCAACAATAAGTCATCGTAAAACCACAAGAAGATAAGCAGAAAATTCTTTTGTGCTTTAAAAAGAGTCATCAGTGTAGCATTGCTGTAAACAGAAGTGTGTGTGAGAGAGAACCAGAACTGGAAACATTTGTAAATGACAGCATGAAGTCAGTAATGAGTGAGTTTATGCAGCTGAAATTCTCATGCACATGAAAGCTTCCAGCACAGCCATTGCATAATCCTGTTTGGCACAGTGTGTTTTGCAGTGCCCTCTGATGGTTATTTGGGTACAGGAGGGCTGGTACCACTCCAGCTGCTGGTCCAGGTGTTCAGCTGATGTTGGCTGTAGCTACAGGCAGCTCCCTGTCCCTGGGCATCTGCTGGGGGTATAGGTGGGATGCTCAACTTACCTCACCTGAGTGAGCCACCTCATTAGCTGCTGTTAATATTAGTATGCTTAGCTAAATCCTGTGCTTTTGTATCCATGTATTGGTAAAATTTACCAATTTAGCTTCATAAGATTTTAATGGGGCAAATCTCTTGCAAATTTTTTTAGTGTCAAGTGCTAGAATACCATCACTTAACTAGCAGTTGGATTTAATTTTTCGATTTGTGTGTTGTGCTCTTACATAATCTCCAAAGAAATACCTTAAAAACATTGGAATGCACATGTGTACTCATAGTAACCCAACATGCCTGTCTTGGTGTGTAACTTCTGCACCTGTTTTCTCTCCCAAGTTTCCTTCAGGGGAGATCAACCTGCTGTCTTATTCTTTTCCCTGGTTCTGGGTCAATCATGAGCTGTTGCTGTGTTGGCCAGATGACATTTTGGAAACCTCCTGCCTCTTTTGGACCATGCTGTTGATGTGCCATTGTACATACACAGTCTAGGTGTCTGTTTTATAATTTCGCTCCTAAAATTGCTGTAAGAACAAGCCACAAACAGCAAAATTGGATTGGCAGCACACTTGATGTGCTCACATGGCTCTTCTGATAAGAAGCCAATGGATAATTCAGTTGTGGGCTCAGTGACTATCACCAGTAAAGCCTCTTGGCCAGGATACAGCCTCACCTTTCCCAGTGCAGTCAGGTCTGGGGACTGCAGTCCAACCTCACGCTGTGTATGCAGAGTTATTCTGCAGCTGCACTAATGATTTCCTGCATCTGATGGACACACTTCCTTTTTCTAACCATGTTTGCTCCCCTCCAGGAGTTGACACCCCAGCTACTGCTCAGGCAGTGGGGTTTTGCAGAGGGAATAAATGTCATCAAGGAGTTCCTCCTGTAAGCAGGAGAGGGTCTCTCAGAGCAGGGATAACCAGCCTCTGCCACTGTTAACCAAGGTGTGTACTGAGATTTTTCAGGCACTGACTTTGAAAAGAGCGTGTAGTATCAGTTCCTCTTGAGTATCAGTTCCTCTTAAGTGTCAATGCCTGGTGCTGGACTTAGGAAAACAATAGTTGTAAAATATTCTACGCCCTGGAATGTCCATTTTTAACCACCCTGTGAGCTTGCTTGCTTTAACTGCATAGTTAAATAATCATCTCAGTGTGGCGTGATGGGCCCAAATACATCCGAGTTAGTTCCTTTGTGAGATTAATGTGAAGAGATCTGTGATTAAATCCTGGCATTACAGTACAACACACCTGTTCTGGGCTGATCCTCAACATTTTTTCTTCATTGCCTGAGGAGGAGGCTTCTCAAAGGATTACAGTAACACTTTTTGACAAGCTTATACAGGGTGGAGTTTCCATGTAATGACAGGGCTCATTTGATGATGCCTCAGTAATGCATTTTTTATTTTTGCTGTCAACATTTATTACTGTAGAAGAAATGACTGTTACACAGCTGGTCCAACTTGTCCACATTTAAGTAACAGTAGGTCTCTGGTCATGTTTATTTTTGTCATTATGCAACGCTGGCACTCCTGCTCCTAGATTAAACATCAAGGTGGAATTGTAATACCCACAGTTGCTTCAGAGACCTTCTTATTTTTACAAATACCAGTTGAAACCTTTCATTCACTTTAAGCTATGTCTGCCAGCACACTGGTCTGTAGTGTAAAAGAGAGACACTTAAGAATTTTTAAACTGGAAAAACTGCTGTAAACAGACTCTGACTGAAGATAAGCTGTAGAAGACTGTAGGCCTGTAGAGTCACCATCTTTCCTCTTTGTTCTTGAGTGACATCTCTTTCCTAGATACTTCTAGAGCTTGAGGAAAACATAGGTCCTTCCTCACCAATATCTAGATGGGGATTTAAAAAACATGTGAAGGAAAACCAAAATTCCAAAATGGAAACATAAATTCTTTTTCCTCTTTTCCCTGCCAGAGCATTTTGGGGCTTTAGTGGCCAAGTGACATTTTCATAGCTGTGCTGTGAGAAGCCTGGTATCACCATGTCTTTTCCTCCTTTTCTGCCTTACTGCTGTCAAATGTAGGGGAAGTGCTTCCATCAGCTCTGCAAGAGACCTCTGAAATTTCTGCTGGGGACTGAAACTCTGATGTAAATCAGTAGAAATCAGACATCTGAATACCTTGGATAATCTCTGTTCCATCTAACACTGTCATGTGTATCATGGTGTTTAGTATTTGCACAACAAGAGATTATGAGAATACACGAAATTCATTAAATTCCAAAGTGCAAAAGCATTATGGTGATGACAGGCGTCTAGCGAAGATTGGGATTTAACCCCTCAAAAATCTAATTAGCACATTTACTAATTATTACTAGTTATAACTAATTAAACTACAGTAATCAAAATTTGTCTGATTAAATGTTCTGATTTTGTGTTTGTAATATGATAGCAGCCCAAACGATGGGCTTCCCATTGAGCACTTGGCCGCACGCACCCCGGTCGGTCCAAGCGCTGCCTTCAAGAGTTTGCAGCATGGTTAGAGCTTTGGCAAAGTGCAAGGCAATGGCAGAGGAGAGAAAGAAAGAAAGAAGGGAGATAAAATATCTTTAGTCCCTGTGGCTTTTAGGCTGTCCATGTTGATGGCTCCAGTCAGTGAATATTCAGCCCAGCTGGGCAGGTGTATCAGGACTGGCTGGCTTTTTTCCCACAGAAAAGTACTGCATGACTCCTTGAAAGTTTTGGGTTTGGTTTTCTTCTTGTCACTTGAGTTAATTCCAAGAAATCAGTGTCTGGAACTGAGCTTTCAGCCTTTGGTGTGAACAGGCAGGATCCTGTGGTGATTCTGTGCTGTTCTGCTCCTCACCCTGCCCCATCCCACCTCCTCGTGTGGTTCTGCCACGCTAAAACGTCCATTTGCTTTGTCCTTGTCGTTCCCATACACCCAACACATTCTGTGTACACTTTTTCCTGCCATATATTCCCCATCATGTATGTTTAAGTTATACAATGTGCAAGTCTGTCATCTTAGTGAGTCAAATTAATGCCTTTCTTGCACTGGTTTGTTTGGACAAAGGGGTGTTTCTCTTTAACGCTCCCATGAATAGCCTTAAGCATTTGCAGATTTTAATTTCAGGAGTGGTTTGGTGAAATGAACTGTCTTTCAGATGGGCATTCAGCATTTGTAAATATGCTTTTTTATTTCTTGCTTTCTTGTAATAGGGCTTTACTCACTGGTGCTCTGAGAAATGTCTTCTGCTCCTGGTTATCTTCTCAAGTTCTGTCTCATCTGCCTTTACTTCATAGTAGAACTGGTCCCAAAGGGTAGTGGGCAATAATATAACACAGCTCTCTGAGACAAATCAGGTGCAAAGCTGATTCCTGGGGTTAAATCATTAAATCCTACCTTCAGAAGAGACAGTAATAAATAGGAAAAAAAAGCCCAGAAGGGCCAATGCTGACTTTTCCACCAAAATATCCCATTCAAAAAGCGGAATATTTTTAACTTGTAGAATCTGCTGTCCTAAATTCAATCAAGAACCCCTCTTTGTCCATCATCCTGCATCTGAAAATGCCTGTCACTAGGTATTTCAGGATTAACTTCAACAAATGGTTTAGGAAATAATTATATGAGAGAGTTATCCTAAATTTCTTCTTAATTTTATCTGTGAGTTTTTCTTAGTCTTGATGCACTGGATATTCCTCAGGAGAAGGTTTTCTGGTCATGGACCAGAAGGTCCATGAAGTTTTATATGGTCAATTGTAGCTATCTCATAAGTGTTTGATATTTTTGGGTTGACTGCATCTCTGAGAAGCAGAATAGCAAAGTCATAGCTGAAGAATACATTCTGTAAACACAAGCAATTTTTTTCAGATTTCCAACCTTCCACTGAATGTATGTCCTCCCATTGTCTCATTGTTAAAACAGAAAAGCAGAAATCTGTGACTTCTCCCCTTTTTAGGTGCAAAGGAGTGTTGTCCCCTTGTCTCAAGCCCCAAACCTTTGGGATGTGGATGGTTTACAATCACACTAGCCTTCAGTCACTGCTGTGGAAATCCCCTGTTTCTGATGAAGGCTTTTTAAGTGACCCAGGATAAGCCATGTCTGTTTATACTTTGATTTCTTGAATAAGGAAGGTGCCAGTTCTGGCCTCATTGCAAAAGCACTGTGGAGATGCATTTAATGGTGTTCAGTCAATAGTGACTGCAATTTATGTAGGGTCTAACAGGAAAGTTGTCAACTGCCTCAAATTTTATTCATGGATAACACTTCTGAATTTTTTATATTAATTATTAGTGGCATGACTACTCTTGACATGTTCTTTGTTAGTGCAGTGGAAGATTCTCTGCAAAATATTTTCTTCCTCTTTTCCTGTCACCACTGTGAGTTTTCTTTTGTTGCTTTCTGGTGAAGCATCCTCATTCTTCTCTAGAGGAAGAGATGACTAAAATAAGAAACTGCATTACAGAAGGGAGAACTGCTTTGTCTAATGTTTAAAATTTGTCCAAGGTGTAACTCTGAACCAGACAATACCACAATTTAGCCGTAAAATCTGTGGAGGTGTTGGTTCCTGTTCAATGTGAGCAGTATGAGCTAGCAGAAGTATTAACACAGAAGCAGGTACAAAGAGGCATTGCACGGGATTACATCTGCTGCTTACCCAAAGAACTCTGGAAGCCAGGTTTGTTTTTAAGGTCTGTTTCAGTAAGAACAGTATTATTTCAATGAGGTGTAGGGCTCAGTGGCATGGTCATTTACTTTTACATGTGGCTCACATATTTCTATGAGGACCAGGCAGTCATGCATGGTAATTCTTCACATTCCTGACATCTTTTTCATAATCCGCTTCTAGCATGATGATAACTGCAATGAATAGGGAAGAAAGCATTTTAACTTTTTTTTAATGCCTGGAATTCATATTTCAGTTCTAGCTGTAGAATCTATAGCACCAGTATTTTTTTTAAATTTTTATTTATAAACTGCAGTAACTCTATCTTAGTTGCTAGCAATCTTTGATGGAGAGCCTGTAGTTGCAAGAGTTTGTATCTAATCTTTCAAAGTTCTTTTGGGCATTACTGGACTTGTGTGGCCTTTGAAATTCAGTGTGTGGAGTTAGGTGTGATACATGGAGTCAAAAAACATGAAAGTTTAATAAGTTCTCTCTGAAATAAATCTAATTTTTTTTTAAAGGCTTGTTCTCAGGCAGATAACCTAAAATCATCTTCCTTTAGGGAGCTGATTTGGAAAGGTTATTTTGGTTTTCACTATTCTAAGATGAATTTTCAGTATGTTTATGAAAAGTCTCAGTATAAATAGCACAATTTTTTTTTCTTTACTGTTAGGTTCCATCTGTGAGAAGAATTGGGAAAACCTCTGTGTATTCAACAAGCTTTCTTCATATTTGGAAAACATAAAAATGGGAACTGTTTAATTACTTCAACGCCCCTTCATCTCAAAAATTGAATATTCATATAGGGTAGTTTTTGCTATCAGGTTCAAGTTCCATGAGCAGAGTACCTAAAACTTATCAATGTCCAGTGTAGCTAGGAAGGGAAAAGGTTATTTGGAGGTTATTGTCCTTTTTTGCATTTTGCAAGAATTACTTCTACTCATGTTTTGGTTCTGCTGAATAAAGTGATGGTTTCTAAATGTTGGAGTGAAATTCAGAACACGCTGATTGTAGAATAACTTTGGGTCCTGTCTTCTGTAAGGAAGAAGAATTTCCTCTGAAAAGATTTTGGTACTTTCCAAGTGGAAGTTGTATAGTTTTCCCTGCAGTTTGTCATTTCCTCCTGTGTTTGCATCTGAGATGTTAGAGAGTTTTTTTTAAGGAACATCTTGATATGTTTGTATGTTGTGATGATTACAGTTAACATGAGCTCCTACCATTCAGAATTGAATTTTTGCCAAATAATGATGTTTTGAAGAGAAAATTGATCACTTAGCAAAATGATTCTTTTATGTGGAATAAATGTTGCAGCTGGCTGGGAAGATTACATAATTCTTCAAGAAGCAGTAGGTAGTAGACTTTAATTTCTGGAAACAGGACAGATTGCCCCAGTGCAGGTGCTGTGTTACTGGACACTGCAGGGGAGACCCTGCTGAGCCCACCAGCAGTCTCACAGCTAAATCCTATTGATTTTTGCAGGGACCAGTGCTGCCTCTGCAGGGCTCAGGGGGGATTATGAGATGTAAGACAAGTAAGCATGGGGGAGCAGCCACTGTCTCTGCTTCAGAGGCAGAGTATGAAGCTATTGATTATGCACTTTGGTTTATTTGACATCACCCCAGTGCAGTTATTCCAGCTTTTGGGGATATCTACCCTTTGATCCTCCACTGTGTGGATGATGCATGGCTTTGTCATTTGTGTGTTTTTAGTAAACCTTTATTTTTTTGTGCTGTGATTGTTGATAAGATACTTTTTGCTGGCATGGTAACCTCCTGTTCCTTGCTTGCCTACATCTGTCCATTTGAGATACTTCAGAGCAGGACCTGCTACTTTCCCATCTTTGTATAATATTCAGCACTGTGAATTGAGGCTTCTGGATGATGTTTGATAGTCGTGACCCTGGATGGACCCTGCTGAGGGGTTTTTGACCCAGGAAGGACCTGGGATTGGGCTGTCAGTCTGAGCCAATGAAAATCCAGTCTCAGCATCTAAACCACACTTCCCTGTTACAAAACCATCCAAGCTGTTGGGTGCAGGAGGGAAATCCCCCCCAGCTCCAGCCCATATCCCCCTGCAGTGACCCCTCCACTGGAGGCTGCTCCTCCCCAGGTCTCTGTGCCTGCCATGGCCCTCGGTGCAGAGCCCGAGTGCCTCATCCAGCCCTCAGGCCAGGGCTTGGACACATTCCCTTACCTGGAAACTGAATCAAAGCTTCAGGTAGTCAGAATTTCTAAAGCCACAGTCACCCTTGAGGCATCTCTGAATGTGTTTCTCCTAGCAGTAGTTGGGTGATGTTGAAGTCACTGGGATTAAAGAGTACTGAGGAATATAAAGATATTTATCATACTGGTCCACTAGTTGATTTTTTTTTCTTATTTTTAACCTTTAGGATGAACGTGAAGCCAGAGAAAACGTGAAGAGAGAGCAGGACGAAGCGTACCGCATCTCGCTGGAGGCTGACAGAGCCAAGGTGTGTGCAGGGGCAGAGACCCATGGGATGGGAACCCTTTGGAGTTTGGGAATGCTCTGTGCTGCAGGGGACTGCCTGCCTTCAGTTGTGCTCTGAACACAAGACCCTAAAGTCCTCCGTGCTGTAAAGTGGCCCCAGATAAAGTCACTAGGACTAGACTTGACTACATCTTTTAGCTACACCCATCCTGGCTTCATTTAATAATAGAATTTGGGGAAGGAATGGCAGGAAAATATTGCTTAATAAATATCCTCTCTTACATTAATTTCTGTGGAAACATTGAAAAATTTCTTTGCATTTTTATCTATCACATGCTGATGTGGGATTGCCCTTTGTGTTTGTTAGAGGGAAGCACAAGAGAGAGAAATGGCAGAGCAGTTTCGCTTGGAACAAATCCGGAAAGAACAGGAGGAGGAGCGTGAGGTGGGATGTTTTACCTCTTCTGATAACTTTATGAATTCATTAAGCTTATGAGCACTGAAACTGTCATTCAACACACACTGCAGCTTCAATTCAAAGCATACTTTTTGTGTGATCAATTTTCTTTACTATTACTGATTTCTTACTATGTATCTGTGAAACAAAGTGCAGCTAAATAATTTTCATCCGCTGTTGAATAGCTTTTCTGTTTTATCATCTGAGTCTCAGATACAGCCAGATATTTGATGGACCTGCTCACAGGAGATCTGTGAAATGAGCTCCATAAATGCTGGAATCTTTGGGAGGTTTTAACCTGTTTTCTGAAGCAACTCTTTTTAAAAAACATGGAGCCCTTTCATTTTTTTTTTCTGGAAGAAGCACAAAGCCTACCTACAATTCTGATGAAACAAGTTACCAAATTAAATTTGGGAGCCAATCCACTTACTAAAAAAAATTAAGAAAATAAAATCCAGAATCATGAAATTAGGATTTGTGGTACTTTAAAAATTTTCTGAAGAGTCTTCTACAGACTCTTCCTTAGAATGCAGATTGTGTTTAAACAAGTACTTTATGTCTCTAGGCCTCTGTAAGAAAGCAGAAAACCTTTGCTGTGAAGAGTACCGTTCCTCAAACTGTTATATTGTAGATTCTCTCAGTTTGGCAAATGCCGAGGGTCCGAGTGCCTCTCGGAGATGGCTCCTGCAGCCTCTTCCAGAGTCTGGACTGGTTGTGAGATGGCAATTCTGTGAGGTTAATAGCAGCTGAACATGAATCCACTGCAGCAGGAGCAGGCTCACAATCAGCTCACACTCTGGCTCAAGCAAGAAATATGTTTTTCTTTTCTAAGTTATTTTGCATGCATAGAAACAGTAATTATTTCTGCTTCATTATATCTGCTCCTGAGCCTTTTCTGATACCGTGGCCTTTTGGAAATGGTTTTCTTATGCAAAGACTGCAGCACTGCCCATGTTACCAAAATATACCTGGGCTTCCCTGTTTTAATGCAGAGTGCAGTAATGCAGTAATGAAAATAATAGGATCTGTTTGCTCAGTAGAACAAAAAGGGTTTTAACAATAATGTTTACTAACACTCCCCATTTTCAACTATACAGATTACTTGGACTGAATTGTTTTGCAACAGTGTTTACTTACAGAAGTGGCTTTATGTTCAGTTTGTATTTTAAAATCTGACTATTGAGCTCTTCACATACTGAACACCTTTTTATCAACACACTTAAATTGCTTGTTCAGGTCCAAGAGTTTTTAATGTGATCCATCATGTCATTGTTTTCTGACTTGGTTTGCTGGTACAGAATATCCTTTGTAAATTTCCATTTTATGTTGAGTGGTTACTTTGGGGAGCGATGCACTCTTTGCACAAAGGAAGGAGCTCTAATGAGCTACTGTTGTTTATTTTTCTATAATATAATTGATTGGGTTCAGTAAATAATGTAGCATCTGTTGTTATACTGTGTGGGGAAATGTCAAAACAGTGAGATAGTAAGCAGATGGTTGAGAATGGAGAGGGAGAAAATTAAAATAGACTCTATTTAAAATATAATCTCATAGTAGATGAGCAAAAATGAACTGAAGTTCTATGTATAAATATTTATACTGAGATATAATTTGCTCAGAGGTGTGTGTGTAAGAAGTAGACTATTTAAAAGCCTTTGTAATCTTGCTTTTGCCCAGTCCTTTCCCTGCAATGTAATCACCTTCTATCAGTTTCTGTTACTAAATGACCTTGGAGAGGTTTTCAAAGGCACAAATAGCAACTGTGTATATTGAAAGTTCCTTGAAAATGGGTAAATCTCTGCCTGACTGCCTCTTCAGTTTGAAAAATTGTCTTTTAGGCACATTTTGAGGCAGGCAGTGTGTTTGTGCTGCTTCTTCCATTCATTTACCTTCTCTTTAAGTACTACCTTAAGTGAGGTGATACTGTAACAGAGCTGCTTCTGAATATGATCAAATTTTTGACAGATGCTGATGCTGCCCATGAATACCAAAAATGCCCTTGAAAATCAAGCTCACCTCATTCCGCAGTCTAATGTTAGGCATTAATTTTATTTTTAAAAAATCTAATCAAAGGATTGGTGCTCTAGCAGCTAGCAGAGACAGAGGACAGAGAACACAGACCTGGGCCCTGCCCTTAAAGTCTTGACATCAGCAATGTTAGCTGCAAGACAGCCATACACATATGACTGTCATGTAGTGTCATTGCAATTTGAGGGCTGATTTCATGCAGGCTGTTGTAGAAAATGTGTTCACCTGTACTCAGAACCATCTTCTTATAAGTACTACTACTACTACCACCAACTTTAAATCCTCAAGCTCCCATTTCTCTTCTCCCAGTTTTCTTCTTTAACGATTCCTACTTTTATATGGACTCCGTGTATCTAGTGTGCATTCGTGGCATTTTTAATTGCATCTTTTAACAGTGTTTCAGTTTATTTGTAGTAAATTTCTTGCATATATTTCTTTTCACTCTGAACTGCCATTGAGGGTCCAGTCTACTGCAAATGGTCAATTACCATTGCAAGAGGAAGGCAATTTGACATGTGCTTTTAAAGAAATACTTTTACTGCCTTTTAATTTATACCCTTTAAGGAAGCAATTGGCCACTTGACAATTACTCTCTCATTCAATTTTTTTCCAAGGCTTTCTGCCAAATGATTAAATTACGTTTCCCATCGTGCATTAACTGTAGACCTAATAATATGTGTTATAAAGAAGGATTTGTTTTAATTAGTTGTCTGGTGGGCTGTTATTAAGGAGCGAATAAAAATTATTTTGTCATTGAGATATAAAGGCTCTGGAGCACTGTGTCACATCTTGAAGTTCTAGAAGAAATAAAAAGAAAATCTTTCTCCCTTTCTTCTGTTGCTGGCATTGCAGCCTGAAATGGTTGTTTTTCCTTCCCCAGGCCATCAGGCTGTCTCTGGAGCAGTCTTTGCCCCCCGAGCCGAAGGAGGAGAGCACGGAGTCTGTCAGCAAACTCCGCATCCGGACGCCCAGCGGAGAATTCTTTGAGCGGCGTTTCCTGGCCAGCAGCAAGCTGCAGGTTGTCTTTGATTTTGTAGCTTCCAAGGGATATCCTTGGGAGGAGTACAAGCTGCTGGGCACCTTTCCGAGGAGAGATGTGAGTAAATACAACTTTCAGGAATAAATACCTCTGCTTCTTGCTCCCGTGGGTTGGATGGGCTGGGGTGTTATGGCATAGAAGGTAAAAGGTGTGCCTGGGTATGTTCCAGTGCTGCCAAGCTCAAAGCCAGGGGCTGGCTGCTGTCAGGTGTTACATACAGAGCTGTGAAACCTGCCTCCAGTGGCATTGTAAAAAATCCTACATTTCAGAAAACGTTGTGGACCATATTCAGTGAAAACTCAAATATGCTGAGCCAGCTTTGCTCACATTCTGTTTTGAAGGAAGCTCCATCAACACTGCTGGTAGTTCATTGTTTAGGTCTGTTATGGGCTGGTACTTTTGATTTTTCTGGTTTTGCCATTTGGATGCAACTTTATGTTATGAATAAGGCTCAGCATCAGATATTACCCAGTTATGAATGATTTTAATAAATATTTGATCCACCCTGTTACATAATACCAGTAGATAATTACATTTCCTACCTTGAAATTGTATGATGAACCTGCTGTGGCTGATTTTCAGAATCAATACTGCTCACTGCTTACAATAGCCAATTCTGTTGATAAATCAACAGATAATTTTTGTGCTTGCTCCTAAATTTCTATGAAAATCCACCTCTCTGTTTTCTGCACAAATTAGCTTTTATTTATTATTTAGTCATTGCTACAGCAAAGATGAAAGTCAGTGGGTCCAACTGTGCAGGGGCCCTGGATAAAAGGTGAGGGGAATGGGCACTGCAGAGATGTCAGGAGAGAGCCAAGCAGTGGTGGGTGGAGTTCAGCAGCTCTTTGGCCATACTGCCTGAGCACTGCAGAGGAGTGGGGCAGCTCTGGACCAGCTGGGGTCTTGTTTGCTGGAGGCATCTCCAGGGGACTGGTTAGACCATTTTTCACCAAAGGAGTTCAGTAATTTGGATTGCTTTTCCATTTTGTTTCCCATCACTGCCCCTGGGACAGTTCACTAGGAATGAGGCTCTGAGTGACATGTTCACAGTAGTTTGTAACAGATGCCTCTTACTTTATCATCTTATTTGTAAGTACTCCAAAGGAGGAGAAGCTCATCCTTCGTAAGCATACGACCTTGTGGGTGGATGTGGTTTCTGACCCATTTTTGGCACAATTGTGAACAGGATTGCAGTGCTTGCAGCTCTTCTTCCACCTTGCCCTGTACTGGGAATCCTGATCAGTCAGACTGAGAAGCAGCGTTTAAGGAATCTCATTAATCACTAATTAACTTTACTCCTTAAGCATGCAGTAACATTTCCAGTGGAACCAAAGACTAGAAGTCAGCTGTGTTTCCAGGATTACTGATGGTTCAGTGTACTTGACAAAAGAAAAACAGTGTTTTGCAGTCTAAACAATGGGGTTGTATGTTTTAAATATTTTGCAAGTCATGCCTCCCCATCTGTAACTTATTTCTGATGTAATACATATTTCATATAAATACCCTACAGGTATATTACTCGTAACTTTTTACATTTGTTTTTCACTTTACACTGGCTGTTTCTGTACTTATCACATCATCATCATTATGAATGCTAGTCATCTGTAAAAAACCTCAAAAATTTATCAGGTGAATCACATAAGAACAAGTACTAAAAAACAGTAGAAAAGAAAAAAAACCCACTAAATTAGAGTAGGCTGGTATTGTCAGTATATCTGTGAAACTGGCAGGGAGAAAAGGCTGAGGCAAAGAAAGGAGAGTTTAGTGGCAGGGTCTGGAGCTGTTGGTCTGTTGTGTGGGAAGCAAAGACCCTGTCATCTTTTTTCTATGATTCCAACCTAATAATGCCATGTATGAGGAGTCACATAAATGATTCATGCTGATTGACTCAGCCACGTATGAATCCCGTTGCCATTGTGACCACCAGAGCCACGACAGACAAAAAATATTCCCCAGGGGTTTGCTAACCACTGAGAACTGTAAATGACATCTGTCATGTTCCCCGGGTTTGGAAAGTTGGAAGCGTGGAGCTCCATAGACAGATTAAAAAAAAAATAAATAAGGCATTGTTGAATGGCTTGGATAACTACAGTCAAAGTATATATTCATTGCCTTGGGCTTTGTGGTCTGTAGTCACTTAAAAATACACTGTAAGTTATCAAGACCCTTCTGCTGTATGGTATGTTGTCAACATGAATGGAAATCTGTGCTACAAGGACAGAGCACTTGGAATGCTTGTGCTTCAGAAAACAGGAGTATTTAAAATATCTGTATTTAAACTATACATAACATTTTTGAAAAAAATATGTTTGAAAGTATCTGAATTACTTTGCTTGAGTTTTGCTGCAGTAAGATGAAAACATGTTTTATAAAGTCAGTTTGTGAGTTTTTTCTATCCTAATCTGCTTTACAATAACATACACACCCCAAAAGTGTTTCTGTCTTATCAAAACAAGGAGATTATCTTCAACCAGATCAACATTTTCTTGTGATAAACTTGTTAGAACATTTTTACCTTCTGTTCAAAGCCATCAGTTCTGATATAGTGTTGTTGAAGTACTTTTACATCTTTCATAAATAAAAATTCATTAGTTCTTAGTCCTATGTTCCAGTTGCTTACACAGATATCCTTAGCTAACTTAAAGTTGGTATCATAACCCTACTGTAAATACAAACTTCTACACATGAGCAAATACCCAGATTAACCTTTTCCAGACACTACTTGTAGATTTTAAAGCAGCAGTGACATTCCAAAGCAGTTAAGCACATGCAGTGACTTGTTATTGGGTCTTTGTCACTGACTGTGTTGTTCTTTCTACCCGTGCTGAAATTAGATATTAACCAGCTCCTCTCTCAGTACCTCAGCACCACATCTTGTACCACCAGTGTGTGTCACAAAGTGAGCTTGGGGCAGCTGGGAGCTTGTGCCCCAGCCTCTGGAAACCTTGGCAAGCACATCTTTGGGAGTGAAAAGCTGTATTGTATTTCTTGGCAAAGAAATTTCAATGCAAAGAATGTATTTCTTGTATTCTTAAATACACCTGCAAAGGCTTTGTGGGAACAAATGTGTGTGCTGTTAAATGTGTGTGCTGATTTCAGAGTTATAGTTCCCTGTCTTCCAGAAATCACATTTAGCTATAGCAAAAAGAGCTTACTCTATGTATAAGTGTGCTCAGTCGACCTTCTAGTTCAGTATTTCGGTCCCTTTCTCCTAACAGCCTTCCCAAACTCTGACTTATTGCAGCAAAACTCCAGCAAAGTAATTCTTATACTTTCAAACATACTTTTTCAAAAATGTTATGTATAGTTTAAATACAAACTCTGACTGTGGTACTCCTCTTGACCTCCCAGCTGCAGGATCCTCCCTTTCCCAGTGCCCTGGAGACCTCCAGATACTCAGTTCCTCCCTTACTTCAGTGCTAGTGATGAGCACAAGCCTGCCTAAAACTGTTAATTTCTTACAGGGTGAGCAATTTACCCCTCTTAGGCAAGAAGCTGAAGTGGACCAGGTCTAGCTGAAACTATAAGAGGAATGTGCAGAAATTTGCCCAAACTGGGCTTCAGCCACCCTTCTAGGGTTAATATGTTTGTGAGTGTTTTGTGGTGTCTGTCAGAAAGGAAGGGCCAGGCATGATTCCTCCTTCTAAATGCTATATTTGAAAGACTGAATTTATTAATTCCTCATGAAAAATCAAAATTGCAAGCTATAATTTCTGCTGCTGATTTTTCCTTGAGGTGGAGCATTAGTTATGTATTTGAGAGTATGCCTTCTGCAGACATGGTATTAGAGACTTAAGCTCTTTATTTACTGTATCTGGAAGCCTTGGTAAGCCAAGACTTCTACAGTATTTCACATTTTATTTTTCTGAGCCACAGCTTAGGATCAGGTGGCAGTTAAGTCACTTAAGGTTATTTAAATGCATCTAAAATGTTGCTTAATAATTCAGAACCAGTTTGCTCTGTTTAGAGTATTAAGATTTTTTAAATCCTTTTAATTAACCAATTTCAACAGCAGTTTAAATAAACAGAAACAATAAATCTCCCTTGAAAGTGCAGAAAATAAATTCAACTCAAATTGCATGTCAATTTAAATCAGATATAATCAGGATTTCAGTAAATTTAGGGCTAAGTAATTCATAGTTTTGGGAGTATATGGGAGTAGAATAATAGTAAGATATTCCTCCAAACCCAAATGTGTTTTTTCATTCCTGTGCTTTGGCAAGATTAATCCTCTTTGATGCTCGCAGTGGTGAAAATAATGCCACAGGATAGTAAGTTTAGCTGCAGCACTTGCTGTGGAGTCCTCTGAGCAGGGAATTGCCCTCTGATGTTCTCAGAAAGGTGATGTTGGAGCATAGTCCTTATTTTGTTATGCCAAGTAGTTTGACAGTTTTGTGTATGAGTTCTGGCAGCTATTCTTTGTAAGGATTATTCTGAATTTCACCCTGTGCAAACTACTGCCTTCAGATAACTTACTTTTAAACTCATTAGACCATGTGTAAACTCTCTAAATAGTTCATGAAAGAGTTAAATGTCCAGGACCATCTTTGACTTTTAACATTCTTCCCCCTAGTCATGATCTTGATAGAAAAATGGAAGAAAGATGTTATTGTGATAAAGGATTTGTGCAGTGTCACAGCTACACACTATAGTATTTTTAGTAATTTCATGTAAATCAGGAATGTAGCTTGAATGTCTTTTTTATAGCAGAGAAGGATTTCAGATGAATGAAATATTTTTTCTGATAGGTTCAAAAATTTTTGAGAATTACATGTGATACCTGTAATTTTTCCAGGCATTTCTGTTAGTGATATTTATCTTTCTTACTACACCAAGTAGTAGTCATCTCTTTTAATTCACGTAATTTAAATATTTCTGGTCAGTGATGTCATGTGCTTACTTTGATCTAGTTTACACAAGGCCACAGCCACCTACAAAGGTAGATGTCCCTCCTCCTATCATTAACAGCTTTCCTTAAGTCAATACTACCTGCCCTTGTCTTTCCTCTCCTTTCAAGATCTGTTGTTATTTTATTTATTCAAGCAGTTAGGTTTGGTTTAGTTAAGACACTGAGAAGTTGCCTAAGCAAATTGGCCATTCCAGGCTGGCATATTCCCATGCCTCTCTTGAAGCCTGCTTTCTGACTGTTCTTCCTGATCACTTGTAACAGTGGAGGGATT
Organism: Anomalospiza imberbis; assembly: GCF_031753505.1. NCBI lineage: Eukaryota > Metazoa > Chordata > Aves > Passeriformes > Viduidae > Anomalospiza > Anomalospiza imberbis. Next base: position 25,132,551 of record NC_089689.1, on the reverse strand, counting down.
GGAAAGATTAACCTCAAGTGCAAGAGGGAAGGACACTGAAGCATTTGTAGCTCCCAGATTTTCCTGCTTTTAACGAGTTTGTTGCTCAAAAGAACAGTATCACAGTCTTTTGGTCAGCACCTAAAAAAGGGAGTAAGTAACATTCTTACTCTGATTAAGTCAGTCACAGCACCTGAGAGAACTTTGAGTATGTTTTGTTTCTTGAAATGTGATGTTTACTTTTGTGGAAATATAATTTCCATATAGGTAGTAAAAAATTCTGTAAATATTACAGAAAGATTTTTCACCATGTTTTCTTCCAAGAAAGACAGACTTGATGTGTTTTTTTCAGACCCAGTGTCTTTACATAAGTGACTGATCCAAAGTGAAGGATTAAAGCCCTTCATGTATCAAGTCACTGAAAGGAGATCTCATCTCACAGATGTAAGAAAAGAAGTAGAATTACATTCTGTAGATCAGTATAGTTTGTGATCTCTCACAGCAACTCTTTTTGAGTACAGGGAATGTTTAACAAGTTTCAGGAAATAGGTGTGCATTTCAGATGAGCTCTTTTACTCAGGCTCACTAGAGTAAGCAAGCATTCACCCGGCGCTGAGTGCTCACGTGGAGCGCGAGCTCTCCGTGAGCCATCCTCATTAGTTAGCCCAGTGACTAATGCCAACCATGGGATTAATGTATTCCACCCAAGAGCCCTTCAGTGCACATCCCTCGCACCCAAAGTGCTCTTTTATTCTGCACTGCCCCATTTTACAAAACATTTATTTCAGGGGAGGCACGTTTTTGTTCACAGGAAGATGCCTTAGTTAAGCTGTAGAGCTTTGCTCTTGCATATGACCTTATTCAGCATAAACTGGGGCTAAGATATTTTGTACTTTTTCTCCAGAATTCATGTTTAATATCCATTTTGTGGACTTTTTTGACCCATGCAGGAAGAAAATGAAATTTTAAAATACCAATAGAGAGCCTTTGTACTGGTATGATACTAAGACTGCTGTGTCTGGTTACCAGAAAATTTAATGATCTCCTGCTGTTTTGGTAATTGCATAAGTAATGCATCAGACTAAATCACCAAAGCAGTCCTAGGCACTCTATTTATTCCATTTGCCTATCTACCAATCACAATGTTATACTGTAGATATCATTGTGATATCTGAACATCTTAATCCTTTGAACTGGTGATAAAAATCCTTTTGGATTGTTCTTTCATGCAATTATAATTAAGTGCACATGAATCCAATCCTGGGTCGTTCTTCTGTGAGTGGCTGTGTTCCCATCCATTCCCCTCTGGGATGTATGCAAAGCAAAGTTTCTTACAGTTCATTTGGAGCACTAAATGTATTTATATGTTTTCCAATTTCCAGAGGATGTGGCTGTTTGCTTCCTTTCAGCTCTTCATCAGTCTCCAGAGTGAAAGCTGTAGTATTTCTGGGGATGTCATTTTTTTTCTGTGTAGCTAGTGCATTTAAAAAGAATTAAATACATGGATAATTGTTAGTTCACTATAAGCACACAGGCAGCAGTGCCCACAAGTAATGAACTGTTTTGCTCCCTGGCACAGCAGAAAGGATGCTTAATATACAAATGCTCTCATCTGTAAGTGCCAGTACTTAAACTTTCTCTGCTCAACAAGGAAAATCAAGGTAAACAGCATGAGGGAGAAGGTAGTGGAGCTCCTCTTCCTTTTCCTTGTCAGGAAAAGACAAGGCCCAGGGTTTTCTGTCAGCTTCTCTTTTTCTGAGAAACTGCACAGAGAATTCCTAAATAAATCTAAGATTTCAAACCAGAAAGAAGGAAGGGAGGAAAACAGAAAGTCTGAGGAGAGCTTTACACCACCTTGCTCCTCCTTGAAGCCTGAAGTCCTCCAGTCTCAGAGCTGTTGCCCCTGTGGGACCATTAATGTCCAGGTCAGGACCTGCATGTGACTCCTCCGACTGACTCCAGCTCCATCTTCTTGCTCTCAAGGCAGCTTGTGTAATATTTCAGCACCATTAGCACCACAACAATAAAAGTCACATTATTCAGAGAGGTTTTTCGTAATTGAAATACTTTTGTGCTTGCACTTCTGCCAAAATGAAAGAGCAGATCAGTTGTCATTGAAAATTAGCTGTTTGAAAGGCTAGAGGGAGATGCCGCCTTTTTATAGTGATTTTTTAAAGTGAGATTAGTTCTTGGAAAGAAATGTAAAACAAATGTTCAGTGGTGTTGGTAACTGGATGTATTTTGGCCATATTTTGGGCAAGTACTGATCACTAAACAAAATTTCTGGTCCTTGGCTAAAAAAAGGCACAGAACTGCCTCAGAGCTACCCAGGTGTATACAGCCCTACCCAAGGCCTTTTGTTGGAAAGTAGATAAACTACAGTTATGTATTATTTTCATTACTCACTGTTAAAAAGCTATAGGATTAGGGTAAAAATTTGGTATTTTTAAAAACATCATTAACATTAGGGCTTTATTTAGTTTTGACAAAAAGATTAATTTTTGTAGGGTTGCTTAAAAACCCTTTGTTTTTAAGCTTTTGCTTTTTAAGGTTTTCTTTTTTGCTTTGCAAATATGAGATATTTATTCCAGCTGAAAAATTGCAATTTCATTTGGAACTTTTAAAAAGCACCAGATAGTCCAGGTGCCACTCTACAAATATAGCAACAGTGAGTTTGGGCTCATCCTTGTTGTTTGCACCACCCTGTCATTACGTTTAGTGTTTTAGAAAAGAGGGGAGAACACAGTTGCTGTCTTAATTTACTGTCAAGTAGTGCAAGGAAGGCTAATCAGCCTTCACTGAGTAAAATCTATGCAGGTTTTTTTTTTTTTTTAAATATAAATTATGTTAAGACAATGAAAACTTAGACTCTGTGTCAAGGTTGGCCGCATCTTGGAGCACTGCACGGCTTTCCAAGGGAAAAACGGGAACCATGCTCGAAGTAGAGGATACAGCATCACAATTTTCTGGTTTATAAACAGCTGCTACTTTGCTTAGTAAATGTGTTTTTAAATATGCTTAATCTAAAATATGTTTTTAGAAAACCTCTTGAGAAAAATAAATCAGTGTGATGTATTGGATTAAAGCTTTGTATTTGGATCGAGGCTACAAGTCTTTTACTATGACATATTTTTCCTTGTTTGTGACGGCTTTCTTCAATTCAGATGTAAATTATCTCCAAGTTTATTCAACTAAGCCCAATCTAATTGCATATATTTCTATAAAGTAACTCTACTTTTGTTTGTTGCTCAAGTTGAACGTATTATCTGTGTAACCCAGAGATATTTCAATAGGTAGAAAGGATTCACTGTATTTGTTTGTGTGTCACTCTGAAAATATAGTTTTTTAAACAGATCTGGTACTTTACCAGGTGTGCCTTTAAGTAATTTCTATTGCATTTATACTTTAGGAGGATTAGAAAAGAGAGTAAAAGAACTCTTTGTCCGTTAGATTCATTAAATGTATTCATGCGTGTGTAAGTGGTATAGAGGCTGTGCTGCTCGGGAATCAGATCCTTGTCCTAGGGTGGAGAGAAAGGTGAAGGGTGTGATATTTACTGCCTGTGTAAGTGTCATAATAATTGTGTATTTGATTCTTTATTTTTAAATTACCTTCCTGGGCATTAAGCCATTTTTTTTTGTGTTTATCTTTTCCCCACAGAGTTAGGGAGGGTAAGGAACCACACCTTGTAAGTGGTAAAAGTACAGCTGCTCAGGATGTGAGTGTGTAATAGAACAGATAGGTCAGCAAAGGTGAAGACAGAAATAACTTAAATGTTATTCTAGAAGGAAAAAGACTTTGCTATAAAAATGTATTAAAATGCTGTTTAAGCTAGCATTAGTTTTCATTTTTGGTTGATCTAAAAACCCAATTAATTTACTCAGAGTGAAGTGTAAGCAGCTACTACATTCTTACAGGAGGAGTATAAGAGTTAACATCACTACCTTGTGCCTTGTAGAGTCATAAATAATTTGAACTTCTAAGTGGCACAGAAGTATTTCAACTAGCTAGTGCTTAGTTGGAATAATCACCACAGATGAAGCCATAGCTCCAGTGCACTAAAACCTAAGGTCCCATAAAACTGAATCCATAGTTGGAATAAAAGTTTTGTTTATCAGCTTGAACCTATTTCAGTGAAAGCAGCTCAATGGCAAGATCTGACATGGCAGAAATAAAGTCCTGTAGCACCTCTGGTCATGTTGCTGGAGGGAGTGTTCCCTGAAGGGAGGGGAGTGTTCAGGTTTGCACAGAAAGTCATTTGCCTGAAGATAAAATCTCCTGGGGCACTCTCTGTGTTCAGGGCTTTGAGACAGTCCTGAAAGCACCTGCATGGTATTGTACAGGGTTCTGTGAGCTTGAATGTCAGTAATTTTGCTGTCACTTGTGTTATGCTCTCTCCTTCTGGACATTGAGTTCTTCCTCTGCCACCCTTCTCACTGGATAAACCTGCAACACTTTACAGTCTCTTTTCAAGGGGTTTTAGTTCATGTTTCATTATAATATAAAGTATTGGGCATTAGCAAACTCACAAAAGATTTGAAAAATACATTCAGCTGGTTTCACAGTGTGATGCATGAGATGACTCCTAGAGTGCTTATGACTTTTAGAAAGTCAGTTATTGTAGGACTTGAAGATACATATTAAAATGTACCTTTAGCATTTGTTAAGGCCTTTAACTAATACTGAAGGTGAATTTTGAACCTTAATCGAGAAAGAATTAATTCTGCCACAAAGGTGGAACAGATGAAATCAGATTCAATATATAAGCATACTTCAATGGCTTTCTGTGTAATTGCTAACAACATAGAATAAATCTTTAACAAATAAAGGTGTAGGGCTTTGGGACAGTGTAACTTACATCATGTGCAGAGCTGTTTTGGAAAGAGCATCGTGAAATGGCATCAGAGCCAAAGGGTGTCAGCTCTATGGGCTCCAGAATTTGTACTAATGGTAATGAAACAAGGCACACAGATACATGTCTAAAGGCATTCTGTACTTTTCATTATGAAATAATGCACATAAATATAAGTGAATGAGATAAATATAAATGGTTGAGATCAGTAGAACACTGCACTGAACACACCTTTGCAGGCTACAGCTCTTTCCTTTGATCTCTGTTATAGATCATGCTTTGGTTTCTAATTCTGTTTTAAAATACTGTAAGTTAGAATGCATCTTAGGTCTTATACTTCATATATTTACAAAAGAAACCATTTTTTTTGCTAGGAGGTGTGTTCACTAATAAGGCTTCTATTCTTCGTAGTAAACAACATATTTACAAGCCACAAATAACAAAGTAGAAGCTGCAGAAGGGTTGTGGTGTGATAATTAAGTACAATGGCGACCCATATGAACAGAAAATGCCAAGGAGCTAAAACAAAGCAACAACAGCTTTGTTTGTTGACAGATGCAGGAGCCATATTGTTAGTTAATTGGGTAATGGTGTAAACATTTGCAAACTCTGCTGTCCCTCAGTGAATTAAGCAGCACACTGAAATTATGGTGAAAAGCTGCACAGTCCTTGTGCTGCAGGTACTCCAGAAGGCTCCTAGGACCCTTCTCACTGAGGAAGGAGCATCATGTGTAGTTGTTATTTAAGGCACTTGGAAGTTTGCAAACCTTAGACTAGGACATGTTATCTTGAATTATGCTCAAGTGAGTAACACATTTCCATATGGTCACAGCCTGGAAGGTTGTGTTCTGTGCCCAGGCATACTTTTGGGATTTTTTTTTCCAAGTGCAAAAGAGACATGTTATGACTTCCCTCCCTTTTCTTGCAAAATAAAAAAAGCAAATGAAAAACCCCAGCAAAATGGTTGCAGGATTTGAAAATAAAGATGTCTAAATTAATACAGGCTTGTACTGAAAATAAGGAAAATTGCTTTTCTCAGGTGCCCAATGCCTCAGAAGCTGTGAATTGCACAAACCCCTCTTTACGTCATTCCCTGCTCAGTAACAGACTGTAGCAGAATACCAAAACATTAAAAAATGCTACAAGATACTTAATTAGCATACTTCTGTAATCACAAACTTAAATGCACTACTTTGGCTGTTTTTTATATAACAGGTTTGCTTTCGTAGATAATAACCTTTCAATAATTCAAGCAGCATCTGTGCAGGAATGCATAATTGGACAGTAGATAATAGGAATCTAAAATTGAGTCTTGTTTTTGTAAATTATTTTTCTCTTCAGACATTTAGCAGTAGCTCACCACAGTACATGAAGTTTAGGAAAATAAGTTCCTGCTTTGGGAATAAAAACAATGCATCTGTTTGGTTTTTGGGTTTGGTTTGGGTTTTTTAATTATTTCATTAAAAAAAAAATCTGCTGCAGTCAGATGAAATTACACTGATTTTGATGGTCTTAGGAAGTGATAAGCCTTGAATATTTGTTCAAATTGTAATTTTTCCCTAATCATTCAATAAGACAATAGAAATGCAAATAGATTTCAAGTTTGCCTGATTTAGTTGGGGGGAGGGAATGAGAAGCAATACTATTTTTGTTAATAGGTAACAGGATTAGTAAATTACGCTTTTAAGAAAATTACATGAACATTTCTTATTAATTCATAGCATTTCATGTGCTGGACACTTTATGTTTTCTGAAAACATTTTTAGAAAGCAGTGGCGTGTTGTGATCATAGATGAAACAAATTTAACTTTGGAAAAAATGCTTATTGGCATGCATCTGCATTTATACCTGTGGCATAAGACTAATAATCTATTAGTCACAAGCAGACTTCTGATAACTGGTGTGCTCGCACAGCAAAATAACCAAAAACAGAATCACCAGGGAAAATAAGTTTAAAAATGGAAGGGAAATATTTCAGAAAATGGTTCCTCTTTCTACATGAAGCTTTGCAGTATTCTGAAGGATATCACAGCATTGGCTTGTAAACTTGAATGTCAGGACACTGGGACACTTGTCATTAATTTGTCTATATTAGTAAATATATTGTGTAATAACCACACAATTAAACAGTTTTCTCCCGGCCTGGGGTGATTGAGGTGTTTGGAAAGCACTGAAGTGAGTGGAATCTGGTTGTTCCACCCTGTGACTTGTAGCAAGAAAGGGAGTAGGAAAATAAAGTTTCCCTTTTCAATGGAGAGATCCTGTTGGGTTGGCTTGCGCCATCAGTTTGACTGAAAGATGATTGTCTAGGAGTGCAGTTTTATTTTTCATCTTAACTCATGTGTTCTAGTAAACCTTCCAAAAGTTCTTGACTTTTACAAAAGTAGATTAGTGCATAAGTTTATGGTAGAGAACCAGATCTTCTTGGAATTAATGTCAGGGATTCTGTTTTTTTATTATTCTGTTCATTGTTAATACAAAATAATTCTTGTAACAACAACAGAAAACACAGTATATATTTCTTAGTCTGCATCCTGGAAAATAATACTCACTGCTTCAGTTGTCACTGATAGAGGAACTCAAAAATCTTCCCAGTAAAAGTCTGCAGTATGAAGATAAACAATTCAAAAGTCTACTCACACATATCTTTGTGTTCATGTCTTTACAGGTGACCCAGCTGGATCCAAATAAATCATTACTGGAGGTAAAACTGTATCCTCAAGAAACCCTTTTCCTAGAGGCAAAAGAATAGATCAAACAAGATTGTAGGACTAATCATCCTTTGATAAGCCAGAGGCACAGCATCGAGAGGAAGACTTCTCTGAGCACCACCTTGTACTGACATCCAGCTCAATTCCATGTCACAAGTTTTGCCTCTTGCAAGATTCCTGAAAAATTGAAAAAACAAACATAGCTACTTAAAGTTTCACATACATGAGTATATGTTTCCGACCTCATTTAAATGAGCAGAGGATAAAGTTCTGCTATGAACACTGAACATTATGATTCTGTTGCTCACTTATCATCCAGCTTTTGTTATAATTAATGCACTGTTAAAATGTGAGTGATTGTTAAGTAGAATTTTTACTCCTCAAATGCCCCTTTTTCACCAAGGAATCTTGGACATTTCTGCCTGTACTTTTGACACTAGAATGCTGTATATTTGATATCTCACTGAGCCAGTGCTCTCATATATATGCATTTTATTTCTGTGTTTGAATTTCTACTTTGTCAACTAATTTAAAAAGGCAGAAAAAAAATTAATGGGACATTCTCAGCCATGGAAATTTAACAGTATTATAGTAGAAAGCATATAATTTTTGTTAGTACTTTCTGACTTCTTTGATAAGATGTAAGGTTTTGTTTGGAGAATATAGTTTGACATATATGCGAGATATTTATTTACTGGTTCTGCTTTGGGTCTCAGTTCCAATTCAGTTTAGGAAGTATTTTCCATTACATTGCAGTGTGAAACTGCTTATTGCATGATGTGAATATTTAAATAACATTAGACATGGCCAGTACCAGAAACCTGGTGTCTTGCCAACACTTCAGGAATCAGCTGATATTGAATATCAGCTGTTAAAAACCTTTCAAATACCAGATACAAAAGTTCTTTATTTCTCCTTGTGAAAGAAAGGGCAGTTTCCATTCTAGCAGTTTTTCTTCATTCTGGCACTTGCTTGTCTCCTATTACTCTGCTGGTTTAAAGCACCTTGTTTGGTTCATCAAACAATGGGTATTTTAAGGGGTGGTGTAATAAGAAATCTGCCTTATTGTTGCACACTTTGGACATATTAACAATACATTATTGATCCCATCTCAAATTAAAGAAATCATAGTTCTCTTGTCTGAAATGTATGCACCAGCTACCTGCTACCTGACATGGAAAAATCTAGTACTTTAAATTTCTCAACCACAGAATGAGCATACTGAGGCTAAGACCATAACGTGCAGTTGATGCCAAACCTGCATCAAAACTGGTTTATTTGGGGTTTTTTCTTTTCCTTTTTTTTAATTTTTATTTTTCCCCCCCCTTTTTTTTTATCTCTGGACTTGCAGGACAATGTGCATTAGCACTACAGGATCATCATCTGCTTAACTATTTTTTTTTCATTTAAAGCCTGGCACATTGTTTTCCATCTATGTTTATACGTAATTCATAGTGTTTATTGTAGCTGAATGAGTTCTGATTTGAAAATTTTATACTATGCTAAAACCAGTTGCACACATCTTTTAGTCTTTCTTTTTTTCTTTGGAAGGATGGTGATATAAAATTAAATGTATGCCTATTATTAAGATGTTAGTGATGCTGATATATTGTTACCTTTACCAAAAATGCGAATTTCTGAGCAGGCAAAGCCTTATTCTACCTTTTATAATTCTGTAATTAGTGAGTGCTACACCAGACACTTTTAGAAGTGAAGTATCTATGACAAACAAAAGGTTTAGAAGTGTAAGCAAATCCTAATAATTTGCAGCTCACAAATAAAAGAATTCCTAGCCAACAGAATGATAAATGTATGTGTAATGGAAAGCTGAATGCAAACGCTTCATTCTGAACTTTCGTTTTCTTGCAAAAAAAAAAATCCACTGTGTTTATTAAATAAGAAATTAACATGGGATGCAAATTGGGGTGGTGCTGTTTCTACAAACAATCACAGTAAACATACAGCAGGATTTTAAAGTGATGCATATATTTTTTTTTTCCTTCTAAGTTGGCTTTTGAGGAAAGGAGTTGCTGAAATAGTCCTTCATGAAGCAAAGCAACCTTTCAGCTGACTTGTTTATATTAATCTGTTCTGTTTAACTTCTGTTTGATCTCATCAGGCTGTTTTCTCTCACTCAACTTGGTTTCTGTATTTTGACTATATATTCTTTACTTTGATACTAGTTTTATAAAGTTATTAAATGTGGCTTGAATATTTGTTGAACTTGTTGAAGTCAGTGCTCCCAGGGTTGTTTGGCCTTTTTTTTTCTTCTAAACTCTACTATTTTTTCCCTCATTTTGTTCATATTGCAAAATACACTGTCATTATCAAAATGTTCTAGTGATAATTAACTGGAAGTGTTCAAAGTGGTGGCATTACTTCCCTCTGATATAAAGATTTTGAGATCAGTATACAGGGAACATTCTGCCACAATGTAGACAAGTGTATCGCTCTTTAAATAAAACGTTAATGATTTTGGTCCTTAAATACTTTGGGCCTGATTTCAAGAAGCAACCATGTCAAGTCACCTTTCTGAGTCACACCATCGACATAAACCAATCCCTGTGCAAAAATATTAATATTCTATGCCATCATTTTCTGCTCTCCTGGTATTCACTTCACACGTTGTGCTGCCATGGATAATCCTCTAGTCATTCGAATTTTGTAATTCAGTATTACCCTAGAACTGTAACACCATTGCTGCAGAGCACATCCCTGATTCTGCCTTTTTATCTTCAGGTTCTTCACATTAATGGATTACCATTAAGGTGATTAATGCATTAGTTCTAAGTCTTAGGGAATTACTGTTGCTGAAAGGAATCCCGTGTGATGTGTCAGCTTCCATTGCTCGTGGGGTGAAGGTGGGGACGCTCTGGCTTTGGGAGAAACTTTCTGCCTGTTGACAGTGGTGTTTGAAATCATTATAGAGACCATGCAGAACATGGTGTTTGCTCTGTACTCTCTACATGTGCACCCTTCAGCTCAGTGGGAGTGCTGAGGATGTTTCTAATGGAGCTGTGTTGGAGGGTTTGTCTATTCTTTTTAATGTAGCAGAAGAGGACTTTGGCTTTCATAAACTGTACCTACTCAGTGACATTAGAAACTTAAAATAAATTTTCAATTGCAGCAATATTTCTACTAAACGGTTATATGATTTCACTCCTCTGTATGTGGGGAAAAATCAAATCACAGTATCCCAGAGTCACAGGACTGAAGTGCTTCATTATCCAGGCCTCATGTCCAGGCTCCCTAAACGATGCATGAGAAGATTTCAGTGCCTTAAAATAACTTCCACGGCAAGCACAAAGCACATAAGTGGGTGTCTCCACACAAGAAGAGTCACTACCAGGCAGAACCAGAAGCTGCTTGGAGCAGTCAGTCAGAAATGCTAAGGATGGAGATGTCTTATGTGTGCCATTCCTCCTGGGGCAAAGGCTTCCCCTCTGCTGCTCTGCTCCTGAGGGCTCTCAGGTGGGGCACCAAGGGAGACACCAAGACTTTCCACCATTTGACAAAGCAGAAGATCCATTTTTATTTGGAAACAGTGATGGTGGCCTCCTCCAGAGGAGTTTTCACTGATTTTAATGCACACTTTGGTTTTTCCAATATTGCGAGGGCCTGAGGGGAGACAAGTTCCTGTGCTGGATATTCCCCAGTCTGCTTCAACACCACCATAGCACAGGTAGTTTTAATGTGTGTGCTGCCCACTAGCAAAGCTGTTTGCCAAAATACAGAAATCCTTTAAGGTCCTTGAGAGGGAGGGTGAAAATCAGTCTTTAGGCTGGCAGCTGTGTGCTTGCCTGGGGTGAGCCAACCCAGCCCTTGACAGTGGATGTTCATTGCAGCCATTGATCTTTTTGAACAAAAGAGCTGAGGGTGGAAACTGGATGTTGATTCTGCACCTGAGTTTAGTTTTATTATTCTGTTTGTGTAAAAGAGAAGGCAACTGCAGTAGCTTTAATTATATTTTTTTTCTGGATGGGTCATGCAAGAAAGCAGAAATTACTGTACACTGTACACAGCATGAGACGTTGTTCTCTACCTGAAACTATTTCCCCCACAGATGACAAAGGTGGAGAAACACCAAGTTTAGCACTAAACGTGTCAGGATCCAGGCCGTTTTATACTCAATTTAGTCTGATACAGATGTATATTTCTGCCAGCAGAGCCATCTCTGCCCCCACCTCGCACTGGAACCAGGCAAACTAATTAAAAAGTGACCTTTTTTCCTGGAGCAGTTTTGAGGCTGATGCAGCTCACTGATGGGAGTCAGTGAAGATGAGAGGAAGAGGAAGGCAAGGCCGCTCCCCCTGACAGCATTGCTGATTTTTGTAAGATGAAATTGATAAGGCTCCTTGAAATATATTTTTTTAATACCTTGTTACAACCTTTGCATTTTACATCCTTTTATTTTTAATTTTGGTTATATTTCAAACAAATTAAATGCTATAAAGGTTTGGCTGTCTGAAATTTCCTTAAATCTTGTCAAAGTCAGCAGCCCAGAATTTAGGGGTGAGTGTGTGCAGTGAAGGCAAGGCTCACTCCAGATCCAACTCTTGGGAGTCACTCCAGACTCAAGCACTGTAAAAGTTTCAAAGGGTTTTACTGTCTCATTAGATAGCAGAGAATCCACTCCTCAGCCAGGGCTTTCCTCTGTGGGCTCTTTTGTGTAATAAAGACCGAAGTCACACTGCAGCCTTAATACAATTCAATTAAAATGTCACTCAGCTGCTGGTTATAGGAGGAGGCTTCATTAGTTCCTGTGATTACAGAACTACTGGTTAACAGAATTGTTGTTTTGTACTTAGTACCCCAGTTCCCTTTGCTGTTTCCCAGCTCCATGTTGTGACAGTGTTCCCCAGGATTCCACAGTTCATCGCTGTTCCCTTTCGATCCACTCAACTTCAATGAGTTTGTGTTTATTAACAGCAAAAGCTCACCACCGATCCCTTTCTCCAGGAAGTGGTGTCTCAGTACCTTGAATAACACAGGTTCCCTCACAGATGCTTGAGGACGTGGCTGGAATCCTCTCACTGTGAAAAATGCTGCTTTCTGCTTCCAGCTATCAATTCTCAGATAATGTTACTTTTTTTTTTTTTTTTTTAACTCAAGAAAGTACATTTCCACTGTAGTAAACACCACTACAAATGACTAGCTTAGTTGTTTCTATTTTTAATAAAAGGAGTCTCTTTCACCATAAAAATATCTTCTGGCAGCTTTCCTGTTTCTGATAATTTTAATAATCCTTTACATCTTTGATAGTTGTTCCTTGCAGTCTGTCAGTTGTTTAATTCAGGATTTGTGTCTTCCAAAAGTTAAATTTCCATGGATTTTCTGATTTTCTTTTTAGTTTCCTACTTTGAGTCTGTTTTCCTATTACATCATTGAATGTGCTGGTTCACACGGCCCAGCTGCTTCTTGTGGGCATTCTGTAATCTTTTTAAGTCAGATACATGTGTACTCTGAGGATCTAAGATAGTGTCTTCAAAAAGTTTTGGTTACAATCTCAGTCTTTTACCTGTGACTTTAATTTCTCTTTGTTATCTTCCTTTTTATGCAGTTTTCTTCTAAAAGGGTAGTGCTACTCGGGTGATTTTAAAGAATCATCATCGTTTTTTAAAGTAGTGAATATAAGTATGTTTTCATTCACCTAAAAATGTAGTTTCTATCATTTTATTTGCATCTATGCTTTATTTAATCTACTGTCACAGTCTCCGTTAGCATGAGTTACTATCACTGATAAGTATTTTATACCTTGTAATTATGGCAACCTACTCATGATTTTGCCTTTTCTAAATTTACAGGTAGACGTAATTTGTTGTCATTTGAAAACCCCCGTTCTATTGCAGCTATTTTAGGAGCTTAAAAATTATTCTGATGTGTACTTTAGGAATATTTTTCATTTTGTGTAGGCCTATTTGCCTGTTTATGTCCTGATTAAGACTGATTGCGTAAGGGAAAGCATTTCTGAACTGGTGGCAATGAAGAAGGAGGTTTTTTAATGACAGCTATAAAGTCGCTGATGCAGAAGAACAAAATATTTTATAATCTTGTGGATGTAATAAAGAAAAAAGGGGGGAGATATTTTTTAGAACCTGCGATTTACAGAGAACACTCCATTGCTGAAATATACTTCTTCAAGGTTTAGACGAAGGTGAGTCAGACATTGTGTGGCTGTTGCAGCATCGTCTAACGTGGGAAAACCAAACCAAATAAACAAACAAAAACACCAAAAAAGTGATCCCCGCCTTGCTGCGGGTCCCCCCGCGCCTTCGCACCTCGCGGCCGCCGGCTCCCCGGGAGATGCTGGCTTGGCGGAGCGGGACGGGGGCGAAGGCATCTCCGGGCTTGCCCGGGGACCGGCCGGACCGCAGCCGCCCTTCGGCCTCTCCCGGGCGGGACGGAGCCGTCGGGGCAGAATTCCCGGCGAACCGGAGCGTGCGGCGGCCGCCGGGCGCGGAGCCGCCCCGCGGGTCTCCCTTCCCTTCCCTCCGCGGCCGCCCTGGCTCCGCACCCGGCCTGGCTCTGCCCGCACCTCCACCAACAATTATTTTTAAATTGTTTAAAAGATAATTAAAGCGAAGTCAAAAGAGCGGGAAGCGCTCGGTGCCGCGCCTTCCCCCGCGGCCGGGGGCGGAGAAAGGGCCGCTCAGCCGTGCGCTGGGCGAGGGGCGCGCAAGGAAAAATTGGGCATTCCCGGGGGAAAATCCCCAACAACCCACGAACAAACAGCCAACAAACCAAACAAATGGAGCCACATGCTCGGGCATCGCCCTAGCGCTGCCCGGTCCCGCGGGGCTGATGGCACCGACCGGTGCCGTGGGAGATTGCGGATGGTCCGTCAGTAACTTGACAGAACTCTGTGTTTGTATTAGAGCCCCTTAAAATACCGCGTGTCAGCTGGAAAAAGAATACAAGAATCATTTTTTTGCCCCAAGTGCGTGTTGTTTTGGATGACGCTGTTACAGCCGTCCCCCCGCCCCTCCGCAAACCCCACGATGTGTCTCTTTAGCGATGATAGACTGTGTTTATCTATCGCGTTCCGCCAGGATTGTTCTGCTCCTGAGCTCCTGGGGCAATAAACATTGAAGGGGGAATCCTCTGCCAAATCCGACCGGGGTTGTCATGATCATGAATAAAAATAAAAGGATTAATCTTCTGCTTTCGGCTAATGAAAAAAAATTAGCCTCCAAAATATGGAAGCGCCGCGATGTGCTGAGCCGGGATGCGGCCGGGCAGATGCGGGAGCGGCGCGGGGGGGGCGGTCCCGCACCTTGGGGTGTCCGTGCCGCTGCATTTCCCCGCCGCCCCCTCCCCGGACCGGTCGCCGGGCCCCAGCAGGCAGGAGGGAGCTCCAGGGTTTTTAATTACACTCCTTCCCTTTGCTCCCTTCATTTTTCTGCACCCTTTGCAGTGAGACACACTTGGAATTAGAGTGGTTGTGACATTTTAGTGGCAGCTTATTGTGCGGAACACTTAAAGTTTAAAAAACAAGCCCCATAGAAGTTGAGGGGCTTAAAGCAGCCCCCTTTGTGGGGCAAGACATAGAGTTTTGATTCTGGACAATGGTGTTTCTCAAATTTCTTCCAAAAACCTGCACCCCATCTGTGATCTCAATGAAATCGCTTTTCTCTCTCCCTTCAATTCATTTGGCAAAGGCGAAGCAGATGCATGGGACGGGGTCTGAATTTTAATTATTAGGTTTTACCTGAAACAAAACAGCAAATCCTTTTTACCATGTGTTTGAAGTTAGGAGACGGGTAGGGGAATATAAAATATAATTAAAAAGCTCTCGGATCGTTAGGGAGCTGACAAGAGCCTTTTTAATGAACCTCTCGGAGCGCCCTACGGTAAATTAGCAGAGCGGGGCTTTCCCGAGTCATTCTGGCTCTGGGCTGCTGCCCCCGCGGTACCTGCGTGCGCCCGGCGGTGCCAGCGCGTGTCCCCGCGGCTGCCGGGAGGCCGCGGCACACGCGCGTGTCCCTGCGGGGGCCGCGGGCAGCGCCGCGGAGCCTCCGCCGCCGCGCACCGCCGGCGCGGGGACGCGGCACAGCCCGTGCCGAGCCGAGCCGCCCCCGGCCCGCGGCCGCTCCGTCGACCCGCCGAGGTTCGCAGCGCTGCCGGGACAGCCCCCCCGCCCTCCCCGCTTCCCGCGCATTAACTCAGAGTGCATTTAACCAGCAATAAGGTGCGGGGGGAAAATTGTCTGTCACTTTAATCCATGCCCGAGGGGCTGGGAAATAAAAAGGGAGAGGGAGAAGGAGGGAGGGAGAGAAAAGCAAAGGTCTTAAAGAGCCCCAAATCCACAGGCGAGCGGTGGGAATGCGGAGCCAGGCTCGGCTCCCTGGCCGGCCCTCGGTGGGCAGCGAGCCCCGAGCAGGCAGCGCCGGCTCCGGAGGTTGATCCCGTCTGCTTTGGGAGAGGACCCGATCTCTTGCCGCACTCCCCCGGCAAGAAAGGGGAACTCATGCCCGCGCCCTCCTCCGCTGTGGATCCCGCTCAGCTCTCCTCTCTGGCAGGTGGAAGAAGGGGAGAGCAGAGCTGGGGGCCGCCATGGGGACCCCCACACCCCTGTGACCCCGCAGAGCGCTGTCCCCTGCCGGGACGCGTGGCTTTCCCCCTCCACAGGCAGAGGATGCTCCCCTGCCCGCCCCGCTGAAGCGATTAAGGTTTCCTTCCCCTCACTTGGGAAGCCCCAGCCCGAGCCTCAGCCAAACCCGGGGGACATCAGCCAGTGCCGAAGGCCCTGGGGACGGACCACGGATTTTTAATTTTTAGATCAAGCACACGGGGGAGGAGGGGTGATGGATGGATTTTTGCGTGTGTGAGCTTTTTTTCCTCTTTCTGTGTGTCGGTGTGCGTGTGTGTGGATGGGCACAAGCTCTCAGAGAAAAGAAATTTTAGAGTAACAACTAAAGGCTTTCTTGTGCAGTTATTTTAAGGGCTTTGTTCAGTGCCTGAAGGGGGATGCGCCCATTTGTTCGGGAGGGGATTCATCACATGCCCCTTTCATGTGAACCAGAGGTTAACAACCTAATGAGCACTTGGTGAAGAGATGAAGCGTGTAAAGAGCCCGATTTTCCCAAATCCTGGTCTGCTGTCTTGGGGATGTGCTACTCTAACCTCTGCTGGGCTAATAGTCTCCGCACTTCCAGCGGGGAGGCCCCGGGAAGCCCCCGGGTCCAGCCGCGCTCAGGCGGGGCAGCAGCAGCGAGGCGGCTCGGTCGCGATGCCCCGCCGGGGAGCCGGGGGGGCTCGGCCCCACCGCTACATATGTTGGGTCAAGTCTCCCCATTGTGAGCGTGTAAAAAGGTGTAAAAACTCAATCATCTGTAGCTTTTTTAAAGGGAGGGCTTACCCTGGATTTGTTGCATAATGGATTGTTAAAAAAGTAGAGGGTTGAATTAAAACTGTTCCCTAGTCACTTTTAATTAGACCACTCTATTTAATTAGCAAAGTTGAAACATGCAATTAAAATTAGCTCAGTTTAGCACATATTAAAGGAAATGGGGGACGCGGCTCCGGCTCATATTAAAGCGAGTCGGAGGAGAAATGGCGGAGAAGTCTGAGAGTAAGCGAAATGACTCTGTGGAGGTAATTCAGCCGGCGGCCATCTGTCAGAGGACCCGCCGTGCCCCTTCATCTCGGCCCCGATGCCAGTGTCCCCCTAATGACCGTCCCCGCAACGCCAGCGCGATGCGCGCGGCCGGTGCCGCGGCATGGTGCGAAGCCCTTCGAGGGCCGCGTGTCCGTGTCTTTAGGATGTGCTCTTCTCCAAAAGCCGGGGGTTGAGTGCCTGCGCCGGCCCCGGCGAATCCCCGAGGGTCGGACAGCCCCGGCCCCGCCGCCCGCCCCGGTGTGGGTTCCCCCCGTCCGACCGCCGGGCTGCGGGAGGAGAGGAGCCCGCGCAGGAGTGCGCGGAGCCTCGAATTTCCCTTATTTTCTTCCACAAATCTTTCCCCCTTGTCGTTTTTTCCTCCCCCACTGGGAGCCGGGAAATCGAGTTAATAATGTTTCAAATACTTGAGAAGTCCGGGCTAACGGGAGTTCCGTCTCCCTTTCCTCGCTCCGGATCTGAAGAGGTTGCCTGGACTAGAAGGAATGTGCCTTTTTCTTGAAGGGGGGGTAGTGGTGGTGGTAATTTTCATTCTTGTAATATTGGTTTGGGGATAATTACTTTTAATGTCAAAAAGATTTAGTTTAATATCATCTCTATTAGGCGGCTGGGCGGATAATTAAAAGTGAAGATGATAGCAGCAGGGAAACAGATGGCATTTGCTTACTTTGATTCAGTAGGTAAATAATGAAAAAGTCAATGGCAAACCCCCTAGAACAATTGAAACCTTAAAGAGCACTAACATTAGCAGGTACTTACAAACTGTCTTCCGCTAAGAACGAGATGAAAATACACTAATCAAGAACTATATTTCTCTGGGATGCTTCCGAGGGCTGCGCTGCCTGCGGGCGTGCGTGTCCCTTCCCCCGCATGGCAGCCAATAGCCGGGCGCTTTTTAATTAAGATTTTACTACTGCAACTGAGGGAAGCTGCAGCAGCACCGTTGCTGCAGCCCTCTCGAACTTGGGCACCGGCGCAGCCGTACACGGGAAGCCTTTAGGTGAATCAAGGGGAGTGAGGGGAGAAAGAAACACCAGAGAAATCGGGTCTTCTTCAGAATAAATATATTAAACCCCTGTCGTGTTTTAGCGGGCTGACCCAGCCGTGAGCGCTGGGCCGTGGAGCGTTTCTGGATGCTGACAGAGTCAAACGCCCGGCGGGGATAACTGAGCAGCAACCGGGGCACCGCGCAACGAAACGCGGCGTCTCTGGTCATCCCTGTAACGAAGTAGTATTGACTTTCACGCGTCTGGAGGGCACGGGCTGCCCTGACCACGGTGGGGTTGCCTCTAGCACCCTTTAGCCCCAGTGACTCCGGAGGTCGGCGGCTTTCCGCGCCCGGCCCGGGCAGGGCACCCGCCCCGCTCTCTGGAGCCGGCCCAGGCGCCCGGTGCCAGCCCGGGCTGCTCCTGCGGGCCCCGGCCAGCGCCTGCTGGGAGGACGAGAGGAGCTGGGTCCAAGCCTGAGTTCCTCTCGTGGTTTGACGCTGGGAGTTGCTCCCAGAGCCAAGCTGGGAGCGAGACCAGTCTCGGGGGCTTTAAAGTCGCATATCACCGGGTTTGGAGAAATGAATTTCTCTTTCTACGTCCCGCCCGGGCAGCGGGAGCGCGGCTGCTCTGTGCGTGCCTAAAACAAACATCCCTCCCCCAGAAAGACAAGGGAGCAGGGATGTACAAGAAGATTTTATTGTGCCTCGTCAAACAGAAATGAATTGCAGTAGGAGAGAAGGGAGGAAAAAGGGAGGGGTGGGGGGAGAGCAACATCCACCTCCCCGCTGCCTCCCGTCCGTACTCATTCACACACTGGGTTCTGGCAGGCCGGGACAGAGCTGGAGAGAGCCCCGAGCCCACGGCAAGTCCTGGCCGCGCCTCTGCTGGTCCGGGCGAACTCACAGCTTAGGGGTGGTTGGTTTGAATAAATCTGTGAAATGTGCGCACTGTCTGGGTTCACAGCGAAAGTTTTCAACGGAAAATACGGACAGGGGAGAAATTATTATTATTGTTAAAATGTCAAACCGGTGAGAAGTGTGATTCCGGGCTCTCCTTTTCTAAAAGAACCTCGTAAGAGAAGAGCAACACAGGAATAGTTGGGTCCCGGTTGGAAGCGGCCTCTCCAGCCACTTCCCTCCTGGAAAGCGGAAAGGCAGAGTCTCCCTGAGCTCGGAGCAGGGTGCCGAGTCCGAGAAGAGGCCTCGGCTCCGGGTCAGGAGCGACGCCGGCGAAGAGCGGCGCTTCCCGGGAGCGGCGGCTTCGCCTCCTGCCCCCTCCGCCTCCGGGCGCCTGCCGGGGCCACTGCCGGCCCTGCGGGCGGCCGGAGAGGAGCGGGGCGTGGGAAACCCTCAAGCGCCCCTGAAACTGGGGGAGATTTGGACAAATGTCCTCAGAACCTGCCGAATCCCGGAGTTGCGTTACATATTCTTGCAATTTCAAAGTTTTTATTTAATAAACCCTTTTTACTACGATATACTGAGTGTAACATTTAAAACCAGCACATGACCAAGCGTTTTGGACGAGGGGGTGTCCTCTGCTGGCTTTGGACGAACAGCAGAAACAGGCACTGGGCGTTTACGTGCCCAGCTCTGGGACACGGCACCCCAACTCTGCGTATCGCAGTGAGCGGGGCCGTGCTGCAGGAGCCCAGGAAACAGCCTTGGGACAGAGATGCTGCACGTTGTGTGTTCCAACTTCAACACCGCCGTTTGCAATGTTACTGAAAGCCTGAGGCTCCGAACAGAAACCACCGCGTTTCACTGGCTGATTACTGACCCACTCTTGGGTCGGGCTGTTTTTTTTTGTTTTGTTGTGCTTGTTTGTTTGTTGGTTGTTTTTTTTTCCCATGTTTTTTTTTTCTAATATAGATAGTTTTAACCCGCCATGAACGGAAAGGATAACCCAACCCTTTAATTGAAGTCAGAGCTGAAAGACAAGGGAATGGGGGAAATCGGCATAACCCGTCCTGTGTTGTTGCTGGTGGCGGGCTGCCTCGGGGGGGAAATGGAAGGTATTTGCTGGAAAAAACTCCATCGCAACCCCAAACAAAACTGCCAGGAAAAAAAGGAGAATATTTTCTCCATGTTAAACAAACATAAAGCAATATTTTAAATGTTTCTTATTATGTCTGATCGAGATCTACGAAATCCCAATTAAATCAGATGGTTAGAGTAATACTCCCCGGAGAATAAAATTAGTGGTTGCGAATAAAATTAAATCGGATATTTTGACTTGACTTGGCTGCTGTATTAAATAAAGGTGTTATAACACCTAAATCACGAGGAGTGGGAGGCAGCTGCGGCCGCAGAAAATCGGGTAGGAAAGCGCTCATTTCGTGATTTCGTGTCAAAAAAAAAAAAAAAAAAAAAAAAAAAAAAGAGGAAGACGGATGTAAGTGTAATAAAATTATTGAAAATTTGGAGGAGAGCTCTGCAAATGTGCATTTCGCAATCACGGAAGGAGAGTGACCAAGGGGAAAAGTCATCTCAGCATCAGCGAGCGCTGCGTGTCCTGCAGCGGGGCAGTCCCGTGGCCCTGCGCGGTGTCCAGCCCGCGGAGGAAGCGGCGGGCAGGGCCGGCTCGGCCGGCGGGGCCGGCACGCTCCGAGCAGTGCCGGGGCTTTCTCTCCTCCCGGCTCGGGGCCCGCAGCTCCCGGGGCACCCACCCGGGAAGGCACCGGGAACAGCTCTCGCGGCGTGGGAGCGCAGGTGGGGATGCTGAGGCGGCGGGAGGAGGCCCCTACCACCGGCAGACGGTTCCCGCTACGGGCAAGGACTCATGTGAAAAAAAAAAAAAAAAAACTTCAGAGAAGAGTGCCGAGGAAGACGGAGATCCCTCGTGGGAAAGAGAGGGGAGAACCCTGGGGAAAGGAGACGGCGTTATTTCCCACCGAAGTGCTACCTCCTCCCGCTACCAGCGAAGGTGACGTCAAACCCGGGTGGCTGATGCTAAAACAAAAGCTCCGGGGTTAATATACAGTTACCAGCCCGGCAGCCTCCTCCTCCTCAAAAATCAGTCCCTCGGGTTTATTGTCACCGCGGGGAAGGCGCCTGTTGAACATGTAGTCACGCAAACAGCTGGCAGGAGAAAGAAAGAACGAACTTTACTTTTTGGGGAGCGAAGGGCGGGCAGGGCTCCCCCAGACTAAAGCGCAGAGAAAGGATGGAAAATCATACTCACCTCGGGCTTCTCCTGCTGCGGCAGCACTTGTGCATTCACCTGCGGGTGTGGAGAGAGAGTGAAAGAGAAGAGGGGAGAGAAGGAAGGGAAGGAATGAAGGGAAGGAATGAAGGGAAGGAAGGAAGGGAAGGAATGAAGGAAGGAAGGAAGGAAGGAAGGAAGGAAGGAAGGAAGGAAGGAAGGAAGGAAGGAAGGAAGGAAGGAAGGAAGGAAGGAAGGAAGGAAGGAAGGAAGGAAGGAAGGAAGGAAGGAAGGAAGCATAGAGGCGTCGTTACGTTCTATCATAAAACAAAATCTCCAAGGGGAGGGGAGAGACCATAAATTGAACTGTCACCTTGCACAGCATATTCCCCCCTCCCCTTTTGACAAGTAACACCCAGGAAAAAAAAAATCAAACGGTTGGCAAGTACCGTTTCCAATGAATTAAAAGAAAAAAAAAAAAAAAGGAAAGGAAAATAGGGCCAAACTCTCAGGTGGCGGGGGAGCGGGCAGTGTTTTCAGGCACACCCACGCCCACGCTGCCCCGCTGTCCCCGCGGTGCCCCCCGGACGCTCCCGGCGCTCCGCGGGCGCGGCGCGCTCGGGCGGCCGCGGCGGAGCGCGGGGCGGCCAATCAGCGCGGCGCCCGCGGGCCCTGGCCAATGGCAGGCGCCACATTGTTGTCAAATGTTGCCTAATGGCAACGCGGGCCGCAACAATAGCGCGAGTGGCGGCGCGAGTGGCGGCGCGGCGGGCAGCGCGCTCCGCTCCGGCCGCACGCTCCGCCAGGGCCGCGCCGCGTCCCGGGGGGCTCCGCGCCCGGCCCGGCCCGACCGCCGCTCTGCCCGCCTGCTCCGGGCTCGCTGCGGCGGAGAGCCCGGCTCCTCCGCCCGGCTGCGGAGGTGCTGCTCGGGAGACGGGGTGACTTTTTTTTTTTTTTTTTTCGCTATTCTCTGCTGGATTTTAGCCTCTGCGGCTCGTGGCGAGGGATCCTGTCGTTGAAGGTGCCGGATTGTTCTTTGAAGGGACACTGCTAGTCTGTGGCCGCAGTTACAGGGGGACGGGGGAACGGAACTTAGCGAGCAGCTCGGGTTGCACCGGGGCGCCGTGGGGAGCGGCGACCCCGCAAGCGCGGACGGGAGAGCTCGGCTTTGAGCCTGGCGCGATGAACTTGGTGCTGCCCCGCCAGATGCGCACGGAGAGCAAGGAAGCGGGAGTGATCTAAGTTTCCTTGGATTTTCTTGTGTTAGCTTTGCTTTTCGGGCGCGGAGGGGAGGAGGGCGCGGAACGGCTCCCGACGGGCCCCTCCTCATTTGAACCCCGCTCCGGGGCCGTGTGCTGGTGCGGGGGGACGGGGGCGTCGAGCGAGGCGAGAGGACAGGCGCTGGGGTTTGCATGCCCGCTCCCGGGGCTCTGTGTGCCCCCCACTCGTGATTGCGCTTGAAGGCAACGGGAGCCTCTCCGCGCCCGGGCGCGGCTGCGGCGCAGGGGCTCCCCCGCCCCGCGTCGCTTTGGGGGAGGCCGGGGAGGGGGGGCCGCTCTCTCGGGGCGGGCTCGCCGGGATGGAGCTGCGGTCGGAGCTGCCTAGCGTACCCGCCGCGCCCCCCCCGGTGCCCCCCAGCTCGGTGGCGGCCGCGGCGGCTGCGGCGGCGGCCACGCTGCCGGTGAGCGTGGCCGGGAGCTTGCTGCGGGCGCCGCCGCTGCTCCTGCGGGCGGCCGAGAAGTACCCGCGGACGCCCAAGTGCGCCCGGTGCCGCAACCACGGGGTGGTGTCGGCGCTGAAGGGCCACAAGCGGTACTGCCGCTGGAAGGACTGCATGTGCGCCAAGTGCACCCTCATCGCCGAGCGCCAGCGCGTCATGGCCGCTCAGGTGGCGCTGCGCCGGCAGCAGGCGCAGGAGGAGAACGAGGCCCGCGAGCTCCAGCTGCTCTACGGCACGGCCGAGGGGCTGGCGCTGGCGGCCGCCAACGGCATCATCCCTCCCCGGCCCGCCTACGAGGTGTTCGGCTCCGTCTGCGCCGGGGCCGGCGGCGAGGGAGGCGCCGGCGCCTCAGGTAAGGCCGCGCTGCGAGCCCTCGGAGCGGTGGTGATGGGGGGAAGGGGCCTGGAGAGGCGGCGGGAGATGAGCGGGGCGCGGAGCTGCGGGCGGGTGGCCCCGCCGACGGCCGGGGCGCTCCGCGGGGCGCGCCGGGGGCAGCCCCACTGACGGTCTCTGTTCCTTCTGCACCCCCGACCCGCAGAGTCCAAGATGCAGAAGTTCGAGCTGTTCCCCAAGACGCTGCTGCCGAGCCGCGCCGTCACCCCGCAGCAGGCGGGCGGGAAGCCCCTCTCCCCGGACGGCGAGTCCGTGCCCGGCACCTCCTCCCCAGATGCTCGCCACGGCTCGGGCTCGGAGAACGGGGACGGCGAGTCCTTCCTAAGCTCACCCGTCTCCAAGGGCCCGAAAGAGGGGGAGGAGAGCCCGGGCTCCATCAGCCCGCTGGGCTCGGACTCGGGCTCAGAGGCGGACAAGGACGAGCAGGACCCGTCGCCCTCGGCCGGCGGCCGGCAGCGGACTCCCATCGACATCCTGACGCGCGTCTTCCCGGCGCACAAGCGCAGCGTGCTGGAGCTGGTGCTGCAGGGCTGCGGCGGGGACGTGGTACAGGCCATCGAGCAGATCCTCAACAACCGCGGCCCGGAGAAGGGCCCCGAGGAGGCCTGGGCCCGGGACGGCGCCTTGCAGGGCCTGCCGCCCACCCCCGCCGCCGCCCACCACCGGCCCTTGATCGCCGGCGCCATGGCCCCGGCCATCGGCACGCTGGGCAGCCGCTCCGCTTTCTCCCCGCTGCAGCCCAACGCCACGCACTTCGGGGCCGAGGCCGGCGCCTACCCCCTGGGCACCCACCTGGGACTGAACCCGCTGCGCCTCGCCTACTCGGCGCACAGCCGGGGACTGGCCTTCATGACCCCCTACTCCACGGCCGGGCTGATGCCCACGCTGGGGTTCCGGCCGCCCGTGGACTACGCCTTCAGCGACCTGATGCGGGACCGCTCCGCCGTGCACAAGGAGCAGGTGTACTCCAGCGGGCTCTACGGGCCCATGGTCAACAACACCCCCGAGAAGCAATAGCGGCTTCCTAAAGCTCGTCTGTGTAGAGGTAGCTAGGTAGGCACGGGTGGACGGACACGGGTGGCTTCCTCTCCCCCGTGCAGGTGGTGGTTGCGTGCAGAGCCCGGCGCGGACAGGCGTAGGTGTATTAAGGTGATAAAGGTGCACTTTCATTGTCCAGACATGAGTCACTCTTTGTTGCTTATGGCCATAAGCATGGATATCCTCAGCGCGTCGTGGGGTGTGCACACACACACGCGCGCTCTTTCCCACACACATACATATATATATATGTATACTAGCAAGTGTATAATGTTATAAAATGGAAATCTAAGTTATTAATGTAACTCGTAGGTGAACTTGGTATTAACGTTAAGCTAAAGGTTAGGCAGCGCATTGTAATACTTACCAGGCATATAGATGAAACATTGTCAAATCGAAAACCTTTTCCTTCTCGCCCCCAGAAACGTTGCGGTCTGTATATAACATTGGAAAGTAGATATATTTGTAACTGTCCGTAGGACCCTGGCGCCAATGGTGTATGATGGTTTAATAAGCCTCCTTCATTTGTGATCTGCAAGAAAATTGCTTTCTTGTTCCGATGTAGCAAACTTCTTGCTGTTTCTAACAGGTAATTCTGTGTTTCCATTTCATAGAAATAAATGTTATTTTCTATTAAAAAAAAAAAAATCGGTCTTATGAATGGCAAGTGGTATTTTATGAGATGATGGAAATGTGTTTTGGGAAATTTATTTGACAAGTACATTCAATATTTAAAGGAGTTTATGCAACTCTTACAAACATGTTTACTACATTTTTATCATGGTCAAACTAGATATTCTCCAGATAAATTTATAAATAAAAATGAAGCGTACAAGCAGAAGCAAATTCCTTATCAACTGAAATTGTCAAATACATTTATTTCTGGTTCTGGTCTTTTTCTTATTTATGCCTGCAGAAAAAAAATCCCCAGAAAACCTACAGAGGTATAAATTTAAGCAGGATTTCTCCCTTCAGTATCTTGATGGTTTTTGACATATTTAGGAAATTAGGAAATTTGGCATTGTCGCAAAGAGAAGCCTGGTTAAATCAAATCCCACCTTGCGAACTGTGGGTTGTGTAGCAGCAATAAGGTTTTACCCCTCGTATCTGAAATTGAATTATGCCTTTCAGTTGTTTTTTGTGTCAAAATAAGCACAGGGATCTATAATAATGACATTTTTTCAAAATGTAAAAGTGCGTTTGCGGCAGAGGCGGATGAGTTAAAATCAGCGCAGGGAAGGTTTCTCTGTTTTCAGAGCTGTGTGTCCTTCACCCTCATCCGAAGGTAAAGGCTACTTTCGTGGCTTTTTTTTCTGTTCTCGCTCTCTCTTTTTTTTTTTTTTTTTTTTTTTTTTTGGCAATGGTGTCCAAATGTTTTTTGAGATCAAAAAGTAAGAAGGGCTTTCCTGCCTCTATTTATTTCTATATTGGGATGAGCGGGGGGCAGCGGGCGTGCCCCCGTGCATCCCGAGAGGGGATCCCACCGAAGGCCGGAGCGTGACTTTCTTGCCAGTCCTGGGAGTGTTTGGTCCAGGAAAACTATTACTCACAAAGAACAAGTTCAGTGCATGGTTGAATTAAGACTGTAAAAGCTCCTAAAGTTGGTTGGTATGGAAACCTAATCCCAGCGAACCGCTCCGTGGCACAGCTGGACTGTTTACTTTCTCACTTCAAATATAACTGTGTAAACATTGGCTGGGAGCTGCCAGCGCGGCTTCTACCAACCAGTTAATATACTGGTGGGGCTGGGAGGACAGGAGTCCTGCCGCAGCTATGGAGGGAAGCTCCTGGGTAAAACCAAATTGCATCAAAACGCAATTCTTCCATCCTGCATGCGATTGATCAACTTGGATACAATTTTATGATTTTCTTCAAAAACAAAACCAAACCCAAAACCAGATCCAAAACAAAACCCCACCAAAAAAGTAAGTAAATATTGCAAATTACACCTAGGCAAATACTTTTGACCCCAGTCCATCCTGGGAGCAGCCAAATCAATATCGCAAGGGAAACTTTTTAAAGTCTCGTGTTCCAAGAGCGGGTGAAACTTAATATTACTACAATAAAACGGTTTAATAAAGAAGGGCTTTAATAGTGAGCTAATTTGATTGAGTTTCCTAATTCCACTTTAATTGGAAAAGGAGTTGTCTGTTTGGTTATAAAGTGCTAGGGTTATGTTAGACTGGGGAAAAAAAAGATGGACGTTGAGCATCTGAATAAACTTTTTTCTATTTTTTTTCTTTTTTGGTTGGCAGCTGACTTTGTGCAGGATGGGTTTCCATATCTAGGATTATGAACGGGCTACAAAGAGCTGCTACTTAAAGAAATCAGGTCGCCACATTTCTCCTATTCTAGCCCTGTTGAGAAGGGCTTAGGAGCTGTTGATT
The DNA here is from genome assembly GCF_031753505.1 of Anomalospiza imberbis. Lineage (NCBI taxonomy): Eukaryota > Metazoa > Chordata > Aves > Passeriformes > Viduidae > Anomalospiza > Anomalospiza imberbis. The sequence goes on along the minus strand of NC_089689.1, from coordinate 25,105,725 downwards.
TAACTCAGCCCCCCTTTTAATTATAAAAGCCATTCTTGTGTAGTTAGGCGAGCAGGACAATTTATCAGAATTGTTGCCGTGTCTTGGAGGTTGGCTTGAGCTTGGATTTATACAACCGACAATGGGGATCACGACGATTAACTTTCATACGGGTAGTTTAGGCAGTTAGATTGGGGGGAGGAGTGGGGGGGGGTGAAAATCTCTGATAAATTATCGTACTGAAGTAATTCCCATAGATTAAAAAAAAAAAAAAAGAAAGAAAGAAAGAAAGAAAGAAAGAAAGAAAGAAAGAAAGAAAGAAAGAAAGAAAGAAAGAAAGAAAGAAAGAAAGAAAGAAAGAAATCCCTTGGGTTTGGAGCTGCCTCGGAGAGGTTCGTATACAGAAGCCTCTGGCAGAACATAAAATATTCAGGTCCCTTTTAGAGTAAAATAAAATGCTGTCACTTGAATAAAAATCGGCGGAACCGAGTATAAATTATTTGTGAAGCAGAGAGGCTGCGGGTGAGCGCTCGCAAACTTCCCTGTTAATTAAATCTTAATCCACGGGTCGCAGGAAGCGGCGGAGCTGTAGCAGCGGCTGCTGTACATACAGCGGGACACGTTCCAGAGTTATATTAACTGCACTCGTGTTTAATATGAATCAGTCCTAATCCGCAGCATAATAAAGATCAAATTAGACTAACCATTTAGTAGCGAAATGACATTCCTTCACCTAAAATGAACCTCCCGGCGCCGTGCTCGCTGCGAGGCAGCCTCGGCAGCCCGGCCGGGCGGGCCGGCGGCGGGGCCCGGCTCGGGCTGAGCCCAGCGGGCTGGGCGAGGCCGGGGAGGGCGGCGGGGCGGCCTTTTCCAGGCTGGCCAGTTTAGTTTTCAGCCTGAGGGAGGAACCCCGCTACCCTCCCTCGCTTGCCAGAGCCGCCTCTTCCCCACCCCTCCGCAAAGCCGGCTGGCCGCCGAGGCCCGGCGGGTGCAGGAGGCTCGGTGCTGGTGTCGCTTCCCCGGCGCCGGCCCGGAGCGTCCCCTGTCCGCTGCAGGGGCCAGGGGGACACCCACGACAGGGAAGGGTGGTGGCCCTGCTTCCACGCGGTGCCCTGGGCAGCCAGGGCCGCTCCAGCGGGCACATGGATGAGTTGTTTTACTGGAGACCGAGGAGCGAGTCCCGAGTCCCGCTCTGTCTTTCCCGCGGCCACGGGAGCGCTGCGGCCCCGCTATCGCGGCTGTCCCGGGACTCGCCGCCCCGTTTCCCAAGCTGGAAACCACCCCGCATCCCGGCGCTGCCCGGAAAGGAGGGATGGGATGGGATGGGATGGGATGGGATGGGATGGGATGGGATGGGATGGGATGGGATGGGATGGGATGGGATGGGATGGGATGGGATGGGATGGGATGGGATGGGATGGGATGGGCCCGGGTGCCTCTCACCGGGCCGGGCCGGCCCCGGGTGTCTCTCACCGGGCGGGGCGGCCTTTTGTGCCGGCGCTGAGCAAACACAGCTGCCGCCGGTGGCACCGTTTGAGGGAACGCGGCTCTCACCGTCCCACCCCTCGCCCCAGCTCCCGGCCATCCTTCCTCTGTGCTCCCCTGGGCGGGGGCGACACCAGGTACCCCGCGGCTCCCGGGCTGATCTCATCGGCGGGGGCGCAGCGCCGGTGTCAGGCACACGAACTTCCCACGTCCCCCGGCGAGGGGACACCTCTGCCTCTTCTCACGGTGCGGGCACCCCCCCTGTGTTGTCATAACATCCCCATGGCAACTGCGGCAATTACTCCTATGCCAGAAGAACAATAGGAAAGTATTTAATATATTTAAATGTGATTAAGCAGGTGGAAGAAACGAGGAGGAGCAACTCCGTAGGAAGAGCCGGCGGAGGCTTCCAGGGAGCCCCGGGGGCTGCGGCTCTCCCGGGGCAGCAGCGGCACGTCTGGAACTCAACAGATGGAAGCGAGCGAGGGACGCGGAGTTACACCGGGAGAGGAACGGAGTGTTTTACCGTTTTCTGCTGCCTTTAGCACCAATTGAGGCACGTGAAAATTCATTCCGATTTCCATCTCTCGGAATTTCGACAGAAATACTAATTCACCGTTGCAAAATAATATTTTCCCCCTGTTACTGTTCCTTTCCAGTTTCCCCTTTATTTTTCTCTACCTTTTTATTAAGAAGAAAACAAAACAAAACAAAAAAGCCCCACAAACCCACTGTTAGCCGTAAGTTCGGAAAAGGCACGGAAAAAACCCCGTGAAACTGCACAAAGCTGGTTTTTATCCCATCTCCAAAACGAGCTTACTAGGAAAAAAGAACACTTCGTCAAAAAAAAAGAAAAAAAGAGAGAAAAAAGAAAGATAAAAAGATATAATTAATTTAAACACACACTTTAACCTGAAGATATTCCTTTCCAGGCACTACCCCTCATTTCTTTGTAATTAGGGAATCTAGTAACCACGGAAGAGATGCTGCTGACCCAGGGAGCCACGGCCACTGCTGGGCGGATGATATCCAGCGAGAGCTGCTGCTGCCTTTCCCCGGGAGCGGCCGGGGCTCGGCCAGCGGAGCCCCGCGAGCCGGGCCATCCACCTTGGTCTTGAATTCACTGTTAAATTGTGCGGCCGGTTGTGGGTTTGGTGGGAATTACTGAGTGCGGCGGCACAGGAAGGAGGGTGCGATGCTGATGCGAGGGAGGTGCTGTTAATGCGAGGGACCTGCCCTGGGGGAGGAAGAGGTTAAAGGGTGCGGGGATGAACTGCCTCACCCTGGCTAACAGCGATGCGAGCTAAAACAGCTGGAGAAGGTCTATTGGTAAGGAATTCTGGTGCTGGGTAACGCCTAAAGGTAAAAGAAGGGTGGAGAGGAGGGCGAATTCCAGAAGAGAAGAACACGGCAAGGGACTTGATGGAGTCTTAGGCTGGAGAACTGGGATGCAGTATTAAGAGCTGTGTAAATAATTAAGATTCACGAGAATAAGATCTTGGTGTCTGTGTTACAAGAGTAAGATGAAAATGCGTCACCTGCCGTGCATTATCTAATATAATAATATATATAATATCTCTATATATGTGCCTTTCCTGAGGGAGCCTTTAAGGCTTGACTATGCTCTGCACAGGCTGGGTAAGGTGGTCCTGTATGGTGGGATTGACATTTTCAGGAAAAGACGGAAGTCCCTAATTTCAGATTAGTGCTCTCAGGTGCTGCTCAGGGGTCAGGAGGCTCAATTACATGAGCACTCAAACGCAGGCCAAGGCTGAGCAAGGGGCTGCTGATGTAGAACAGCGCTGGGTGTTCTCCCAGTGACTCACTGATTGTTCATGGGGAAGCAAGTATCTCGAGAGAGATGAAAATGCTGAAAGACCAGGCTGTTACTGGTAGCTTTAACTGCAACAGGCTGTTTGGTAAACATTTCTAACCTTAATGAAGTCTGGTCTGAGGCCTGTTCAATCCAGAAGCTGGCATAAGCACGTGTTCCTCTTCACTCCAGGTATGAATTTGGCAGAAGTGGACAAGGGCATGATGAAACACCTGCCTGGGGGATAATTCTGTTTGGAATGCTGTTTTTTGCGGTATTGGATTTACCTGTGTGTGGGAGCTAAAGTCTTATCTTAGGTTTTATCTTAAATCCTTGAGAACTCTAAACTACAGGGGGGGAAGCATTGCTTCCTGAAAGCCCTGTTTTGATGGCCTGGAAGAGCAAAATCTTGTCATATACTGGTTTGTGGATTAATTTTCTGTAAGAGATGGTGCTATGTGGTTCCTGACTTCACACAGAAGCCCTATAATGCAGATCTGTGAGGGGTAAGGGTGGATCCTTTGGCATGTTCTCAATGTGAGAACATTTTTTGCAGCTAGTATGAATTCAGACAGAATTTTTATTTCTGTTTTATATTCCCTCCTTTCTTTTTTTGGATCTTAGTAATTTGCTGTGTAGTTTATAAAAGTTATGCTAATGTTGTTTCTAAAAACTTATTTTTCCCCCTCAATATATGAATAAATAAAAAATAAATGGATAAAACCATAGATAAATTTCAGAAAAAAAGATATAGAAATCCCTTGAAAGCTGGTCACCCAAAGTCTTATTACGCATCAATAGTTACAGATCTGCCTTACATATCCTCAGAAAGTATTTGCCTGTTTAACTGGGAAAATATAATAGATGGGCAGGATCTGTGCAAATTTTAGTAGGTTCATGAGAGCAGGGCAGGCTCCTGGGGGGAAGAGGGAAGTGGAAAGGAAACCTGAAAGAGAGAGTGGATCTTTTCGTGTGGTCTGACAGGCAGATGGAAAGCATGAATTACAAAGGCTTTTTAAAAGATCTGCTTGGGGTTTATGTTTACAGAGAGATTTAACAAGACTGGCTGGCCTTGAAATGCTAAAGTTGTTGCTAAAATCAGATGTTTGGGAGTGAAATGGGGTACTAGCCCTGGACCAGAATATAGGAGAGGTTCACAGAAATTCATCAAGACAGAGGCAGGGCCAGCAAGGCAGGGCCCTTATAAAACATTCAGCAGATCCTGAAAGGGACTTAAAGGTCAGCAGGACCTGGAGTCAGGGGAAGGAGGGAAGCATGACCCCTGCTAAGGGGAGCTGGATCCAGACAGAGACCACGAGCCTCTAACCAGGAGAAGCAACAGCAGCAGGAGGAGACAGCGAGAATGAGCTGGGATTTGTGAAGGAGGAACTCAGCGGTGAGACAGCTTTACAGGGAACAAAGGTATCAAAACATTACCTCGCTTGCTTGTAAGTGGGATATGGGATATTGATTTCCTCTCATGGCTTGGGGAAGCCCATGGTTTACCTTGGATAGGACCTATGGATTTCCTGAGTTTTCTAAATCTCCTGCTTGCAAGGTTAGCCATAGATATTTACAGCTAAATGAATGGGGCAAGTAGTGGAGATTATAACTTTGGAGAGCCTTTGCTTTGTAAGGGGAGAGTCAGATATCTTATTCTGGCAGGAGAATCTAATTAAGGGCCTGTTCAATAGGAGTAAATGTCAAATGATCAGGCACACAGGACTAAAATTGCAATGCTCTGTCCAGTGTGCTAGAATGTGTGTTATGAGATGCCTGGCTTTTTTTCCTTCTTAGAGGGATGAATTATGTTTGATTTCTCTAATCATTATTTTTATCCCCATTATTGAAGCTTTATTTTGACACAGAAAGTAATCTTGATGCAGTGGGGCCGAGAGTAGGAAAATTGCTCCAGTAGATTTGGCAAGGAACACATGGCTCCAGCCTCTCACAAAAAAACTACCCTTCTCCATGAGAGTTTCATGTCCACCAGAAGGGATCAGAAAAGGGTTTTCAGGGCCTCTTTTCTACAATAATTATATTATAATGTTCTTCCTGTTCAACGGTGAAAAGGGTATCAAAACACTAATTGAATTTCTGTTTTCAGATCCATTGGAAAATATCTGGGAACATAAGAATTGGTGGTAGCATAACACATAAGAATTGCTGGTAGCTGCATTTGGGGGAAAATTAGCCCATCATGTGGTTTACAAACATAATCTGTTGCCCAAAGCACACCAGGCGAATTAGTTAACCCAACTCTGATTTCCTGGGAGTGTAACCATTTCCAGATGCTCAGGGTGCACCTCACACTCACGCCAGGCACTTGGAGAAGCTGGCAAAGGCACTGTCATGTGTGTCACCATTACTGAGGGACTTCCCAAGGGTTACATGGAAAAGTCTTTGGATTCTGATGCCAGGCTGAAATGTTAACTTGCCCCATGCACATTTCACTTTGGCTTCCTAACCTCCCTCCTGGGAGAGGGCTCAGCTAGTTTTCATTACCTTGGTCACTGAAAGAAGAACTTGTGTTGTCTTGGCAAGCAAGGACATGTATATCTTGGATCTGGAAAGGGCTGCAAACCGGTGTGAGATGAGGATACCAGTCTGCTTGGCTGGGAGGTTTGTTGCTAACTAGAATCAGGGCTGGCAAAAGGGGACACTGAACTCTTGAGAAGGAAATGGCTCTGCTAAGCTGGAAGTCTGTGGTGATGGAGGTGATAAGTGATAGGTGTGCTCTTAAAAACAGGGCCAGAAGTGGAGCTAATGCCGTTCAAGGAGTCTCACAGCCTTTTTGTTTTACTCCTCATCATGGAAATCTCCAAGGGAAGTTAGTCCTGATAAGATGGGCTGCACTGAACAACAGCAAATGATTTTCTGGAAACTGTGAAAAGCTAAGACTGACCTGGTGAAGTCACGGGTAAAATGTCTAGTTTTCCTGGGAGCCTCAGCAGGGTAGATTCTGCATCTGATGGACATTGATGATATTGGGCAGAGGCACTCTCATTAAGAAATTGCCTGCTGGAACTCCCTCCAGCCATCTGGCACCCAAAATGCAACAGCAAAAGGGATCATGTTGGTGATTTTCAGTAAATGTTTTGCACAGAGCCATCTTTGTTGACGGTCTCTATTGTTTTGCAGATGTTTATGGTATCATGAATCTTTTTTTCTCAGCCTTAATTGAATGACATGCTCCCCCAGTTCAAGGGTTAACTCAGTTATAACAGAAAGGAAATTTGTATGAAACTTTTATCCTTAAGAACTTATTTGGGCAGATCCTCAGATCATATGTTAAATTTGAAATATTTGAAAATTTTTGACTCTCAGGCTGCTGTCATTCCTTCTTTTCTTTTCTTTTCCTTTTAAATTTTCATACAAATGACTACTTCTACAGTTTCAGTGTCCGAGTTCTGAGCATTGCTCATCACTTTTGGAAAAACAAGTTGTAGCTGATTTTCTTAAAGGTTTTAAGGGCTTTATGAGCAACAATAACCATTAAAATATTGGTGTATATCACTCTGGTTGGTGCTATTTGGGTTTTATTTTGCCATATTTGTCAATGAATCGAGAGTGTCCTTTCCTCTCAGTTTAGTTTGAGATGTGAGTGGGGCTCTCAGATGTTACACTCAGATTCTGGACTCACTTGGGCAAAAGTTGCCTTTGTTTCCTCGTATTCCCAAGCAGAGAATATTGTCTGGAAGCAGGATGCACACAACCAAAGTGCTTCCTGAGGTAGCAGAATGCTGCTGGTGCTCAGTGGGTGTGATCTCCGGGGCAGTTCTGAGATTAATCTGAAAATGACATGATTTTGAAACAGGTATAACTGATGCTTCAGCTGAGAGTGCTACACTAAAAGTCAAGCATACTAACTTCTTATCTCCAGTCTTTTGAAAATTACAATTATCCTTTATTTTGCAGGCTGGTTTGTTTAACTTTCATTGGATTATTCTCATGGAATAAGAATGAGATATTGCTATTTTAGAGCACCACTGGAACCTTGCAGATGAAGGAAGCTGTAAGGTTTTCTAGTGACAACTGCACATGGGTCTCTGAAGATTTGGTTTGTATACTAAATTGTGCTGCTAATTTACCAACACTGTGTGACCTTGAGCTATTCAAAACAATTTATTATTTTTTAAAAAGTGATTTTTAATAGTGACAGTCTCCAGTTTCAGTATGAGACACTTGAGACTTGAATTGCAGACTTTTGTACTACTTGAGTATTTATTTTTAATAAGGGTCCTAATTAAGTGTGCAATCTCTGTAGCAGGAAAGCTCTACTGGACTCTGTCTTCATTCATTAAAATGTGTCAAATTCCTCAGAGTTTAGAGTAGAGCTCTAACAATGGCAAAAGAGACCCTGTGTCCTGAATGTATACGAACATGTGCCAAAGAAGATGTTAATAAGTATTTGTGCAGTGATAAAGTACAGCAAACAAGGGGTTACACATTTCCTCACTTTCTGCTACCCAAGCAGAGCCCCTGACTTCACTCAGGAAGCTGCACTGTTGTGAGACATGGAAAAGTAAAATACACTCTGCTTTATAATAAGTCATTTCAGCTCTGTCTAATTAACACTTCTTAGTGTTAATTGTAACCCCCTGTTCTGTGTTTTTCAGGGATGATATTTCCCAAGTAGTGCTGATGAAATGTCAGGCAGAGGTAGTAATTTTGTTTTCCTTGCTATTATAACATTGTGCCATAGATATAGTTATATACAGAGATACATGCCAATCAACCAACAGAGCAAATAAGATGAAGAAGTAAAAATCTTCTCCTTAGAGAATTTCTTAGGCAGACAATGAATTATGAGCTCTTCTCTGCCTAGACAACTTGCAGTGAGAACAGCTATTCCTACTGGCATTCCTTGCTGTGATTAAAAAAAAAAAAAAAAGAATAATTTTAGATTACTTGTTTTATTAAATCAATAGACTTAACAGGATGGAGAGGAGGAGCACAAAAATATGAAATATTTTTTTATATAATCTGCAGAATCCTATAGGCTTCTAACATTAATGCTACAGAAATACCATTGACCAATATTTGCAGAACAGCATTTGATGAACAATAAAGACATTCATGTTGTTGGAGAGGGGAAAATCCAGTTGACATTCTAGCAAACCCATCCACCTTGGCTTTGTAGCCTGGAGGAAATGAGAGAGTGGTGTAAGAAAGTGGAAACATGAGAGTCACTGTTAAAACATCACCCTGGTGCTGGCAGCACTGCAAAACCATTGCAAAAGAGAGTAATGATATGGGACTGTTGTAGGTCACTGATGTTTAAGTTGGATTTTTCCTTTGGAATACCACTCAAAAACTGAAGGTGGAGTTTGCTCTGTGACAAGAGATTGTGGAGCAATTGTGGTCTCATCCAAACAATCCTGTGTCTGATGGCAGCCAGGAGTGTCTGTGATGGCTCCACATTTTATGAGCAGGTAAAACTGAGAGAGAAATCTGACTGAAGATAAAGCCAAACCAACCAACCTCTCATGATGAAACATGGAAAAGAAAAAAGGCCAGTATGTGAGTGCCAGCTGTCACTTTTTTTTTTTTTTTTTTTTTTTTTAATTAGGAAAGGGTCCTAAATTTAGGCCTACCACTAGTTTTTCAAACATTACAAATTTCTCCATGCCATCCATGTAACACTTGACCTTGCAAAAGACTTGATGGCCCAGTTGAAATGCTGGAAGTGCTTTGACAAGTTACTTTTAGGAAACCACTGATGTTTATAGCCTCCTGGCTATTTTGTAGGGGCTTGTGCTATATTTCTAAGCACTGGGGAGGAGGAAGGCTCCCAAAAATTCTCTTTCCCTGGATTGTGTTCAATATAACTAAGGAAAAAAAATTCAAAACTATGTTTCCTCCCTATATTGAGATGCAACGAATTGCTGGTGTAGTAGGGATTACTTTAAAGGATGGCAAAAAACTCACACTTTTTGACTGAGCCACATGGCAGTTGTTTAATCATTACAGACTTTTGCTTTATGTCTAAAGAAATTAACTATTGGTCAATTCACAGATCTGTGTGTGAAGTGGTGGCTGAATTCAGTGACAGTAATCTCTGTGTCTGCATGTACACACACATAAATATATCAGTGTATGCACATATTTCTATCTCCTACCCTTGTGAATTCATCTACCATTTGTAGTTTCTTTACCAATTAAATTTTCCAACACAGCAGTTCCCTCTGCATCATGTCATGCATGCTGACTATGTGCTGATTTAAGGTTGAGGATAATTTAGCAGGGCTGCTGATTATGGCAAACTTATTCTCAGGAGATCAATGAAAAATGTGTGTTTTGTGATGAAGTTTGTTTTGTGTAGATTAGAAAGATAATGATACGGATACAGATTAGAATGGGACATTAAAACCAAAACCATTGGGTGAGAGCTCTGTGAAATCCACACTGCAAAGATAAGATGGGAAATCAGCTGGTAGAACACGTGGCTCTGGGTCTGAGATCCACTTTTAAACTTAGCTAGACCTGACCGTGAGAACCCCTGTGTTATTTCATGCACATGAATGTTCTCTGTGTCTTTCATACTGACATGTTTCCCATATTTAAAATTTTGCAGTCTATGGAATACAAAACTTTTTTTTTTCTGTGTGCCTAGGACAGCTCCCAGCATTCATCAGATATTCAGTAATAATGAGTTACAACTCCCTTTGTTTCATGTTGATGCTGAAAAGCAGGTGAGTATTAGTATAGGAGAGACACTGCTTGAACTTGGAAAGGCTGCAGTCATTTCAGTACAGTAAAATTGTTGGTCAAGCATAAAGTAATTATCATTAAGAGAAATATAGCTGAGAAAAAAGGTATGGGGTCTTTTCTTTTTGTTTAATAATCTTTCCTGGGAATCTCACGTTGTTTTATTGATCTTGAGGAAGACCTGAGAACCATACAGCAAAAGTCACTATTCTCAATTTCCTTCCATTCTTCATCCAGCTCTTTTTTGAAGACCAGCAGGTTTATACAAGTGTAAGCCATGAATTCCTTATCCTTCTAGAAGTGCACCCCAGCTTATATGGACTTGCAGAAGGGATGCACAATATTCATATTGAATTTTATCTTATTAGCTGGAACTCTCAAAATGAGAGTTGACTTATTTAGGGGGGAAGCATTCCTCACTGAGGAAAAGTAATAGTTTTGACAGATTATATGATACAAGTCTCAGGGTCTTCTACTACTAACATGAAAAAACCATGTGGTCATGAATAGTATAAAATTAAACTATTGGGCATATCTGGTCCCTATAGTTTATCTATTCTGAGTTAAGTAAAAGTTAAAAAGTCACCTTGGATCTTTTTTTTCTCCATCTTTCCATTACACTTTTATTGTTTGGAAGTAATTTTAATTTTTTTTAAACAAGTAAATTGCATATTTCTCCCTTTATGAAAGAATCACAAAATTAGAAAACTGCATTCTCAGAAAATACGATTTAAAAAAGAAGGCCAAAAAAAAAAAAAATCCTTGAATCAGAATGGTTTGGATTAGAAGGGACCTTTAAAAAATCATCTATTCCATATTCCAACCCTCTCCCTACAACAAGCACACATTTTCAACTAGGTCAGGCTGCTCTCCATCCATGTAGATGAGCATCTACAACCTCTTTGGGCAACCCAATTTGGTGTTTCATCATCCTCACAGAAAAAAAAATTACTTCCTATATCCAGACTGAATCTACCTTCTTTCAGTTTAAAACTGCTACTGTAGGTCCTATTAAGAAGCCTGTCCCCATCTTTCTTATAAGCCCCCTTTAAAATTTCTTTATATTTATATATAATTGAATATTATAGTTGTAATCCAGTGTTTAATATTTTATTTAAATATCATGTTCATGAGAATATTCTAGCCAGAAACTGTATGCCATGTTCTGGACAGAAGGCCTTTAATGAATATCTCACAATCTCACTAAAAATGGATTTCATTTTTGTCCTCCTACAGCAATATTATTTTCTCCTATTTTGCACTTCAATTGGCACACCCATCTTTAACAGAATCTCTTCATCAACCCTGTCCTTTGCTCTGGCTGCTAAACCTGCAGCCTTTCTCTCTAAGTTAGGTAGCAGATTCCTGTGACTGCATGTGAGATACTTTTCAAAGTGGTTTCTACCTCATTGCCATTAAAATCCCTTTGACAAAAATCCTACTAGGCACTGTTTCTTCAGCCTGTTTCCTGAGATCCAGTTACCAGGCAGTGTTGCAGGGTGCTTGAAAGGGCTCAGGAAGCAGCTTCTCTCCTGAGAGGGACTTAAAGAGATGATCTGGAGAATGCAGGAGGTTTGTACCAGTAGTGGTGTCTCCTAATCCTCTTTGTTTTAACAATCATGTCTAAAACTTTAAAGGTGCCTGCTGAGCTCTTGTTCCAATGTCAGCAATGGAAGTGAAGAGCTTTGCTTGCATTGCAAGCAAATGCAGAAGGAAATGTGCTTTGGGCACCTCATTGCTACTGAGGCAGGCTGGGCTTAAATTTCCTGTGCTTCATGCAGCTCCTGTGGGCACAGGGGGAGTTACCTGGGGCACAGGTGTGCTGGGTCTTTCTCAGCCCAAACTTCCCTCGTGTGGAAGGGAACTCCCAGCTGGAGTTTGCAAGAGAGAAAGGAGAACAATTACTGCACCTGGCAAACCTGAACTGTCAGTGCTGGCCGAAGTCGGTGACCTACTGGATATCTTCAGTACTGAAAGGATTTTTGTCATCTGAATCCCAGAGTCCTCAAATTCCTCAAGAACCTTAAAAACAAACTTTTAGCCACCTAGCTGAGGAAGAAAAAATAAAGTCATCAACTCTAAAGGTCTGATGAAATGAAGGGAATGACATAGCTATTAAAATATTATGTTTGAAGCAGTCCAAGACCAGCTCTGACTTCTTGTTTAGGAGTCCAGGCTGGCAGCACCAGAAGACAGGCTCTTGCCAACTATCAGAAACTGGAGGCAGCTAGAGTCTCTCAATGGCTTCCAGGATCCAAAGTCTTAAATTTAAATAATTCATGCAGTTATATGAATAATAAATTTAATAGTAATGATTAAGGCAGATGACTCTCTGTTCAGTTAAATGGTCACAGCCAACTGAAAAATGTGTGTGGTGCATACATGCTGCTCTCCTCCTCTAAGTTTGCAGCATTCAGCCCCTGACAAGTTTGTTTAATGCTGTAGACGATTCGCTTTGCCCTCAGACAGTGCTTCACCCTTTCCCACCTCACACCTGGCTGCAGCAGTGCGTCTGGTTTGCAGAAGTTCCTTAATTCACGGTGTTTTGTGCCGTGAAGCTCCAGAAACCACAGCTTTCCTTCCCAGCTGCTGTGGCTGCTGACGTGCTGTTCCCTGCTGGCTCGTGCAGTTGTTGGCTGCTCTGTGGTGGTTTCCTAGGCCAGGCTCCTGTTGGCCCCAAAGTCCATCCCAGTGGGAGTTAGGACAGCCCAGCAGGGTGTGCAGAGAGGGCAGTGCAGGCTTTGGAGCAGGGTCCCTGCAGGGGTCTGGAACAGGAGGGAAAATTCCCCATCTCTTATCTTGCTCCTCCCTTCCACCAGTACCGTTCGGCCCATTTCCTCAAAGAGCATTTGTGGAGTCTGCAGACCACAGAGTTTCTTTTCTTCTTCTTCCTCACCCTGTTCCTCCATTCCATCTGGTGTTTTCCTGTTCTGCTTCTTGTTTGCCCCATTTGAATACTGTGAGAGTCTTGCACTGGGAGTTTTGACCAGTGGATGCTGTGGGGTGCAGCCTGGGGACAAGCTCCATCAGCTTTTGCTCTTTACCCTGGCTGATGTGTGCTGCTGCCTCGGGCTGACACCTTTGCACAGAGGGACCCCCCACTCCCAGGGACATCACCCCATGGTGGAGGCCTGGCTATCTGATGGCAGGGAGAAGGACCTGGGCTTGCTTTCTTCTGCTGACAGCCAGGAATGAGATGGGGCTGACTTTGCTCCTTTGCCATTCCAAGCTGGTTTGTTCATCCCACTGGCTGAGAGCAGCATAAACAAAAATACTCAGACGCTGAGACAGTTGTTCCTGAAATACTCATGGCAGTGGGAAGCAGATCAAGCCCTCTTTCCCTGCCTGTTGTTTTTTTAAAATTAATTAATTAATTAATAATTTTACTTCTGTTGACTGAGCAAAACTCCCATTAAATTGCCTTTTGCAATTAATGGGTTGGAACCATTTGTTCCAGAATGCTGCTTGAAGGCTTCCAGCACAATGCTGACAGGATTTGCTGCCTGCTGTACTTAACCCCAGTTTCTTCTTCACCCTTTCCCTGGAGCTCTTAGAGGTCAGCCAGTGGCAGGGCTTGTCCTGGGGTGCACCTTTCAGTCAGGCTCAAAACACACAGTGGGTCTTTCCAGCAAAATGAGCTATTGCCTCAAGCTGGAACGGGCAAATCAAGCCCTCAAACTTCGGGAAATTCTCTACAGCTTCCAGTTATATATCTTATCCAAAGCATTTTTACAGTGCTATTTCCCTGTTTCCCCCGCCAAGAGCCATGCAAGTTTGCTGCTGTGGCAGGTTGGATGCGGAGCTTGTCTGAGCAGTGTCTTGGTTCTGCTGCCACTGTGTGGTCAAAGCTGGGCTGGTGTCTCAGGTATTTCTGTTTCTCACCGTGATTTGTGTGGCACCAGCAGAGTCCTGGCATCCTACACGCGATTCTCCTCCAAGCCCCTGTAAACGAGCAGTGACTGAATTTGATGGACTCTTTATTTGTGTTGGAGTAGCAGGCAGGGACGCCTGTGCCAATAAAGGTCCGTTGTGCTGGGTGGGTCTTAGGCTGGGAAAAAACAACAAACAGCCCCTAAGTCAGCTCTTAATTTGATACTCTGCTCTGTATGTAACAGATAAATAAAAGTGACGCGGCAGGGATACATCTCCAACTGCTGCTGTTGACAGACCTGGCTGAAATGCAAGCAGAAAGGGCAGACTGTTCAGTGGGATTTCATTAATCTCAGTCCTGGTAATCCCCACAGCTCAGACACACCCCAGGCTGGTGGGGATGTGGCTGAGTTCTGCAGACCTGGGTTTTTCAGGTTGAACAGTCACAGATCTCTTGCAGTCTCACACGCTGTTGAGGTTTCAACAAACCACATAAGCTTTGCTATCCAGCAGTAAAGCACTGCAACAAGTAATAAAATACAGGTGTACTTAACAAGAAAAAAGCTTATATCAGGTTTGCTTTTCAGAAAATCATACAGTAATTGTTTATGTTTTGCCAGTTTGGTAATATACAGGAGGTTTTTCAGTCATTAACTTACTTGAGTGAATTAGGAAAGTTTTATTGTAGTAATAAACAGTGATATGTCTCTTCAGGGACTTTCAAAGCAAGTGAAATAGAAAACATAAATTACTCTGTGGTTTGCTTCTGCATTCCTTGCACATTCAGGATTTTCACTGGCTTTGAGGAATGGAGGAGCAAGCCCCAAATATTTGTAAAGAAATCGGGGTGAAAAAAAGTTGCCTTCAGCCCAAAGATTAGAAAAAAGAAAAATGTCAGCACCAGAAATTCACAGAGGGAGGATATTCTAGCTACTAGGGGAACAGCAGCTGAGAATGTCATGCAATACTTTTATTAACACAGTATGAAAGGCAATTTAAATAAATAAAAAGGCCTATTTCTGCCATTTTCCAAAGCCCTTATTTAATTTCGGTAAAAACAAATATGCCACAAATGTTAAACTGATTTGCAATCATCTGATGACCTCAGATGCAGTCTCAGCTTTACACTCAACAGCAAGTGACTCTCTCCTGTCTCCCACTTTCTGTGCTGCTGAACCCCAGTGCCTTGGGGAAGGGATCCTTCCTGTGGGTCTGCGCAACGTGCAGACCCAGCTGGGATTCCTGCCTGCTGCTGGGTGTTACCGTTCACAAACTGGTAACTTTGATTCTTGATTTAAAATTTATTTATTTATTTATTTATTTTGCACTGATCTGGCTTGTGGAGTGAAGCATGCAGTGGACTGCAGATCCTTGCTGGAAGCTATTGGCTGCACTTGGTTACTCTAACACAGACAAAAGGAGGGGTCGGCAATAAATCCTGCAGCCTTCTGTGTAGGTCTTGAAGTTGGTTAGAAGCTTGGTAGTCAGATAATTTCCTGGGATTTTTTTCTGCTATTAGACTTGCTGAATGAACCAAGTTCCAATGCATTTCCATAATTTATGAGACTTAGGCTACAGGTGGCTGTATAGGCAGAGTAGTGATAGTAGGATTGTGGTGCAGATGACTGACACACAACATTTGCATGTACTAGGATTGTAGAAACCTCATTTCCTTTGGAAGCTGGGCCAAAAGTAGAAACCCTTTCCAGTGCCAAGCTTTTCTGTCATACCTAGTAGAGGCTTTTTGCCCATTCATGAGTGTGCTGAGCTGTTCATACAGCATCTGTGCCAATACGTTTACTCAGCAGTCTGGTTATACTTTCACTGAATTGTGTGAAATGCTTTCAATTTATCATGGCCATGAGCAATATAGATGGGTAAGGGAATAGAAAAATGAGCTTATCATGTGGATTTAGCTTGGGTGGTTTTGATTGTGGTCATTTTGGATTTTGTCCTGAAGAAAGCTTTGGTCACGTCCTGTGTAATATTTTGAATTTCACGGTTGTTTAGTGTAAGGAATAAAACATTGTCACCCAATGGAGGTGACACAGGCCTAAGGCACAGCATGATCAAGGTGGGTCTGCGTGTGCAGGCTCAAAATAAATGGTGATGACCTTGCACAAGTTTCTTCATGGAATCTCTCTGCCTTTCCACCTCTGATCCTAATCCAGAAATGCAGGCCCAAGGGTGGAGAAGAACGAACCTGTCCTTTGGGACTTTGTAAACCACCCTGCAGCTCTGAATTCCGCCGCTGTGACTGCAGCGCGGGTGGATTTAGGATTTGCTTTTTGCCGCCCCGTAAGACAGTGTGATGCGACACCGGCATCCCCCTGGGCTGTGCGCACCATGGTTGATTTAAACCACTGCAGGAACCCGCAAAATGTTTCATTCCCGCATTTCCAAGGGCAATGTTTAAGGACGGGACCGAGACGCCCCTGGAGCTGTCCGGGGTCCGCCGCGCTCGGCCACGAGAGGGCAGCAGAGACTGCGCGGAGCGGCGGCGGCCGCTGAGCCCGCGGCGTCCCCGCTGTGCCCCGGGCCGGCCCCTTGGGGGTCACCGCTGGCCCCTTGGGGGTCACTGCTGGCCCCCGGGCTGGCACTTTGGGGGTCACTGCTGGCCCCTTGGGGGTCACTGCTGTGCCCCGGGCTGTCCCCATGGGGGTCACTGCTGGCCCCTTGGGGGTCACTGCTGGCCCCTTGGGGGTCACTGCTGTCCCCTGGGCTGTCCCACCAGGGCTGCACCTGTTCCCCTGGGCTTTTAGCCTTTGTGGTTGAGAACTCAGACCCAATTTCTGAAATGTGGCCCTTTGTTAGGAGTGATTTTTACTTTTTTTCCTCCAGTGGTGGTGGCCAGTCCATCTCTGCAGTGAGTCTGTAATGACACCTCGAGGATTTGTGTCCTTTCTGCTGCCTCTGTGAAAAGAGCAGAATGGGAGAGCTGGAAAGGAGCAAATCTGTCTGCACCTGTAAAATGCTGTCACCGTGATTACAGTGGCTGCCAGTGGCACCAAGCACTAAACAAGAGGCAGCAGGTAGATGAATCAGGCAGGTAATGGGAAACCATCCCATGTCTGACATGGTGTGGGCACTGAAAGAGAAGATGGAGTTCATTTCTGATCCGTCTGGCAGAGGTCACTTTGCAAGCAACAAACTCTTTTATCGTATTCCTCAGTGTGCAAGAGGAGGAGGAGAAAAGCACTGGCAGATTATGGGCTGTGTGGAAGAACTGAGTGCAGCTGAAGTGGGTTTTGGTGGAGCAAGGCAGATTATAGTGGGTGGATTGATCTAGTTTTGGACAGTATTTTAGATAAGTAGTAGTGTGGCAATGCAGAAGTTCCCAAGGTTTTTGGATAACAAATCATGGTGATTATTCCCACAGACAGTGCATTGCTGTACCCTCAGCCCTGTACCCAGCATTATCAAAGTACTTATTTACACAGAAGATGAATCACAGACAATACAAGCTGCTAAAGGTGACACAGCAGCAATATGTGTTCACAGTTCTCATCCTCTGAGGATGAGTTTGTAACTTCCCTTGGTTCAGTGGGAGTAGGTGTCCCGGTGTTTCTGAAAAGCTCTGGGAGTCTTTGCACTTTCGTCACCTAAAATCCTCAAAAATCTGCCCCGTAGTATCTTAAAACTTGACATGTTTATATTTCAGTTTTGGAGAGAACCAACTCTGAATTCTGCAGAAGGGAACAGTGGCAGCATTATTATTGGTGGCATTTATTCTCTCTGAGAAGCTTCAGATTACATTATTTAATATCTGTTTTATCTGTGTTTCAGAACTGATTTTGGTGTTGCAACAAAGGCAGACTTGTCTTATGAGAATCAAAATTATACTTAATTGGATTCTGCTTTGGGAGTTTCTGTCAATCACAGAGCTGTGTGAATTGGAAAAGACACACGATTGCAGCAATGATTAACTTCTCCAGAGTCGCTCTGAGTGCTGTGGATCACATTTCATAAAGAGATGTAGTATCTTCAGAATAATTGTATTGTTCTAAAGGGTGTCTTCTGAATACCAAAAATAACTTAATTTTCTTTGAGGGCACACATGAGGAGGAGACATTCTCAGACTGAAGGTTGTGAATATTTCTGTATCAGACTTCTCCACCTGAAGCAGCCTTGACTGCCTTCCTCCATGTGCAATTCCTGAGAAAAACATAAACAAATGGTGAATTCCCTGTCCAGAGAGCAGCCTGCCTTTGATGCCAACGTGCATGTGAACGACCTGTGCATCGTCTAGAGGAGGCAGGTGGTAAATTAGCAGCAGGTACAGACTGCTAATGAGTGAATGTTTGTGGTGCTGGAATATTTGAGCTACTTATTGTAAGTACACACCAAAGCTGTGAGTTTTCCCATATTTAAATAGCCACGTAAAGGAAGCCAGGTCCTTTTTGCTTTTATATTACTGGTTTATTTTTCTGAGTTGAGGTTTAATTGACTTTAATCCTGGCTCTTACAACTAGGTGACAGGAAATACAAACCACTTCTACTTCAGAATGTGAGCCTTTAAAAGAACTTTGAGTACTTCAACATTTATTTATTTATTTATTTATTTATCTTAGGATTTGTAACTTATCAATTTAACTTTTTAAAGTATCAGAAGATTACATTTAAAGAAGGGGTTGGTACAAAATTCACTGCACTAGAGGTCTCTAACCTGAAAGGGCAGACAATAGGGGTTTTTTGCACCACTGTAGACAGTTAGCCAAAGTTAATATTCCCTTTGCTTTTATCTCTAAAATTGCATCAACTGTCTCCAGTGACATTTAACTTACATATGTGAAGGGTTTGGCATTTTTAGATTGTCAGGGTGTTATTGGATGAAAAAGCTGATTTTGTCACGGGACATCTGTTTTATTGTTAATTAGATGAAATAGGAAAGACATCAGAAGAGTACACACAGAAACTATTTCATAGTTCCTGCTTAAAATCTTACTCTGATCCCTTGAAATTAATGATGCTTTACGGATTTTCACATTTTGATGTGAGTTTCATTTAGGAAGTTTCGGGAACAAATGACAAAGAGTTGTTATCCATCTGTGCCTCTGTCTTTGCAATTCAATTATTCTCTGCCATTGTACAGTCTCTCCTTTCAGAACTATCACAAGAGAGAAAACAACCAAGAAGTTCATTTATCATTTAAAAAACCCAATCTAACCACAATAACTTATATCATCATCACAGCTCGTGTTTTGTACTTATCAAAGTACGAAGTGCCCTGTTAAAAAGAGTTGATCATTTTGGCAGTTGTGAACTTGTTGATGTCAAGATCCTGTATTCTGATGATGGCCTGGCTTTCCCCCCTCCATTCTCCTTTTTTTTTTTTTTTTTGTCACATTGTAGTACAAAGGATCAGGTAGACCAGATTTTCTCTGTTTTCAGTCATTCTTAAGGATTTGTCCTGGTGAGAAGGCAGGTATAAAATACACTTCCCAGGAGAGCCAGAGAAATTGTAGTTTGTGATAACTGGTGATAATATGTCATATTATTTCAGGATGAAGGCAAATGAGATCTCTCATGGGAGTAAGGGAGAATAAAGCATTAAAAGCAGTATTCATACTGGTGTAATATTGTAATGGTATGGAAGATCAACATGAGATGAGGGCAGACACCAGATTGAGTGGCTGCATCTCTCTCACAATAATGCATCTGTAACTTGGGAATGGAGAGCTGGAGAGATTCCCAGGAGCAGTGAGGTGTGTGGGGAGCTATTTCAGTCCTTTCTGTTCCCTTTGCTCTTGAGCCCTTTGCCAGGGGCCCGACGTGGCCTGGAGCAGAATTTGGTGATGGAGAAGCAAAGGATGCACTCTGGCTTTGGCACACCCATGCTGAGGAACCCTTTCAGCTGGAAAAGGAGGAAAAGCTCTTCTGCAGTTCCTGTCTGGAGAAATGTGAGGTAAAGAATACACAGAGACTTCAGAGCAATTCATGGCTGCACAGTTTTCATTAGACTATATCCAAGCTCACTGAGTGCTGGTGGGAGAGGGAGATAAGGATGAAACTGGGAAAGTAGAATTTGATTTGGGTATGGGGAATAGCTTTTAAGTCCCTGAAGTGATGTTAGCAGGAAAGTGAAGTGACTTCAAAAATGCAGTCCTCAGCTGTGTGCAGACAGCTCCTTTTCCATCCTTGGGAACAAAGCCCTGATCTCCTGAAGCAGTTTACAGAGGCCCTTTCCCCTGTGTACAGGGATGTCAGTGGTTCTCAGTGGAAGCTGCATGTCCTGAGCAGCCCTGTGAGATGAGACCCATCCAGTTAGGGCAGGGCTTTGTGGTAAATGTCAGTAGTGGTTACTCTGGGGGAATGCAAGAGGAATTCTGAAGAGGAGTGCTAGAGTTACCTCTGTCTCCTGGCTTTGATGCTATAAAACCCTTTCAATAATGGAGCAAAATCCCTCACCTCTCCCCAAGACTTTCATAGATGTGGTCTGATGTGGTCTACACTGACCTTGTGAACATATATAATGGAAATTGTATATGCCCTTTTGAGTGAGGGTCCTGGCCCTCCACTTCACTACAGAGGTGGATGTTATTATACTATTACTAGCCCAAAAAAATTATTAGTTTTTCTAATATGTAATATCCATTAGCTAAAAATATCTGTCCATTGTTCTCAATGCTGTGCCCCCTTCTTTCCCTACTTTTTATTGTGGAATTCATGCTAGGGATAAACTTGGCAAAACACTTTCATTAGTGTGACTAAGGGAAGATTACAACTTGTTTCATTAAAATGGGAGCAAGATTGATACCCTTTATTAGTGAGCTGGAGCAATCCCTGCCTTTTCTTCTCAAATGCTCCATATCTGCTTGGCTCTGGAGTGCACAGTCTTGATGAATTGTGAGTTAACTTAATGGAGAAGAAAATGTGTGTAGAGCTGGGTGAGGGCAGAAGGGAAAAATACAGATGAGAATCAAGGAAAGAGAGAAGAGGCTTAACAGAAAATGAAATGGCATCTTCCCAAAAAAGTTGATGAAGATAAAATAAACAGGTGGCAAGCAATCACAGAGAATGGCATGCAGGCTCAGAGAGGGAGTGTAGGAAGGTACACAACAGTGCTGAGGGGACAGATGGATCATAGGCACAAGGTCAGGTTTTGATTTTTGAAGAATGGAATGTATGGGAATATTCAGATCAAGGATCTTTGTTCTGACCCACCTTTGCTTAAATTAAGTAAGAAAAGATCAATGTGAAAAAATTCTTCCCTTTCCCTGAGGCATAGGATCTAAAATAAACACTAGAAACTTAACTCTATTAGCAAAATATCTCAGACAATTTTTGAATGATAGCACCTTTACCTCCTTTACCTGTGATTCCAGACTCAAAAGCAATTGCTCATGAATGGAAGGATTTTCAGCCTGTGGATTTCTGCTACCTGGGAATGTTCA
The DNA here is from genome assembly GCF_031753505.1 of Anomalospiza imberbis. NCBI lineage: Eukaryota > Metazoa > Chordata > Aves > Passeriformes > Viduidae > Anomalospiza > Anomalospiza imberbis. The sequence continues at coordinate 25,084,473 of NC_089689.1, read as the reverse complement.
GAGCTACATTTTGTTACTCTGCTGACTAAATCAGTGTTATTACTTCTGCCAGGACTGTAGTGACAGTCCAGACTGTCCTGATGGCTTATTAGCTAACCTCTGATTTCACAGTCTGCTGCTGCTAACGTGTCAGCCAGAAGAGACCTTGCTTGGCTTTCAGAGTTAGAAATTACCAGGAGTGGCTGTTGGGGGTGAGAGGGGGAAACACTTGAAAATTGAGCTGCCCTCATGAGGAAATCATTGAGAGACAGAGCAAAAGAGCAGGACCCGAAATACCAACGTGGTTTTCCATGAGAGTCAGAGAGCCCTCAGCTCCAGGAGCACTGTGCTGGAAAAGGCATGCCAAGGCCATCCTGGGGAGGCCCCAGAGCTGCTGCTCCTATGTCTTTCTGATCTGGAAAACCCATAGAATTTGATTTGGGTTAGGGTTAGATTCAAGAAATAAACTTCACGTGCCTATTTTTGTTAAATTTAAAGGTAACTACAGTAAACTAAGCACAAGAGCAACACCTACATGACATTCAATACCAGTGTGCCTGTAATGAGCATTAACACCTAATTTTCAGTGTGCCCGTGATGAGCATTAGCAGCTATTTCCATGTTACACATGGAAGTTATGCACCTCAGGGTGATATTTTTTTTTGTATAAGGATAAATATTTGTCAAGGAGATGTGGTGGGACAGATGTTGGTGTAAAACTGTGGCAGCTCTGTTCCTGAATCAGGATTTTGAGCATCTAAGCCCTTGACAAGCTCTGTGTTTGCATCCAGTGAAGCCACGTAACAGTTCTTGAGGTCGACCATAACAAATAAATAGTGGTTTATGTTGGGGTTTTATTTATTTATTTCTATTTTGAAAAATAATTTTTTGACATTTTTCTGGACTTCTAAGTCATCCTTTATAACTCTCTTCCACATTTTAAACTCTTTTTTGCAACCTTGGGAACTAGAAATTGCATGTGCTGAGATTCCCATGCAAATATTGTGTATGAGTACCTGGGAATTCAGGGAAAATACCAAATACCCCAAAGCCATGATAAAATCAATCAGTACTCAAATCCACTAAAAAAAGGTGCAAAAGTTTAAAAAAAAAAGAGGTGGGAAAGATAAAAAAAAACCCTTCCAACCTCCCCAAAGCAGCTGAAGTGGGACTAAATCTTTAATGATGGAGTCTTAGATAAAAGACTAAAATATTTATATCACCTTTTTAACCTGAATTTTATAGCAATGAAGTTTAACATATATCTTCTATTACCTTTGTCAAATTTATGACTAGCTCTCATTTATGGATCCCTTAAATATGTATAAGACAGTTTTAGTTATCTTGTTTACATGGGTTTTCTCTTTGGGCATTTGTCTCCATCACTGCATAGCATGTTTATGGTAATTTACTATAATACATGTATATCAGAGGCAGTTTAAATGACACTTAGCCTTGAATATATTTAAGATTTTTTTTCCTTGTAGCCACTAGGAAGTCAAAAGATATATGAAAAGCTATTAATTTTCCGATGATAGTAACATAAACAATATTAAAACTTGTATTTGCTCTTGGAACAGTGTGAGGGAGAAACATATAACAAATGAGGCATCACACAGGCAGTTATTAAAGAAGTAAATTAATAAACTCAACATTCAATCTTTTCCTTTCACGTGTCAGGGATAATGTGGACAGCAGTTTGATGATTAGAAAGAACAAATTGCATCTGATTATTTGGGTTGGCTTTAATCACAGACTTTGTTTAAGACTCCTCAGTAAACATCTGCTTTCAGTAAGTTTCCTTTCCAGCCCTATGGAAAGGGATTCCCCACCTGTTTTCCAGAGCAGGACCTTGTGTTACTGCTGGTATCCAAAGGATCTGAGGGAACTGCCTCTGCCAGAGGGGCTGATGCTCTGCTGGTACCATGGGTTTTACTGCAGATATTTCTGTGAGCAGATACAGAAGGAAAAATCCCCAAAGGTGGGAGGCTGTGGCTTAGAGACCCAGAACTGATTTCCCAGCTGGTGCCTGAGCTGGAGCAGAGCACAGATTCTGTGTAAAGCTGGGCTGGGCTTTACCTGGGAATCTGCACTACTTGTAGCCCCATGGAAAGGGATGGCCTGGCTGAAGGTCATTGGAGAGAATGAACTGTACTCCTGGCTTTTTGGGCTTGGGTCCAGTTCATTCCTGACTGTGAGTACACGAGTAACATGTATGTATCTTTACATCCAGGCATTGCTGTATGTTTCACAATGGTAGCTGAATTTCCTGAAATACCTTGAAAATGCCACTGCATTTCTTACCTGCTCTTTTTGGTGCTGGAAAACCTTTAAAAATCTGCTCCCTAATCTTACTAATCTAAAAAATACTGCTATTATGGAGAGACTATTAAAAGCTGACAACTTGTTGAGAAATTAAGCTCTGTGGCCTTTGATGAAGTGATTGAGGAAGACTTGCAGACGTTAGGGAATACCAGAAAGCCCAGCTATTAATGATAATGGAGGCAGAAATCCTTCAGAGATTTCACAAAGACGTGCAGCACTTCCCCTCCACCCCAGCCCACCTGTGTATACTGTGATGCTGACAAGAGAAAACTCACTCTTAGAAATGGTTTCCTTTGAATGCATGTTTAGAGAGAAGTCTTTGAACTGATAAAATTCATTTTTGTGGTTTGTCAGTAAGGGTGGACGCAGCATCCCTGCTGCACACTTGGGAATGTGTAATTGGAGTTATTGAAATTTGCTATACTGCAAGTGCAGAGGGAGCCATCACGTTAGAAGCAACATTTTGGAGGAGGAAGCAAGGAATGAAATTCCTTTTATGAATAAGCCCAAATGGCATGATGGTGCATGTACTTTTGTGTTTGCTTTCTCTCTTTGTTCTTTGTTCTTCCTTCAGCGATGCATTTGCATGCAGACTGCCGGTGATCAGCATGCAGAGCTCCCGTACAGCCGAGCTGTGTGCTGGCATTGATCTAGTGGTCTGTGCCAGCTCAGTGGTGCAAGATTTACTTTAATTTCCTCTTCCCTTTGTTCTTCTGCCTCTGTGCTTTAAAGAAAGGCTTTTGTTTTATTACTTCCAGAAATTTTGAGAAGTCCTAGCCATTTTGTATCCAAATAACCGTGACACATTTCTCCGTGACAGATAATTGCAGAGCTCCCAATCTGGTGGGTTCCACACTTATGTACCTCTGAAATCCTCAGTTATTAACTTTGGGGAGATGTGGTTTTTGGTTAGACTAAATGGAGAATGAGCATTTTAAAGCAATGGGGGTACGCAGCTGGAGATTATGTGAAGAAACCTCTGACATGATTTTGACAGAAGGTCTGGACCAGAAACATGCACTCTTAGACATCAGGGTTGATCAGGATCATGGAGGGAGTGTATGGAAAGGCCCTAGAGAATGGTGTAACATTTGCAACTCAGCCATCCTCTCTTTTTGTACAGTTAACTTTGAGTAGACAAATAATGCACAGCAGAAAAAAAAAAATCTATGAGTTAGTTTGTCTCCTGTATACATAAATAGTTAGAGATTGCCTTGTTCTTACTAGTTTTCCTTGCCAGAAGCAGCACAGATGCTTTCAAAAAGGAGAAGAACCTCATAAGTGCTGCTGTCATTGGAGTGGTTTTGGTATCTTTTCTCTCTGTGCTATAATTGTGTAGTTGTTCAGTGGTTTGAGGTATATTTACATGGGTTGATCCAGGGTCAGGGGTTTCAGCCTCTTTGCCTGCACTAAACATGGCTTTCTCCAGCAAATTTATTAGGATTATATCCTCTTAAAGAATTAGTAGAAGTCATTAGTTTCTATTCTTTAACTTCCTTTCTTAACATATATTTTCTGCAGGGGCAGAATTCTGCAGGAATTATGTTTTAATTCCTTTGTTCTCCAGCTTGATTTCACAGAGACTGTTTTCAAGGCTGCTTTAGAGAAATCTCATATAGGAAAAATTGTGAAGAATATATTCTTAGGTTGTGTGTTATTTTTGTTCCATTCCCCTCCCACCCAAGTTGTAAACCTTGGCTATCTTTGGGCTTATCCTTATATCACCACTTTGCTTTATTTTGAGATGCTGACAAGCTATTTTAATACCCTTGTGGAGGAAGCCATTCCAGTTGCTCTGCAGGTGTGCAGCAGCTCAGCGAGCAGGGCTGTTCATAAACCATCCTCCCAGCTTTCTGGAAAGTGGCTTCCACTTTTAGAAGCAGCTCCAGGTGCTGGTGTCCTCACCAGGGACTTGGTGATTTTGGACCTCCTGCCCTGCAGCTGGAATTCCCAAGCTGTCAGCTGGTTCTTGGCGGGGGAAGGGAGGGAAGCAGGTTTCTTTTCCAGTTTGGTTAACACAGAAACCAAACACAGCACAGCATCCTCCTCCTGGCACAGCATCCTCCTCCCAGCCTGCAGGCCAGACTTCCAGAGTCCTGCCAGGACTGCAGCTGTGGGAGCTGCCCAAGCAATCGTTCCCCTTGCTGCAGGATCTGATGAGGACACAATGGACCATGACCAGAGCTGTGCATCTCAAGGTGATGTGAGGCAGGTGAGCACAGCGAGGAAGGTTATCTGCTGGGCAGAGTCTGCAGCACAATGGTGCTTTTAATGAAGAAACGGAGCAGAATTACAAGCAGCAGATTAATTGCTTTCCTCAAAAGGAAAATGTGCTTAATTTCAAACTGGTTGTTTCAGTGAGCCTTGTATTGTATAACACTCACCTGAGACAGAGGCTGACAGGTTGTCCCAACCTTTAATTGACTAATTAATAGTTATTAATTAGTATTCCCTGCAGCTGTAGTCTCAACCATGAGTTAATTGATTCTGATGGGGAATTAAATGTCCCATGTCAGAGATGAGTGCCCATAACAACATCTGAGGCAGTTATTTTGTGTAATAGACTAAAACAAACCTGCTCTGTATGTGTGTACACTGGTACTAAATGGCACAAACCTTTGGTTTTGTTTATTTAAACCTATTGCTCCGTGCCTCTTGGATGGTGGGGTTTGTAAACACTTAATGGAGACACTAATTCTTACATAACTGGGAGAGAGGGAAGGCTGTTTTCAAACTCTCTCTTCTGATGTGGGATCTGCTTCTCTCTCAAAACTGCCATAAAAACATCTGCCTCTCCAATTCACTTTTGTCACGAGTTAAAATTCTCTGGAGAGGAGAACTAACTGGTAGATTTGATATTTAAGTATTCCAGCACTGACAGGCTACAGTATTTCATAGAAGAAGTATCATTGTGTCTGTTCAGTTTATTAGGTTAAGAGATTTTGGAAAATAACCTTTAATGGGTGGCATGATTTGATAGGCAGGTGCAGCTGACAGAGCAAACATTAGTTTTTCTGTTCAATTTATACTGTTTTCTGCAGTGGAGCCCCTGCCAGGCCGGAGCAGCTGGATGACACTGCCTTTGGTTAGCCAGTGTTGTGCTGTCCAAATCTTGTGGTGCAGTAAAACTTCTGAAGCTGAAGGAAGCCTTATTCAAGGCTTTTCAGCAGAGTCATCCATAGGCTTGTCACTACTCAAATTCAGGCTGTCAGGTTTTATGATATTATGAGAGCTCCTGGCATTTCTTGGTTCAAAATATACACATAGTACATGAAAGTATTAAAGGGAAGTATCCAAACTCTGATGCAGTGGGACATTATAGGCAATGCAGGAGCCATGCAGGATAAAATCCTGATTCTGTCAGTGTTGATGGGTATTTGCTAAACAGTAGAACCAAGATATCTCCAAGGGTGAGCAAAGAACATCTGACAACCAGTCTGCAGGAGGTGGTACTTGCTTGGATGTGGAGCTCCCTGACTGCTGCCATTTTACAAGTGTAGAGCAGAATCCAGGTTTTCTCACGGTGGCTGTGAATGGTAAACCTAGAAATGAAATTGTGCAGGCCATCTCCAACGAGCACTGACAAAATCTTCCTGTCACCTGCTCATGGGCTACTTTACACTGTTTAACATCCTTGGTTATTGAGGAGAAGTCTGGATTGAGGAGAACCAAAGACAGTTCCATCTTCTTTACAGTGATGATTGAGAGATGAATGAGGGTAAAGGGAGGTGAGGCAAACAGATAAATGGTTCTGAATGTAATATTTTAGGCTAAGCCACCAAATGTCTATTTAACATTTAAAAGGAAGAGAGTTGCCCTGCAGGTGAGAAAAAGGGATGCTAAATTATTTTGAAAAATTCAGGTGTCAGGCAAGAATGGGGAAGATTTACATGTTAATGGCATCCTCAGCAGGAGAAGAAACCTTGGTGTGGTGATGGCAGGCAAATAGATGCACCCATCTGCACCTTCAGATATTATCACCTGAGTTTGAATAGTCCCACAATTTTTTTTTTTTTTTTTTTTACAAAAATAAAAATGAGGAAAGATTTGTATTTGGAAGAGACACGCTGTGAAAGAGTCTCATGTTACTCTGGAAACCTTTCTGCAGATCAGGCCTTCCCACCTGGCCAGACAACAAAGCTGTTTAAGATATAACCTTGAGTGGTTTAATGCACACTGGGTTTGGGGCTGACAGCTCGGAGCTGGGCACTGGGGAGGGCCCTGGTTTCTGTGAACTTGAAAAGAAGCGACAGAGACCAAGAGCATTTCTGATGGGACCTGACACACACAGCTGGGCCCAGCTGCCATCACTGTAACTAAATTGTAGCAGAGTGCTTTGTCTGGTTAGGCTTTATTTTAGACCTTAAACCAGATGGTATTTTCCCCCTTCTCATATTGTATGTTTTTCTTTCTAATTTTTGTACAATTCAGTTAGAACTCGTCAGAGTAAGGCAGGTTTCACAGTGAACCAAAGCTGCTTGCCCATACCATCTCCTGAGAAGATATTCCAGTGTCTGAAGGGGCCTACAGGGAAGTTGGAGAGTGGTTCTTTATCAGGAAATGTAGCAATAGGACAAGAAGTAATGGGTAAAGGCTGAAAGAGAAGAAAATTAGCTTAGCTATTAGGAAGAAATTCCTACTGTGATGTTGCTCAGGGATGTTGTGGATATCCCATCCCTGGCAGTGTTCAAGTCCACCTGGGATGGAGCCTTGAGGAACCTGGTCTGGGGGGGAGTGTCCCTGCCCATGGCAGGGCGGTTAAGACTAAATGACTTTTGAGATCCATTCCAACCCCTTAACAGTCTGTGAATCTGTGAGTCTCTACCATGTCCTGAAGTAGCATTTCATGGGAATGTAAAAAATAATTGTATTTTATAAGTTTATTAAATTCCTGACTCCCATTTACTTTAATAAACTTTGAATTAAACTGAGACTGATGACAGAAGCAAATAGCAATAAGGCAGTCTGCTGTCATCTTTTTACTGAAAAATATTTTACATACAGGATTCAATAGCCGTGGCAAAAGGTTTTTTTCCCCCTCTGTGTTAATATGCAAAGGCCTAATAAGCTTGCTAAACATTCCCTGCAGAATTATCTGCTACAGCTAATTTGGGCTAGGCAAGGCATTTGGGCCTGCGGAGAAGTTCTTAGAGGTGTCAAGCATTTTCGAAATCAGATAATTCTCCTTGGCCAGTCAGTAAAAGCCGTGGAGATGCAGTCTCTGGGTGGATGGCACTCCTCAGTTGAGATGTTAAACTTTGTTTCCTTTCAGAAGTGCCATGAATCAGCTCCAGGCCAAGCTAAGCATTACAGCGGAACTAAAACAAACATAAAGTGGAACCAATCCTAAATATATTTGCATCTAGATTTTGGCAGACATTGTTATGGCTTTCTGTACTTTATGTGCCTTTTTCATTTTCCTGTGAAATATTTTTTGGTGAACTTATAAGGTTTTTAAACTACTTTAAGTTGTTGACTCTTCCACTTATGCTAATGTCGCCTCTTGCTCCACTGCTTTATTTTTAAGGAGAAAGAATGACTTAAAGCTTTGCCTCTGCCTTGCCTAGGCATGTGCTAGAAAGAATTTGTGCTCTCGAGAGTGCAAAACAACAAGGAAAGAAAGAAAAAAAAGGCAGAAAAACTTTTTCTTAGTCTGTGGGGATGTACAACACCAAAGTGAGGTTTTGGAGTGACCCAAGACTTCTGTGATCAAAGTTTAGCTTCACTCTGAGACAGGTTCCTAGCTGAAAACAGAAACCCTGCACCTTACTGCAAAAAAAAAAAAAAAAAAAAAAAAAAAAAAAAAAAAAAAAAAAAAAGTATAAATGAAATTGCAGGACTGGATCCAGTTTGTATACATAACATTACAGACATTAATTCAAAAGTTAATCAAGATAACTGAAACGCTCTGATCTCATCTTTCTCATCCTTTAGCTGCCCCAGCAGCACAGACAGAAAACTCAATCCATGGACAGGGTTTTAAATGAGTTTGAACTGACACTAAATTGAGCCTAACCTTTGAATAAGCCCAGAGCTGGTAGGAAGAGCTCCATGCTGTCTGCATTGATGAGTCTAAATGTTTCAGATTTTTCTTAGAATGGTTTAGGTAGTGACAGTGTAGCTAAATAATGCACTTTTACTTCTAGCCAACCTTTTCAGGTCACACTCCTTTCTTTCAAGTTGTGATAGCTACAAGACATCATTTAACCAATGCAAAGAAAATGACTAAAATTCTTCCAACCTGCTCTTAAAATAAAGGAGTACCAAGCTTTTGGCTTATGTGGAATAGTTTGCAATTGCTGTGAAGGCTGCATAAAGAACACTGATTTGGTCATCTGAGTAGGAATGCAAAACACCAAACCTACTCCTGTGATGATGAGGTAGTTTCTTGGCAGTGTGTTTTTCTTACAGCTTTCAAGGTCAACTTTCATTAAAAGTTTCAGGTACTATCAGTGACAGCTTTTTATTCCTTCAGTTTTTGGAAATATGTTCCTAGCCAGAATTTTCATACAATTCTAAAAATGTTAATATTGACTGTACAACAAAAATCTGATTTTTATTCTTGAAAACCCCTATATAAAATAGCTGAATGATTTGTCATCCATTATTTGCTTGCTTTATTGTATTTCAAACAAAAAGAAATGCTGGCTATTTTTAGTCAATACTTTAGATCAGCTTTTCAATCCTACAAGCATTAGATGCACAGTATAGATATTTGATGAATACTCTTGTTTTGACTTTTTGGCCCTACTTTTGTGAGTAAAGTTCCTTGTGCTTGCATAATTCCAGTGTAAGGAGAACAGAGAAATGTTGCTAATTTATAACAAGCCTGCTGTAGAGATACCCAGCATGCAAGGAAAATATTTCTCTACTAGATAAAGCAGTAAGAGTCAAGGAAACATTTCAGTTACAGCCGGCCAATGACAAAAAATTTTAGGAAATATTTTAATATAATCCTATTATTAGAAATAACCATGTGAGTAATTGGTGATTTCATAAAAGAAAGCAAAACTTTGGGACTGTAATCCTCATACATATTTACAGAAGTCTGCAAAAAGTACTTAAAAGATGCAGAACCTTAGTGTTTTCAGTCAGAGAGGCTCAGGAAAACTGAGCATTTACTCCATTGGTATGAAGATTTCCGTTTTTAGGTTTAGAGCTGGGAATGCAGATCCCACCGTGTTCACCACTGAATGCCTCCTAGGAGGCAGCAGTTGACAAATATACCATGATAAAAATTCAGAGGTGCTCGATCTACATGCATACAAAGGCACATTTGAACATCTTGCTGTGATTTCCTCTCATTATAATACATAATATTCAGTTTCATGCTGCTAATAAAGTTCTTCCCTAGATAAAACTATTGTGAACATACCAGGTATGATCCTTGCCACAATGCCTCTTTTTACCAATTCTGCAATATCAACAGATAAGACTAAATGTAGGTTTTCTGTACCCAGTATAGATTCATTTATGTTGCTAGGAAAGTGCAAAGAAGCTGATATAAATGATAATACAAGTCTAATGTAGTTTTTTTTCTTTTATATTAGAGAAGCTTTTTGTGCAATAGAAAAAGCTCTTTATGGACAGGAAAGCTTTATTTTTAAATATGCTCTATTTTGGTGCTAATTTATTATTTTTGACATCTTAATTATAACTTGTCCCATAAAGTGCTGATTGGTAGTGTCAAGATTTCTAATTTGTGTCCATAAAAAATATATTTCCCTATATTTTTTTTACTCAATTTGATTTTTCTGTAAAACTCACTCATGCAGTCAGACACAAAATTGCAGAGAGGAAGGTCCCATCCACCTTTCCCTCTGCCAGGAGGTGCTGAGCAGAGGAATGCAGTGGAAACCTTAAAAAAGACTCAGCCTTCCAAATTCCTGGGAAAAGGCAGAAACAGCACCCTACCCTCTTTCCAGTGGTCTGGGGAATAAAGGACTGTGTACAAAGTTATAAGAAATTCTGTACAAAAGGAAGTGCTGTTGGGTGCTAGTTCAGCCATGTCTGGAGTTCTGCTTTATTCCCCAGTGAAAAGTCCTTTACATCCATGAAAATGTGTTTCAGAATAAGGGGAGGACAATAAAAATGAGCTTATTAGTTTCTAAAAGGCTCTATCCCAAAGCAAAGAAAGGTTTTTAAAGAATTTGGCTTATTCCTGTAAAAAACTGTTCTACTGAAGTTTTGCAGATCAAATGTACCAGTCTACAGCTGTACAAATTCTCTTTCACAGAGTATGAATGTTGCAATTTGCTAATGTACATTTTGCTTTTCATAATATTCACAAAACCAGTTTATGGTTCAGAACATTCACAAAGCTGCCGTTTTTAAACTTTGCTTTTGAACACATGGCATGGTTTTCCCACTTTTAAAAGTAAGGGTGGGTGGGTTTTATTTCTTTTTCCTTTTTTTTTTTTTTTTTTTTTGCAGGTGTCTTTTAAATAAGCAGAACACTCTTATCCAAGCCCAGAATTCCCTGGCCAGGATGCCAAACATTTCTTCTTGTTTTGTTTGTTTTATTGAGTGTTTCTGGATGCTTCCAAGGCTGTATTTACTGTAACTTTATATCCTCTATGTCACTGTATGTTCTAGTGCAGCTAACAGTAAATGAGGGATGTAGTAGATAACATCCCAACACGGAGCAAGCATTTCTAGTGTCTCCCCAGGACATGGTGGTCCCTGTGAGGACCAAGAGTTAAGTGCTGGTTTGCATTCACCAGTGCCAAGTGTAGAAAACCCTTCACCACATTGTGAAAATAACTGCAACGGAGAAAAACCTCCCCTGTGAAACCACAGATGAAATATTCACTCTAAACCTGTTCTTGTCACCAGAAAATATGAACAGCACCTCTCTGCCAATGCCTAGCAAAAGATGGTGGAGCTTTTGGAGCCTTTTACCTTTACTGTTGCTGCTAGCAGCAATGAGTAACTTCTGCACCTTTTCCCAGCTCATCCCTTAGGGGAAGGTGGCTTAGAGGAACCTGACTGAGGCAGAGGAAACAGTTCCAAAGCAGATGCTGCAGCAGCAGCTGGGTGGATGCCCCATTGCAGGAATCAGTGTGTTGCTTTAATGATCTCAGGGTTTGGATGCATTTCTCTGAAGCACACGCTTGGACTGTTTGCTAAACTGTTGCCAAGGCGTTGAGCATCGGGGATATTGTGGTGGAGGGGGGGAAACACATTGCCACAGATGCAGTGTAGTTTTTCTATTTTATTTTATTTTGTCTGCCTGTATCGACTCAGCACCATGGCAGCTGTTCTCTTTTCAAATAGCTTTGTTTTCCTGAGGCATAGTCTATACTTATTCCAGGAAGTTGTAGAGGAAGGCGAGCAAGTAGAGGACTGCAGATGAATTTCTGAGCACAACCATTCTCACACTATTTAGAAGTAAATTTTATATCCATGCATGCTTTTGCAGATGGCCTGAAAAGAAATGGGAAATAGAACATTTTACAGAACAGTGTTCTGAAAGAATGGGGTACTGGTATTTCTTTCAGTGTTTGTGAACGTGTGAATCAGGCCCTGAGGTGGGATGTGCCAAGGGCAAGTGCCCACTTTACAGGTGAGAAGTAGAGGTGTAGCAAGTGGTTTGCCAAGTATTTCAGAAAGCCTGACAAAGCTAAAAATAGGACAGACTCAGCCTCGTCCCTAGTAGAGGATTTCCAGGGAATGTGAGCTGCACTGGGATGAGACCTGAATTATTCCATTTCTAAGCCTGAGGCCATCTGAGTGAGGTTTGCTGGGTCTGCTGTAGTGATTTGCACTCACTTGGCTGTTTGCTTCTCTCTTCCCAATGTGTAGTAACTTCCTTCCTGAGCTAAATGAATGCAGACCTTGTTGAAAACTAGTAGGAGAGGTCCTTAATACTGGAAAGGTACTTCCTCATCTACATGCTCAAGAAAAAAACCCTATAGTATCTAATTAAGGGTCATTTTCTTATAGGAGATTTTCTTTCTCTTTGTAATTATTTTTTTCTTGCTGTTCAGTGTTTTCCCTTATTTTTTTTTCTTTTCTGTATGAATGCAGAACTTGCTCTTCTTCCTGCTGTGTGAATATATCTGCTCTTGGGGTGAATAGTGAATGTCTACTTGCCACTGAGTTAACTTGCCTCCTGTACAGATGTCACCAACAGACACCTGTTTTGTTAAATACGTGTAGAAGTTGAACATCTTAGTGAATCAGGGAAGTGTCAGGCAAATTCCAAAACACTAGTGCTGAGCTCTTAGTTTGAAAGTGGGGAGAAACGTTATGTAGCCTTTCTTAGGTAATTTATATTCAGTGGATTCTCCCTCAGTGTCCTGTTCTATTAATCCTGAGACACTTGTCACCAGTCAGCCAAAGGATTAAGAGAGAAAACTTTGAGTTGCTCAGACTTTCCTAGCCATATGCTTGGCCTTAAAGGATGTGTTGAGTATGAGGTGATTCAAAGTGAAAAGCTCAGCAGCTTTATAATCTCCTAGTCTCTGAAGTCACTTCAGCTATGGATGCCAGAAGCAGAAGCTCCCAGACTGGATCATTGCTCTGTGTGTTTGGTAAATCTTGCCCCTGCAGCTTTAGGGGTAAAGAGCCAAACCCAAAAGCTCTCAGCTTTTTTTATTTCTTTCCTGTCACAGTGTAAGTACCTGCAAATAATTATATCCCTTTACTGGAAATATTTGGCATCAGTGCTGTGGCTCCGCCATTTACATTTTCTACAGTCTCATTCCAGACTGCCAGTTCTTTTTTATTGCTGCCTTGTTAGCGTGACGAAGTGATGACAATCTTCTATCCCTGCTGTGGATGCAGCCAAATGGCAGAAGAACATTTGTCTGCAAGACCAACTGAATAAAAGTCTGAAATGACCAATTAATAACAGCACCTACCTGACATTATCTGTGGAGCCCGGCCATGCATGCACCACAGTCTCTCAAGGTTTTGTACATTGAGACTAAGGAGATATCTCCTATTTTAACTAAATCCAAATACAGTTTTCCAAAATATCATTTATTTCTTAAGGCCTCCCTCTTCATCTCTTTCCAAAATTTCTAGCAGTTCTGCTTTTGTCTTTGGCAAAAGCATCTGTGCTTAATGGGCCTGTGAACAGAGGACAATCTATCTAATTAAAGGCTGATCTTAAGCCATATTCTCTTACTGCCATCACAGAAACATACAGCAAATACCCTGGATTTTGAATTGGCTTGACTCAAAGTCTTGGACAATGCAAATGTGGATTTTACTTTTTACAGCTGCTCTTTTATCTGTATATTGTTTTTACTCATAAATTCTAAATTGATCTTGACTTTGGAAAAGTCTGTGTCTACTTCACCTTGGGCTTTTTTTTTTTCCTACTCAGACTAGTCATGAATGTCTGAACATCTCAATTAGCATGGCTGTATGGCTCTGCACTGGCTGAATCCATAGGTAAATAAAAAACCACAATGCTACTGAAACACTATCATGAAATAAAATGTAGTTTTACCATCAAAAGTGACTACTCCATACCTTTCTCTCCTATGTGGCTAACTTGCTTTTTTGATCAAAAGCACCTGGAGCTGTAATGTGGTCAGGCATCTCAGGCACATCTTTGTCCTTCTATTTGCTCAATGTTATCCTATTCTTTATTTTGCTTTACCACAGAAATGAAAAAAAAAACCCAACATTCAGAAGGTGTATGGCTTGCCTTGATAATACCACTCAATATTTGTCTGCTCTCTGTTTTTCTGTATCTCCTCTCATGTTCTAGATCTGTCCAATTTAAGCTGCATGCCCTTAGGGCAGGGCACACCTCGGTGTGGATGAATTAATGTTTGAACTTTTCTATTCACTGCAGCATGTCAAGCACATCCTCTATGGGCTGGCTGAGACCTGATGAGGAGCAGGAAGGTTATAAAGCACTGTTTGAAATGGGTCTCTGTGTGGTCATTAAAGTGCATTCATTGTCTATCTGCCTCTCTCTCACTGTTTTTAACTTCAGTTCTCCTTGACCCAAAATCACATTCTCATTTTCCAACAATTTTCAGTCCTCTTTACCTGGTCAACTTCCTAATTCAATTCTGCAAGAAAATGTTCAGACACTTTTACATTCCCATCTTGAATAGAGCCTAGATCTCTTGAGGGCCAGTGCTGACCCTACCATTTCTTCATTTTATCTGCCTGTGGATGTAAGAAAAAATGGATGGATTCTTGTGCTAGTTTCTCTCATTTGTAGTAACTTTGCATAGTCACTGCTTCTCTCCTATAGGTCCGTTCTTGAAGGCTTTCTTCTGAAAAAGCAAGTTAAGCCTGCTGACCACAGCCTTTCACATTCCTGCTGTTGGTAAGGTACAGAGAGCTGACGTGGGAAGCCACTGCCCTGCATCTCTGTGATCAGCATCTGACATGCCAGAGCTTTCTTCCTCCTCTCCAGCATCTATTTTCACATCTTGCTCTGTGTGGGATTTTGGTTATTCTGTTTGTATTTTGCAGTCATCCCACGCCCTGATGCATTCCTGCTGCTGTCAGGTGCTTTCCTGTTTTCCTATATTAATGCACTATCTCAAGAGTTTGTTCAAAGTGTTGAAAACTACAGCAGTGAAAACTATTTTTCTGTGTCTCGAATTTCATTTTTGAAATTAAGGATTTTGTAAATGTGAAACAATAACTGCATTAGGCAGAGCAGATCTATGTTTTAATTTGTGATGAGAAAAAAGAACCTGTTGAAAGAGAAGTCCAGCTTTGCTGCCTGATACTCGTTGTTAGCCAGGTCTGCTAGAGCATTTTGATGTTAGCCTACTTAAATGTTATCATTGAAGCCTGTGGGCTTTCAGTGTGTTTCTTGGAGCAGAGTGATATTTTAATTGCCCTTGTGCCTGTTTGATGCTTTGGCCAGGTAGTGGCAATGAGAAGAAAGGTACTGATTTGACAGTGGTGATGCAGCTGACAGCAGTACAATTCTGGATGTCTGCAGAAGAAGTAAAAATTGGGTTGGCTGTCCTTAGGAGTATAAAAAGAGAAAGTTTGTTTTGAGATAAAACCTTAGGATTTGGCATAGGAAGTTGTCCTAGTTTTACTGCCTGCTAAATGGACTGCTCTTGACCTGTGTCTCCAAATGCCCTCAGGTACTTGCCTGCCTCTCTAATTGCCACAATTTTTCATTTAAGAAACATTTTCAAAGTAGTCAGAGTTGCTTTTTGGCCTTATGAGTGTCTCCAGTTTCCCAAGCTGGCATCTGCAGAGCTGCTTGTAATGCCATCCTACCACTACCAAGCTGTTCCTGCTCCAGCCAAAGCTCCAGAGCTCCTAAACTTGATCTCTGGAATGCAACACGGAAAGGTCTCTCTTGTGTGCCACTCCAGAAGCGTGCTTAGAGCACACTGTGCCTGCTGTTCCCTGCTCCAGAAAGAGTAAGGAGAAGTCATGAATAAATACAGAGGTGGGATAAGAGGGGTTTTTTGTGTGCTAAGTCACGGCCACCTGCAGCAGCTGACCCGGCTCGGTGTTGAGTTTGAGCATGGGTGATGAGTACATGATCCCAAGTAAGGGGTAAGGGGAACAGGACTGTTTAAAACCCCACAGTGTGAAATACCAAATCACATACTGGAGCTCCCTCTCCTCTCCTCTCCTCTCCTCTCCTCTCCTCTCCTCTCCTCTCCTCTCCTCTCCTCTCCTCTCCTCTCCTCTCCTCTCCTCTCCTCTCCTCTCCTCTCCTCTCCTCTCCTCTCCTCTCCTCTCCTCTCCTCTCCTCTCCTCTCCTCTCCTCTCCTCTCCTCTCCTCTCCTCTCCTCTCCTCTCCTCTCCTCTCCTCTCCTCTCCTCTCCTCTCCTCTCCTCTCCTCTCCTCTCCTCTCCTCTCCTCTCCTCTCCTCTCCTCTCCTCTCCTCTCCTCTCCTCTCCTCCACCCCTTTCCCAAATCTTTGGCACCCCAGGCATTGCAGGGAGAGCTGGAGCGCCCAGTGTGGCACTGGATTGTCTGAGCAGCAGCCCCAAGGTCCAGAAATACAGCTCTGGGTGGGAGCTGGGTCTCTTCTGAGAAGGGGGAGGATGAGGATGTTAATCCTGTGTTGCATCAGATTTGCAGAATTGCTTGTGGATTTTCAGCACAAAGTGTGAGGGTTTTGTGTTGTACTGGGTGGAGCAGCCTCATACGACAGCCAAATGCTCCCTGTGGTTTTCAAGCTCAAAAAACTGTTGGTGCCTAGCAGATATAATTCTAGACATTCATTTCTGCCAGGAAGCGTAGAGAGGAGATGAACTGCTAAATGGGAGAGAATGGGTTTATTTCTGCTTATTTCAACAGAATTGCCTTTTCTGCCATCAACTGAGAAAGAAGTCAGAGCCATTTAGATTTTATTTGAAAGGAAAAACTGTAATTTGAGTATTTTATAATTTGAACCAGTAGATGTCAGCAATTCCTTTTGAAATGGACCTGGAAATACAGCAATAAATGAACTGACTTGTTCACATCCAAACTTCTGTGTGATATTAAAAACAATTGCCAAAAAAAGTCAGGAACTGTATAAAATAGAGCCAACAGATGAGAATGGACAGTGTCCCCCAAGTTCTTGGTGAGAGTGGCATGAAGAAAAGCCAGAAAACATGGTTTTGGTAGTAATAATAAAATATTAAATGTGGTCTATTTTAAATGTGTAATCTTGTATTATTGGGCCACTCCATGACATTGCTTTCACATTTGTGGAAGCCTGCTGTAGCCTTTAAAATGTGAGGGATGTAAATAATGTTTTTTTTTTTTTTTTTTTTTTTTCTTTTTCCTTTTTTTTCTTTTTTAGCTTAGGTGGTACAGGAATGCAGATATTACAATTGATCAAAGAGGTTGCTGGTGTCTGACTGTAGCTGGGCATATATTGTTTCAAGTGCTCATGTCTAAGGTGAAAGATAGCACATGCTCTCCTACCAATTCGATTTTTAATCTGTTCTTTGATGCATGTTTTTTAGAGGCATAAAGATTGCATCAAATGATTTTAATCTCTTAGTCTGCAAATTGAGCATTATCACTGCCCAGTTGAAATCTGAATTGGTAGCCACTGTAAAAGTCCCACAGTGGTATCAAAATAAAACACATAATGTCCTTATTGCTAGTTTTTGTTCTGTGATGATAGTGAGGCTAAAATTAATGTCCTTATAGCAGTCCACTCCTTTGACCTTGAGCCAATATCAAAAGTGTTTGCAGAAGCATCTGAAGACGATTAATTTATTTGGGCTCGAGAGTCAGCAGGGGGAGCTCACAGCCGTGTGCTTGAAGCCGGCAAATTCTGGCTATTAAAGACATTTTAAACTAGGCCATTTTATTTACACACATGCACACACTCACCCTCTTAGAAATGTACATGAGATTCCCAGAGTTTATGATCTATACCTTATCAGGCTCTTTGAAAATCTCACTCTCATATCCTTGTGCTAGACATTCCATAAACAGAGGGGTGAAATTAAAAAAAATGTTTAGAAACAATCCCAAAATATGATTTTCTTTTGCTTCTCATCTCAAAGCAAGGGCAGGGGACTAATGTGCCCCTGCATCCTGTGGTCAGGAACTGATGCTCAGTTGAAGAGATGCAGTGTGTTAGCCTGGACCTCTAAGGAAGCTGGATGCTTTGGGAGTCTGGTCATTAAGAAAGACATTTAAATCAGGCTGTTGTCAATATTTTAGCATGAGATTAGTGAATTTAATTTCATTCTTAATTTGATTGTGGAAAGGTATATTCTGATTCATCTGATTGCATGCATGCTAAGCTGCTTCCTTTTTGTTTCATGTGAATAAAAATTAGACTTTTATGGCAGGTCCTCAATATTTTCTGGAAGGTCATTTGGGTGAGTTAAGTGCAAGTCAGACACAGAGTCTGTGTAAGATCCTTTCCTCTGCTACAGCCTTGTGTTAAATGGCTGTGTGTTATTATATTGTGCATATACATCTGATGTTTAGAGGATTATTAAGAGAAATACAATTTCTTCACAGAGATTTGAGCCTCCTATGGTAAAGAAGCATTTTACTTCATTCTGGCAGGGGACAGCTAAGTGACTTGCCCAAGGTCACAAGGCAGGCATGGCTGGGAATAGACACCCCATCTCCTCAAGTTTCTCTGTGGGGCTCATCCATAGTTCCATGTCATTGCCTTGGGCAAACAAAGAGGTTTTCTATTTTCTTATGGTCTTTAAGCTTTCAGATGTTTCTTAAAGTATCATGTACTGTTTCCTCAGATGCAGTTTCATTGTAACTGAGAATGTTTTCACCTGTTGATTGTATTGATTTTTGATGTGGAAATAGGAGGCCGCTCCATTTCAAACTAAATTTCAAGGGCACAAAGATTGTTAGAATGGAAAAGTCACTTAGCTCAACAGAGTTGTTTCTTTTATTTTTATCTTAGTCAGGTATAGAAAGAGTCGGAGAGGTCCTAGCCCTATTTTCTCTGTTCTGGGTGGAATCACAATTGCTTTAGATGCTGGAAGAATTGGGATGAGAAAGCAAAGCTCCTCTGCTGTATGGGGAGACGTGTGTGCTGTGCTTGTGCTGGGGATATCTGAGGACATGGCATGTGCCTGCAGTGTCCCTCCCTTTGTGCTGTCCTGCCTGGGTGCTGCTACTGCTGCGAGAGGCTCCTCTCTGAGCCAGTGACAAATGGGTCTGTCCACCTGAGGGGCCAGCTGCTAGCTTGTAAAGCAGCAGCATCCTTACGTGATCTGTATTCTATTCTCTGAATGCATTTCTGTCTCCTGTCTCCCAACACACTTTTCTTTTAATTTTTTTTTTCTTATTTAATTGCATCCCCAAGCTAGGATTATGGCTTTTAAGAATTGTCCCTAAGTCCTTTCCTTTGGCTGCATGCTGCATAATTTTTCCATTTAATATGGATTTCTCGCTTTGGTCAATTGCTCCTAGTCTCATTACTTCATAGCAATCTGCATTTGATGCACATTTCCTTTTACAGGCCCAGCCATCTCTCTCAGAAAGCCATTCCCTGTGCATGATGGGCCTGAGCCAGCACACACTGGACTCTGTGGCAATATTCCCATTGTTCAGAGTGAATCTGGAAGCTAAAGCTAAGGATGAAACCCCTAGTCAGCAGCACAGGTTACTGAAATGGATTCCTGCAGAACGTGGGGATGTGGCTGGAGGAAAGAACACTTTGTTTCTGGGCATTTCTGTATCAGAGTTTGTAATTTCTGGAAGAAGCTGCAACTCTTTTATTCCCTACCCCCTCACCACTCCCGAGGCTTTAGCAATTGCCTGTCTACACATCCCTTTTTGGAACCCACAGGGAGAGCCGATGAAACAGAGGTGTTTCCTGTATTCTCCCTGGTTATTGTGCGTGGCAGAGCTGTGGCATTTTGCTCTGCCTCAGGAGTTCTCCACCTGTGGAGTGCAGCTCCAAGCTGGGGAAGACAGGAACCCTCGAGGCAGAGGGTTTCAGGTTGGTGACTGGCAGCAGGTCCTGTCCATCTCCAGCTGCTTCCAGTGACCTCAGCTCTGCCCATGTGAGAAGGGCAGAACCTTATTTTATGATTATGGGTATTGTGAGTAAAGGAGAGATGGGAGAAAGAGCAACTGTAGCTAGTGTAGGCATATCTCCCAATATTAAAAAAAATATTTCTGTAATTTTAATGTTTACCCTGTGGCATTTTGAAACACAGACTAAACCCCCCGTGTTCTGTATGTACTACACCCCCTCTGCCTCCCCATCAACAAGTTTTTAAATCCCTGAGTCACTGGCAGCTGCAGCCTGACGAAATGAGGCTGTTTAGGGTAGCTCCCTCTTTGGCACAGGCTGGAATGAAATTGGGGAAGGCATCAAATTAAAAAGGGCTCGTTCAAAACCGAGTGCTGATTACCCACTTCCATAAATACATTGGAGCACAAGAAATTAACTGCACTTGGACATATATGCAAGCTGCTTTTTGGAAATGAATGCAAATACACCCTGATTAATACACTTCTGTGCCTTGACTGGTGGACAATCTGTCTATAGCTCTCCTGAAAAGCAACCTATGATGGATTTTTCCTTAGGATAGATGTCCAAGCTTAGTTTTCATTCTTTCCATGGTGGTTAAGAAAATTCAGAAAGTACAAGAGAGCTTGACAGAGGGAATCTACTGTAAAATGTAGAATCATAGTGCTCTTCAACAAATGAGAAGTATAAAAGTCGTTAGTCTGGGTGCTAAATCACAGAGAAAACTAAATTTTCATAAACAGCATGATGAGACAAAAAGATATGGCAATGCAGAACTGAAATACTTGACATAAAAATTTCTTCTTGACTGTAGTACTGTTATACCAAGGGAATAGGTGTCTATTAAAAAAAGACATTTCAAACCTGTTTATAGAAAACTGCTTCTAGTGCTAGGACTGATGACATGGGGGCAGCCCAGAGTTCTAAGCAAAAATACCAAGATCTTGGCAAGACAAAAACACAGTGGGAAAAGTCTGTGCACTTTGTGCTTGTGCAGTTTTTTAATTTTCCCCAAAAGTGACACTTCTTTTTATGAATGTACCAAACAGAATTTGACAACAGCAGGAAATTAAAAAGTTATCTCTGAATAGTCCATATGAAATATTCTAAAAGAAAGGAAGCAAACAGAAGCAAAATTACAGTGTGACATTGAGCTTTCTAATATCACAGAGAAGATATTATTTAAAAAACCCACCGAACCCAACAAAATCTTACATGTGTCTATGAAAGACCCCATTGTAGTCTGAAAATTTGTGATTTAATTGCCTCCAGAGCAGGACTAAAATCCCCAAACTTAGGCTTACCCATACCATATTTTTATCTGGTTAGTTGATGGAAAGAACACTAAAATCTGTTTTTTTCTAAGTAATACACTGCATTTCTTTTTATACTTAAAAAAAATTGTATGGAAAGTATCAAGGTAGGAATGATAATTTATGTTGTGTCTGCAAATTTTGTGTAATCTGTACAAGCTTGCTGTACATTGCTGTGAACAAGGGCAAAAATGGCTGAATATTAAGGACTAAGTCACCAAGCCAGGACAGAACTGGGAACAGAACAAGGGGAATGGCCAAGTCCTTTCACACTTGGAACAAACTGTCCCACTTAAAGGCAAAGGAAGAATAAGCCACTTAAGTGAATTACTGGGTGTGTTATAGGTTCTTTAGTGCAACTTGGTAACAGCAGAAAAAGTTGTTTTGCCTATTCCCTGTGTGAAGAGGTTTTACCTAGGTAGCATCCTCTTTGATTTAATCTCTCTTTCACTGGGAAGCAAGGGTTGGAGTGATACAATGATTTGTCTGATAGCTGCCATCACCATGAAATAAAATTCATTTATTCAGAGGAGCAGGTAACTTTGGAAAGTTCTGTTGAAGTACAGAAGTAGAAAAAATACATTTCTACCAGATTCAAGGATGTTAGCTGATATTTATTAATGGCTTACAAATTTCCTTCTTCCTCTGAGTGATTTAAAATATTTGCACAATTGAAGTTTTAAAATTTGTTCTAAATCTTCTGCAAATTATGACTCCATCAGCAAATTTGTTTTCAATTTGACCTGTTATGTCAGGTATCACTGCACTGATTCATGTTCTGCATCCAAGCAAGAAGACAAACTCTGGCTCCTTATTTTTCATTGACATTGTTTAAATGTAATAATTTCCAGCAGCCTGATGCTGCTGTTTATAATACTGAATGATATTTGAAAGATAATTCAGCTGAGTATCTCACATCCTGCTAGATCCCATGTGAATTAAACAGTTTCACACTGTAGCCTAAAGAAATGTAATATTGACATGATGTTCTATACAAAAAAAATCCAAGAGAAAACAGCAGTTTCACCAGCTTCCTATGGAGGTAGATATCCATGTTATGCAGACAGAAAAACCATGGCAAATAGTGGTTATTTGTTGATGATGACATAAAATTAGTCCCAAAGGGCCAGAAAAGAGCCCAAATCTCTTAATGCTTCCTCAAAAAATTGATGTATGTAGATTTTTTTAAGAGTTTGGGTTGGCAAATGACCATTCCCAATATCACCGTGGATTAATCACTGATCTTGGAGACTGGAATTTAGTGTTTTATTCCTCATTATGCCTTTGGCAGCCTGTTTGGCGTGTAGCAGAGCACTTTAGTTCTCTAGCAGTCATTTTTTTCTGTCTGTAACAAACTGCAGTTAATAATGGTTACTCAGTGTCTTGACATGTTTGAATTACATGGAAAAAAATCTGAAAGAAATACCAGTTGGTATTACTAATTGTTAGGCTTTTATTTTAATTATTGTTTGGATATTGGTAGAAAGTACTTCAAGCTAGAGGAAAAAACCCTTTTGTTAGCAGAATGAAGCAAATGGAAAATGTGACAGATTAAAAGGTGCATTGCTAACGAGGTGTGGTAGCTTGAGGACAGCACACTAGAGCTGCTCAGAAAGGATGTTAAGGTGTGTCTATATAGTAGACAACAGTACAGAAACATTTGATTTCATATGATTTACATACAATCTTCCATTCAAACAATAATGAGAATAAAGTAGGAAAAAATACACATTTCCTGGATTTCCTTATATCTACAAGGAAACCTGGGCAATGGTAAGAGCTACGAGCTCAAAAACTGTTCCGTAGTATCAGCTATATCATATAATATTCACAAGATTAGAGAACAGAGAAAAATGATTCCTTGCTGAAGGGTAAATAGACTTTTGATCTGCCAGAGAGTGCTTGAGCAGCTTTCTAGCCTTAGGAAATGACCCCTGATAGGTGAAATAATTTTTTTTTTAAAACCCATTCCCACATGATGGACTGTGCCCTGTGTATGATCTATTGTATTAGTGATTAAACTCATCAGCATTCTGACACTTCTGAAAGAAGTAGGAGAATAGGACCTGGGAATTGAACAGGAATATTCAAGTCACTTCAACAGCATGTTAGGACCTATACAGTGAGGCTGCTATTTATGAGTACTTGTTTGTGTTGCTATTTATGGGTATTTCTTTTCTGAGTTCTGGTACAGGTAGTGATTTCATTTCATGAAAGAAAAAATAATGTGCAAAAATTTGTTAATCCAGGGAAATTTGCATGCCCAAATCTCATTTGAATGTAGATCATTGATACATAGGCTTTTTTTAAGGCACAACATAGATCAAGTGACACAGGACTTTGAAAAATTGAGAAATATATTCACTCATATGCGGGAACCAATGTCTTGCAATGATGTTGCAACTTGTAGTGTCTTTTGCCAAGTTATAGTGTCTTTTCTGGGTGAAAAATAAGGCTTTTCTCACCTTTATAGAGAAATTTGCCTTTTTCTTCCTTGCTTGATGGTGATGCCTGTACCACTGGAGAAGATGCTGGACACTGGAGAAGTTTTACCAGAGGAAGTTGTTCAGTCAGAGGGCAGAGCACCGGTGGACTTACTGATTTCTACAGTGAGCATAAACAGAAATGAACCCCTGACAGTAATTTGGGAGTGATGTTTAATGATTGTGGTGATGATGTGGGACTGGACTCACCAATATTTTGTGTGACTCTGACTTGTTTCTGTATTATTTTCCAAATGTCCTTAAAGGATAACTGGGGTAACTCGCCACATCTCTGTTCTTCTGGGAGCTTCTGTGAAATACTTTCTTGGTGAATGTTTGAAGTTGCTTATCTATTCTGCCATTGTCTAGAGTGCTGACTGTATCTGGGACAGTGCACAGATCCAAAAGTAAAACCTCAGAAAAGAGGAAGATTCGATGCTTCAGTGAGAGCAGCCTTTCTTAGCGAGGAGAGTGAGAGCCAAAAAGAGAAGTAGAAAAGAGCAGGCAGGCAAAATAGTCAGATATGGAACATTTGAGTAGAAAAGTCTCAGTCTGAACTTTGAAGATGATGAAAGAAGGGGCATTGCTGAACACATGGAATTTCATAAACAGGGCCCTCAGCTGAAAAGTCCCTGCTCTCAGCTTTGCCTTAACCAATCTGAATTTCCTTTTGGACAATTAGCAAGATAGAAACACATCTGAAGAGATGACAGCAGTGGCCTGTGTCTGGTATTTGATACTTGGGTCCAGTGCTAGGATGAATGTCTGCCTGAGTTATCAGTCCCATAAGTTTGGAATTTCTGGAAGCAGCTTTAACTGGCCTTTTGGTCTTTTATCTACATATGTATGTGTGTTTATATGTATTTAGGTATGGATGCATACTAGTTCACCAAAATATGCATCCATCCAATGTGGGCATTGTGCTTTCCTTGTGGTTGTGGATTTCCCTCTCCACCTCTTTGCACCATTTAATGTAGAAAGCTCCTTTGAGACTGAATTCACCTTACTCATGAAAGATTCCTCTTCTTGTTGCCCTTTGTGCTTGGAGAGGAGTTCACTGGACAGGTTTTACTTGATCTACTTCCCATGACAATTAGTGTATGTTATAAATGACACATTGTAATGCTAGTTTAAGCAAATTTATATTAAAATATACCAGTGGGGGGAAAAATGGGGAAAATGATCCATGTGCTGTACAATCCAAAGTGAACACCCCTCTATTTGAAATGCCTTTGATGTGGTTGATGGTAGTGTATCAAAGGCAGTAGTTAGCAAATGTGAAGAAAAGCAACAGTGAATTAAAGATTTGAAGAGATAAAAATGGTAATTTATAGGTGAGAAAGACTGATTAGAGATGTTGTTACTTTTTAGTTAATGAAATGACCTATCTAGTCAAATTGGATAATTCCCGTAGTGAGATATTTTTTCTTTATTGTCAGTTTAGCAGAATCTCTCTCTTTCCTTAGTGAAAACGAAAAGGCAATTTTAGCATTCTTAATTGGTTTGGTTCTTTTCCATGGTAGCAAGTGAACTGAAAAAATACTGCTTATGAACAGGTTATGAACTTCAGTCTAAAGCCTGTGCAATATCGACATCAAATAAAAAGGTAGCTAATGAAACAGTCTTCAGTTTCTAATTTCACAGAGGGCTGAGGTTGCTTTAAGGTGTAGTTCCTGCATGGAATTCATGCAGTGAATGAACATTAGTAATGAGAAGCAGAGATAATTTGTGGTTGAATGGTGTGTCTGTACTCAGAGTAGCACAATGTATAGCCAAAACTATATATTATATGAAATACCATTGAAAGCAATAGTAGAAGTGTAGAGAAATGTTAAAATTACTTCTTTTAAATAATCATTTTGTTCCCAGATAAATCTGCAGGTGAATTAAAGCTAAAGTATAGCACACTTGCAGTGATTCATAAGAAAGGTATGCATTTGAGGGGAACAGAAAATATTACCAGCAAGTTTTTAATATAGTGACTTTACCTGTGATCAGAGAAGTGAATCAAGTAAATTCTGCTGTAGATGTCCAAGAGGATATTATTGAAGATCAGATAAGTCTGTCTAAAATAAAAGCTAAGACTTTTGCAGCCCAACTGTTCATCTTGGTAACAAGTACTGGTGTCTTTGGTCAGACTTCTGTGAGTTTTTCTTTGTGGCTGTTTTGGCACATAGCTCATTTCTCTCTGATGTGTTAAAAAATTCATAGCAGAAATCATCTCCTCCATCATCTGGAATACTTTGCTCCTGATGGGCTTTTGCTCTCTGCATGTGGTAGTGAAGTTTAAACCTTTTATTTTTCTTGTCACACCTGGTATCTTTGCCTCTGTGCATTATGCCATTTTTTAAAATTCATATAATGGTCTCAAAGCATTGTATTCCAATTTTCTTCCGTTTCCCCTCCCCACACTTCATTTATTGCAACCCTTTCAGTGGATTTCTCATGTCATCCAAGAATATGGCGTTGCTAGCAACCAGGTTGCTCCATAGACTTCCTTTCCTTAGGAGATTTACAAAGGTAAACAAAGGATTAAACAATGCATTTAAATACTGAAATTGGTTCTGGAAACTCAGAAGGGCAACATATTTTTTTGGTGCACATATGTAACTGATTTTCTCTGGCTCATGATTTTTTCTTGGAAGATTTTTTTTGGTAATTTTTTTTTTTGAAAGATATTTTTGTAAGATTTTTTTCTTTCTCTGGAAAAAGCACATTTGAATTTGAGGTGCTTTTGTCACAAAATGTCTTCTCCCAATGGTTTGTTCTCAAAACTACTGAATTCACTGTAATTGAGAGTTCTCCATAGCTCATTTTGTAGGGAGCTATCTTGTGGATTCTGAAAAATTAATTGAGTTTCTGTCAACAGAAGGAATAAATGTGCATCTGTGCAGGTAGTCCTGCATTGCTGCATTGTCATAAGCCATTATGGCAATGCTGATCTGGTAAACTTGAGAGAAAGAGCTGTCACAGGAGCTGCAGAAAATCAGACAGAGAGCAAGTAGTCACCAGCCATCTATTGTCTGTTGTGCTGTGACAGGCTGGCACATTTAGATTGTGGAAGGAAACTACACTTTTCTAACCTGCACTTATCTAACCTCCAAGTGCAGGTAGGCCAGCTCAAAAGGCAGATTGTTTCTTTCCCAGTGGTAGTGTCAGCTACAAATGCCTGGCTCTGCCAGTCTCTCACTATAAGACTCAGTGATGCTGTTTCTTTATCCTGTTTGTTTTGATAAAAAAGGAATAGATTGATAATACTGTTTATTTTGAAATGTGTTCCTTGCAGTATTAAAGATTAATTCTACCTTCTTGTTGCCTCAAATACATATATAGCCATGGGAACTGAAAAGAAAATACCATTTGTATCAATCGGATTTTTTGTAAATGGATTTGCTTTTCATGTTATGATTTGGCAGAGAGGTGTTGTCAAGATATCTGATTTATGTGTTTTAGTAACCTAGGGAAGGCTCATCACTTCCCTAATTTAACCAGCTGAGAAAAAGTTGATCTGTTTGCCGAAGAGTAGGGGGTTATTTGCTGGTTGTTTTTTGGTTTTGTGTTTTTTTTTTTTTTTTTTTTTTTTGGCATGAATATCTGAAAGCACTGCAGCTTTTATAGGGACTGGGTGATAAAGTGTTCTGTACAGTGTAGTATTAACAGAGAAGAAAGGAACTCACACATCCTTTAAAATACAATTGTTCTCGCTCTTCATTCTGAGTCTCTCTCGGCCATACATATGAGTGAGGGCAGCTCAGGACCTTTCCTATAAAGGGGTTTTAACTGATGGATGTTAAAAATAACCCTTTTGTAGATACTGTGCTGAAATTCTTACAGATAACTCTTTTATTTTTATTCCTTAAAAAAAACCCAAAACATGAGAAATCAGATTAAAATCTATTAAAATGTATTCAAGGGTCTTTTTGTGTCTGATACTACATCAGCCCCCACCTCAGGTACAGAATCAAGAGCTGTGTTTGGTCTGCAAATCATACAAGGCAAGACTTGGAGCAAAAAAATATTCTCTTTTTGTCTGTTCAGTGTAACTCCTGACTTCAGGTTCCACTGTGGATCCTAGTAAATAATCCCAGTATTTTTTCATTGTTTAACTTGCCAGAAGTGTAAAAGTATTTGAAAAGAAATATTTGAAAATGTACCTGTGTGTTTTTTCTTGTCTGAGAACTTCAGTTTTTAAAAGCCTTGAGGAAATAATGCAAATCTGCATAATATGTGTAAAAATGTCTTCTATCTCAGGGCCAAACTGAGACCCACAAAAAAACAAAAAGACTTTTAGAGTCATGCTGTGTCTTGCAAATAAAGTTTTTGGAAAGCCTTGATTACTACTTAGTTGTTTGGTTGGGGTTTTTAATGAAAAAACCTAGTAAATGGAGTTCAGCATATTAAGAACTGAGCACCTTGGGCTGCTCTAATCAAAAATATTTCCTCTGTCTCTTCAGTGTATAACTCTCTGGCATGTCTCTTTCTCCTACTTTTCTTGTGTTCTTTTAGATTAACTGCTCATTTGGGAAATGCTGCTTCTACCTGTGTTTGAACAGCAACAAAAACACAGATCCTGCGTGTGGCGTTGACGGATCGGTGGAACACAAAATCTTACAAAGGTGATGACAACAGCTGAGGGATTTCTCCTGTGGCATTCTTGCAGACTTCTATCTAATTCTGATTTACAGGGACAAACTATTGCCTGATTCCAGTTTGGTAGGTTTGGGGACCCAGTGCTGGGACCAGCAGGGGTTGTGTTGTCGGGGCAGGGGACACCAGCGCTGTCCCTGGGCACCATTTGCCTGCACTAAATTTGCTGCAGAAAGAATGAGCCCTTTATTGATCTGTGTGGATCTTCTCTGCATCCTGAATGTCCCTTTCAGCCTCCTCACCGTGGTGATGATTGGTGGAGAGGGGCAAAGAGAGAACAGTGTGAAGGATGCCCGAGCCTCAGAAGAACCCAACTGCATCAACATTAGTTTTCCTCCTGTTGTCTTGCCTGACCTGCAGGCCCATTATGGAAGTGACTGATGTTTGTGAACTTGGGTTTTTAGCTAAGTCATGGTGGCTGTTCAGTGTGAAGGATTAAGTAATGACCTTCACAGGTAGCAGGGCCTCTGGTTTACACTGCCTCTCTACCCTGGCTGTAATGTTAATTGTCAGGCATCTCAGCCAGGCAGGGCTCACTTCAAAACACAATAAATAATAGCTTTATGATATTTGTATTGAATACTATTATAAAAAATGTTTTGTTTCTTATGATGTTTTTCAGGAAAAAACCCCACCAAATCCAAAACAAACCCCCAAATCTCAGCAACACACAGCAATTGGTCAAGAAAAATAATGATTAAAACTTCATGGGGAAAAAAGCAGTCAGGATGTGACCTTGTTGCCTTTGACATTTCTGTTGAGAACAGAAAGAATCTGTGAGCACTGTGTCATTTATACAGAGAGATGACAATTACCCTGACTTAAATAGGCATGGATGCTACTGTGAGGAGGTTTGGTCAGTCATGTTCCAGACTATAGAAAATACTCTTTTTTTTTTTTTTAATTTGCAACTTTCTACTTGAATATATATATTTTTTTGTCTTGGATGAGAAGAGGATTGCTATGAATATTTATAACAAATCACTCCTATCAGAGGACACATTAAGTCTTGCAGCATAACAAAACTGAATTACCATGAAATAAACTTTCTTAATTAAACCAATTAAATTTATTCCCAGCATGTAATTTAGAAACTCTGATAAACCCTGGTTGAAAAGGTTTGTTCTAGCCTTAAGCTGGCCTAAGAAAGAGTGAACATCTGGCCTGTACATGAAAGGCCTATTTAGGCCTTAGGCAGAGTGCAAAACATGAGCTGCTGTCCACGCACTGAACACTTTGCGTGGCCCCAGGGCTTTGCTAAAGGACAGTGGTATCATTAGGGCACAATCACTTTTATGGAGGATGCTGTAACTCAGACAAGTGAGCCCTCAGACTTCTACCACAGGTCTTGCAGCTGAAGGAGAAGTATTTCTGCTTCTTCACATTTTTGTTGTACTTCTATCAAAACAGATGTGCCTTTTTTTTTTTTTAATTGAATTTACGCTTTCTAAATGTTGATATGGGCAAGCGGCCTGAGTTATTATGAAAGAAGGAAAAAAACAATCAGAGAAAGCAAAGCCCTTTAGAAAGGAAGTATCACCCCCTAGTTCACAATTTGTTGCTTGTTTGGGAGCAACTTTTTGTCAAGAGAGAGGAAACTTTGAGGTAAATGCAGGGACACTTGAAAAATATGCTGTCATCTAAGATTGAAACATAAAGTGACAACCAGTATCCTGCTGCCTTAGGAAGAAGCTGAATGTCTTCAATGAGGAGATGCAGTGCCTCAAAAAAGGAATACTTGTACATGGAAAACACAGTGCTCACAATTTATTCTCTGAAGAGTCACATACATGTGCACAAAACCTTGTGGTAAGCGAGAGAAGAAGCTCTTACAGCAGGCTGGAGCCTTGCTCATTAGGATGCAATAGTGCTGGGGAAAAAGTCTGTCAGCATGCCAGGAACATTTCAGAGGAGAACTGCTACAATGGTCGGTTCTTCCCTAATCACGAGATGGAAGGGGTGAAAATCCTTCTCCCGGTAAATCCGTGATACATTTGATGAGGAAATAGGCTGGTTTCTATAAACTTACCTTCTGCTGTTCTTAGAACCATGGAGGTATTGAAATGCAAAATGCCTGTCACTGCCAAGGCTGATGAATGATTTACAAGTATCTTTCATTAATTTCCATCTCCTGGCTTACACTGAAAAATACTGTCTCTTTCACTGTTTCTCAGGATGGGAAAATCATCCTCTTGCTCAGAAACAAACACAGGCATTTTGAAGAAAATAAGAAATAAACCTTAACAACTCTACTGTTGTCTATTTCAGCTTGTTAAGTTTAGCAAATGCCTGAGACAAAATACAGTTGCATAGCCAAAACTATTCCTGATGTAACTTGACATGTCTTAATATAAAAAGATTTTAACACTCTATCTTTTCCCCATTAAATGTTGTCAATGATTTTATTCAGCAAAACCAAGGTCAGTTTTTGTTGTGTTTTTTTTCCCCTTATTTAAGAAAGGCTTGTCCTGCTTTGAAGCAAGCTGAAGTAAATATATCACAAACCATTCTGTAGTTTATGGATTCCTGTGCAGCTGTATTTGAAAGCCTTGTGTTTTTTACTGGTTGAGTCATAATGCTGTTTAAACATTATGGAAGAGATGGTTTCTCATGGAAAGAAAAAATCTAACATGTACTTTGTTTCACTGACCGAATTATTGCAGGAAACCACATGGATCATAAAATAATTGTATACTGTCTAATTAAGTAAGCTTTATTAGTTATGGTGGCTTTTGATTCCCACTCCTGATCTCTTTCTTTTTCCTTAAGGCTGATGTGAAACACCTTCAATAGAGGAGCTAAGGTGCATGCAAACATCTTGAAATAGAGGCAGATACCTGAAATGACAGTAATTCTAATTTCTATGAAAGATATCTTGAAGAGCACAGGAAATACATAGAAAAAGGGGGGAATGGTGAAAGGGGGGTACATAGGTAATACTAACAGATGCACAGTAACATGGCCTAAGCCCCCAGTGATCCTTGTCCGTGCTGGATGCTCCTGACAATTCTCTCCAGCGCTTCTGCCCACTGCCTTGGGTGTGTCTTTCCTTCCCCTCCCCTTCTCATTTCTGACTGCTGCTGACTTCTGTTCCCATCATCAAGAAATGTGTCCTTAACCATTCTCTTGAAATGCTTTCACACATCTCAGACCCTTCTATGGCTCCAGTACTGTCTCCCCTCCTAATCTGTACAGAACTACCATGCAGGAAACAATTATTATTTCAGTCATGTGATAATGGGGGAGTTCAGACACAGAGAACAGGTGAATCCTCTGATATACCCAGTAACCTAAGAACCACCAAGGTGTGTTTTGAGAAGGCCACAGCACGGTCAGGAACTGTGGTGATTTTTTCTCCCGCAGTTACATCCTGGCTCAGGGTTGAGTTCTGGTGGACTTTTACCAAGTTTCAAGCAATGGTTTATTGGCCAGATTGCCATATCCAGCCTTCTAGATCTTTCTGCTTAGTTCTTCAGTATTTTCAACATTCCAAATTCCCTTGGCACTTACTCCATGCTTTCCCCATCCATACTTAGCAACCTTTTTTTTCCTTAGTTCCCTTTCCCCCATTTTATTTATTTTACCATTTTAACATTTTGCATGCTTTCTCTCTGGATGATCTTGTCCAGTTGTATAATTTCACCTGCTATCCCTACCCAACTGAGACACAGCTCTATTTCTCTGCTCCTGACTGCTCTGCATCCAGTTCCATCTCCTTGTTTCTCTCTCTGACAATTGCTTCTGGGTATCATGCCATCAGCTTAGACTTAATTGTGTGCCTTTCTTTCTCCATCTTCTCCTTGCACGTCATTGTTGACAATGACAATATTGGCACCATCATGGTGACTTACAACCTGAGGCAGGTTGTTTTTTTAGATTGTTTTCTTCCTTGCTGCAGTAGCCAAGTCCTGTATAAAAACATTTACAATTAACAATTGAATACATGAAACTATGTGAAAAGGGGAGTGAACTGACAGGGTGTAGCAGAGGATAGTGCTGTCATGCCACTTAAATTCAGGAGATTATGCCTATGGCAGCTGTGGTCAAAGAGAGAATTTAAAATGTGTTAAGTATGAGGACTTTAGACACTGATATTATTTAATTTAAGACTTTGGGAGGATGAAGTCAAGTGGTTTGATGTCGCAAACAGTGTTGCTCTAAATTAAGCAACATGTAATAATAGAAGAACAGGTATGAATTTGATTCCAGTAGTTCTTGTCCTTGCTAATTAATTCTGAGCATTATTGTAGAAGGGTTAGGGTGTTGTTTTGTTTGTTTTTTCTAGACTTGATCTTCATTTTATGAACACAAGCTGATTTCAAATGACTTAAGTTCTAAGCTGTACCTCTGAACACACTGCTTCAGCCTCAACGAGCTGGGTGTGTGTTGATAAAAAGAGCTGAATTTGTCTTGACATCTTGTTTGGAATATTTCTAATCAAATATTAACATTAGCACTGCTACATGTCTCTGTTATTTCCTTTATCTTTTCACTTAGTCCCCCAAGCCTTCTCTAGATAAGAATAACACTAATGCATTGCTTAAGAGTTTTTTTTTTTTTTTCCTGGAAAGCTTAAATAATATAGAGTCCAGTCTGAACATACTCCTGCAGAAGAAACATCCTTAAAATGCTCCTAAAAGAGACAGACCCCATGGAGGCTGACTTCACTGGCTTACGTATTTGTGTGTCAGCAGTGATACAGGAAGGACCCAGCACTGACAAATAACTTTAACACATACAGCTAAATCACTGTTTTATCGGGATTATGTGACAAAATTGAAAGTAAAGCAGAATGTTTGATGTTGCCATAAATCTTTAATGACTGTTCCATGTTTTTGTGATGTGCCAGACGGTCAAATGCAGGCCTTCTTTCCTTATACTAATAAGGAAGCCCAGACGAATCTTGCATTTTAACTGTGGACCAAAAAGAGAAAAAAAATCAGAGTTAAATTTGCGTTTCATGGATAGGGAGAGGATTACAGTGCAGATGGAGGCTGTGAAGGTAACAAGGCTGCAGAGCTGCCTGGGAGCCTGTGGCTGTAGCCTGAGCCCAAGGTGTGTGCTGAGCACACGGGGCTGGCTGCCTGCGAGGCTGCGCCTTCGCCGCTGCCCGCGCCTCCATGGGAAGTTTGTGTGCGAGACAGGAGAGCAAAACATTTCTTGTGTCCTCAGACTCTCCCTTCGTCCTCATTTGAATCGATGTAGTAGTTAATTATTTACTGTTTGCCTGCCTGCATTTGGAGTGTGCAGGCCTGTGTCTGTTTTCCGTCGGTGCCGTGCCCGATCCCATTTTCTGCCTCCTGCAGGAGCTCTGCTCAGGGCTCCCTGGCATCCTGGGGGCTCAGCTGATAAATCCGACCCGGTGTTGGTGGCTGTGCTGCAATACAACGTGGAACAGGAGGCTGCAGCCTGGTGTGGTCTCTGTAATTTATGGCTGAAGTGTCTCAGATATTTATGCTGACAAGGGAAATGCTCGATGTTTCCTGCTAATGTGCTGGCCCACTCCTCTGGTCTACTAATTCTAGATGTGCTTTTGGCCTGCTGGGGGTTGAACTCAATGATCTTTATGGGTCCCTTTCAATTTGAGGTGTTCTGTGATCTCTCTCCTTTCCCATTTCTGCCATCCACCCTGTCACTCACAGCTGCCAAGGCTCTTTTACCTCTGCTGCCCCATTTATTTAACAGTGAGAGTAAGTGGATGACTGCAAGAGTTTGCCCGGAAATAAAATAGACTCTCTAATTAGAAGGATTGGTGCCCTTCTAAAAGTGATGAGATCATCCAACTTCACACGACCAGGTATGACTCAGAAGCCACTCAGTGGAATCCTCTGGCCCACATTATTTAGGAAACTGGACTGAGGAGTGGATGTGGTCCTTACATTCTCTAAAAACATGTCAGTCTTCTCCTCAGATGCAACAATTTTTGTTCTCTGTATCTTTTTAGAAGCTGCATATTTCTCCTGCCTTGCATTTTCCAATTATTTAATTAATGCACTAATCTCAAACACCCTTTGTAAAAATATTGATTTGAAACATCTTTCCAATATAGACTGTAATTATTTTTAAAAACTTTTTGGTCATACAAAATATGTTTTCTTGCATTGTTCTAGCAACATATAAAAGGAGTGGGTTGAATTGATGAGGCAGTGGTTTTCACTAGATATTATTTTATTCTTTCAAACAGTGCCTGGCAATATGTAACTTTTAAAAAATGAAAATATTACATGATTTTAACCTTTTAAAGACATTGTTCAAAGAATGATTATGCCACAATAGATGGAGCAAACCAGGCAAGCATTATACAAATATTTGATAGTCTTTTCTGAGTAAATTTTGTTTGTCTTTTAAACTAAGATAAAGAATATTCTGTGTAAGGCTTGGTTGTGCAGACACCTTAATCTCCTTTTCTTTCAAAATGCATATTACTAATAAGTTCCAAATTTTTTACTGGTAGGTTTTTTTTTTTTTTTTTTTTTTTAATTTGCTTGTATTTTCCAATGCTTTAATGGATTCATAAAATACAAATCCTCATTGCAGTTTAACCATCAGTCATGTGTACAAAAATCCTTAAATGTTACCCTGCCTAGATGCTAAAATAAGGAGGAAATTACATATTTAAAACCGAAACAAGCCAACAGGATTCAAAATTGCATCAGCCTCCATTTGTTTATATGAGCATGAAAGAGAAGAGGGGGAGACTTATCCTTTGGGACTGTAAATGGCACCTCCTGCTGCGGTATTAAATTTACCATTTGCGACCTCCTGTGCTTCTCTGAGGGTAGAGGGTGGTGCCTGACTTCGTGGCGCCAGCGAGTCAGCAAAGGTGTCTGATGGCTGCAGACACGAGGTGGGGATGCTTACCTAACCTTGCTCCAGCTCAGCCCCACCAAGGACAGCCAGCTGATCCCCCCGACCCCACCCAGGAGAGCCAGGACCCTCCACAAGCAGTTTATGGCTTTAATAATATACATATCCTCAGTTAATCTCCCTTACCAGCAGCCAATTCGTTGGGGAATATTCATACTGCTTCCAGATATTTATATATATTTTATATACTGATCAATTAGCAGGGAAGTAAAGGGGTCATAGGATAGCAGGTGTGACTATTATTCTTTGTTCCTGAGCTGGATACTTTTGTAAATATTTCTCAAGACAAAAAAAATACAGAACAAGAAGTGTTTTATTTTTTTTTCGTGTTTTCTGATGCTGTTTTGTATTTCCATAAGCTTTTAGCCAAACACCTGATATTTTGATCATCAAGACTCTGACCCTACAAGCATGTGTTTAAGAGGGTTGAAACAGGATTGCTCATGTGAGTAAACTTATTCACAGACATAAATCTTTGCAGGATTGGGGTCCTTAATGATTTAGGACAAAGCACCAGTGAGAAAAAAAATATTTATTCTGTTGCACCTGCATGATGCAGCAGATATTGTGAGAGCACCATTAGCTACTTAACGTACCAGCTAATGACTGGCAGCCTTGAAGGAATGTCTCTGAGTTCTGGGCAGCCTGGTCCATGTGGATTAATGATTCCAAATGGCTTAGACAGTCTATGGGAGCACCAGAGACAGCTTTGCAGCCAAGCAGAGCTTAAATAGCCCCATATCACAACACCATAGACACTGGAATGACACGAGGAGAATTGTTGGCTTACCCTTGAATTGATATTAATGCAAGGAAAGGAAAAAAATCTTGTCTAGCACATGAAAGGCTTTTTCCCCCCCTCTAAGCACATAACCACAGTGAATCTGCATGTGTTCTGGTGGGTTAATAGTGATATATTCCTACTGTCCATCTAACCCTCCTTTGCATAATTATATTCTTTCTCCCAAATGAGAAGAGAAAACCTATGAAATCTATCACCATGTCACCCACTAGTATGAAACAGAAATCTAGATAAGAGTGTCTGTAAGAAACTGCCACTGTGCCAGATTTTTCTTTAGGGTGTAGCCACAGAAAAATAGGGTGAGAGGAGAAAGCAAAGGAATATAAAACAAAAATGATCCTGGGATACATCAAAAATACAGCAGAGAAACAAAGACTAGAAGGAAATACTTAAAAAAATTAAGATCAAATGCCAAGTCTAGTTTTTACCACAAAGCACCAAGCTGATTTTTCATAAAATAAAAGAAGTCCCTGAATTGAGAAAT
Organism: Anomalospiza imberbis; assembly: GCF_031753505.1. Lineage (NCBI taxonomy): Eukaryota > Metazoa > Chordata > Aves > Passeriformes > Viduidae > Anomalospiza > Anomalospiza imberbis. The sequence goes on along the minus strand of NC_089689.1, from coordinate 25,048,154 downwards.
ATGTGTCTCTCTTAGATTGGATTGTGCAGTGAACAGTATCAAGAACTAAGCAATAATAAATCATCAGGCTGTATGTCAGAGTGAGCGCTACAAGATAAACCCCTGTTGGAATTGTCATGAAGGTGACCTTATGAGCAACTACAGAAATACAAAAAAATAAAACAAAACAAATAAACAAACAAACAAAAAAACCCCAAACCAAAAAATCTTTCTCTTTAAAACTCGGAAGCAAATCTCTTCATGCTTTGTCTTTCACTACATTTGCTATTTTAATTTGCTGTTTATTAAATGAAATATTGGTCTAGCTAGGGAACACTGCATGATAAAATTATTGAAGATGCTGCTGGTGCAAAGCTATTTGTAGCAAATGAAACCCTGCTGTGTGCAATTCAGAAGATCATATTGAACAGTCCAGATAGCAGCATCTGTGGATAGCTCTTAAGACTTTAGACTTGCCTTAGTTAGCTTGTTTGGTTTTTTCCTGTGCTATTGATCTGGGCTTCATCATATGTGTGTGTGGGGAATGGCTTTTCTGATGCCAGGAACATATTTGGAGGCAGGTCAAGTGAATTGAATAGAGGCATAAAATCTGCTGATTCCTAGAAGATGTCAACACATGACAGAAAGAGCCTAGAGAGTGGGAGACCTCTTAAACAGGTATTGACATTGCCCAGAAATTTGCAGCATAAAAGGGGGAAGAGCAGTTCTGTCTGAGGAACAAAGCTTGCACTCTCAGCAATGCCTTTGTGAGCTTTGACAAATAACAGGCTACTCTTGCATGTGCTCTGAAAGGTGCAGTCACTGGGAGTTTTTGAACACTGCAGTTAAGGCTGGAGGATAAATAATGCTACAAGTACAGAATGTTTTACTCATTACACATGTCAAAACTATAACAAAAAATAAATCCCCACACTGCCAGATAACATGCCATTCAGACTGATTCAGTACCCTCTGGACTGTGCTGAAAAAGGGATGTAAAAAATAAGGAAAATAAAGAAAGAACAATTTTAGCTGTTGAGAAGAAACAGGAATACTGAGCAATACCCTATTTCTCTGCTACAGGTCTCTTGTGTGACCTTGGGCAAATCATTTATCTCCCTGTACCTCAGTCACTCATCTATGATAAAATAGAAGTAGCAGTCACTTCTCCTCTAATAGGGATTTGGATCCCCAGGATAAATGGACAAGCCTGGATAGTACAGTCATCATGGGACACTGTAAAGAGGATATTTCAGATGCCAAAGTGGCTCCCATCCACTCATAAGAGTCTCATCTGGCTCTGTGAAGAGCAACTTTGGGTATTTCTGCATTTGTGCCATGCCTTATCTATAAAGTGGATAAACTGTGTATGGTTTAATTGATCATTGGCTGCAGTATTTTAGCATCTCCTGGGCTGCTTAGAGGCTTGATTAATATTTAAAAAGCTCTTTACAATCTTGAGATGGAAAGCTTTTATTGAAATAGAAAGAACTCATTGCTACCACTCCTTGAAGGTATTGTTTTCAAGGTTTGTTTTGATATAGTCTGCAACTAAAATGTCTTATCAGGAGCCTTGCATCATTGCAGGATAGACTGCAGTCTAAAACCCTTGTACTGTGACATTTTTTTCATCCTTATATTCAATAATAAATGGTTACATGACAAAACTGTCCTAATCAGGACAAAACAAGCTTTGTAGTCTTAATAGAGACACTGTTAAGAGTGAGCTGCTCTTGCACAAATAGGAATTGAGTTTATACATGTGGGATCTGAGGGAAACCTGTGCTACTGCAGTGTGCTCTGTGCCACATCTGAGGTAACGTGGTATTGTCAAGGACTGATTTAAGACCTCCCATGGATTCCTCTATTCACCTCTCCAAAAAGCCTTGTTAAATGGCTGTCACAGGGTAGGTTGCACAAATCCTACTGTAGCACTTATCTAGTGACTTTAAACTGTAAGAGGGCAGGTTTAGATGAGATGCTGGGGAGAAATTCTTCCCTGTGAGTGTGGTGAGACACTGGAATAGGATTCCCTGAGAAGCTGTGGCTGCCCCATCCATGGAAGTGTTGAAGGCCATGTTGGATGGGGCCCTGAGTAGCCTGGTCTTGTGGAAGGTGGCCCTGAGCATGGCAGGGGGGTTGCAATGAGATGACCTTTAAGGTGCCTTCCAACCCAAACCATTCTATGATTCTTTCAGTGGGTCCACAAGTTAAGTCTGCTGTTTGACAGGAACCAAGGAATTTTATGTATTTGTCAAATCCTGTGCATTTTTTTTCTAAAAATAAGTGTTCTCACAGCGTTTAAATAAATGACTTAGACAGTGCATTTGTTGGTATAAATCAATGTAACTGTGACTTTGCAGGCTTTACAAATATAGTTAATATATTATGAGATTTTTCTGCTCAAATAGTAAATGAGTGACAATTTTTGTAAGTGAAATGCCCTTTTCTTCAGTCCAGCTGCAGAATAGACATCTTCTGCTGGGTTTCTTCCCCACTTGCTACTGATCTCATTTCTAATAAATACTGTCAGGATAGGGTTTTTTTGTTTTAGCTTAGCGAAATAGGTTCTCTTCAAGACCAACTAATTTAGCACTGGACCCACAGAAAATGAATAGAGCAGAACAACTGATTTAGATTTATTGTAGCTAAACACTGAGACCTTGGGTGTGGAGAAACAATGCATCAAGGTTATGGCAACAAAACGGTACATCAAAAAACAGTCCCAGAGTCTTCTGGAAAAACATCATAATCTGATCCTGGTGAATGATCTGAGTTTGAAAAGCCAGGCACTGTTTGTTATATATTGGCTATCTACAGGATTAGCCTTGTGCAAAGATGGCAAGCCAATTTCTCCCTGGCTTGTTCACCTGTATTCCTTCCCCATGGAGACTGTAACAACCAGAAGGTGGGGGACAGCATTTGCCATCTGGTTTGTATTGAGTCAGGAGGTGAATGAAACATTGAATGAGACTGAAGAACTTGGAAGGGTCCCAGAGTTCGTGCATAGCCATGTAGCTACAAGCATTGATCCTGTCCATTTTTGTCATAATCTCATTGATAATGTAGCTGGAATGCTCACTCAGTCTGAAATTCCAATGGAAAAACACGTTTTCCAATTCAGGAAGGCAGAAGTTTGCAAATGTCCATGCAAGGCTGGGAGAGACCACTAATATTTCATAAAAATCTGCACAGTCATCTTTCCACTGCTGGCCAGAGAGAACTCTCGCATGGGTGTGTGTGTTTCTCCTGCCTGCAGAACATCTGGCTGAGATGCAGCTGTGCAGCTCAGAGCAACTGGGGTGTCTGAGATGGGCTCAGTGCACCCCTCAGCCCCTCCTATCACTGCTGGCAGCTTTCTGCAAGCCTCTTCTCAAGGGTCTCTACTGAGGGGAGCCTGCCCTAAGGACCATATTCCAGTGCTGCTTTGTCCTTTTCTCCAGGGTGTGTTTTCCCTTGGTCTAACTTGACTCCTGCTTGCTGCATTAGCTGTGTACATTTTGTTCCCAAGGACAGGGGGCATAAATCTGTCTTTTCCTGCATGCATGATTTATAAACTTAATTTATTAACACAGGAATTGTACTTGCACCCCTTCTCAGGTATCTCTTCTATAGAAACAATTGGAATTCTTTCTATCTTTTCTAACTCTGGTCACATTTTTGAGTTTGCCCTCTGACACTGTGATGCAAGGGGCTCTGCTATGGATTCCTGTCTGCATCTTTCTGAAGCAGATGGTGACAGTGTAGCAAAGAGAACAGAATCATTGTGGAATGGTCTTTACAGGCCTGACTCTCTGTGTTCCTGTGCCATGACTGTCTTTTGTGAAACAGCATGTTACTATTAATTAATCTTCAGCTCAAATAATTTGAAATCCTATTTTTTTTTTTCAATTAGGGTTTAAGTTCTTAACTACTTAGTGATTTTACACTGCGTGCATCTATAGCTGGTTATTCACAGGTACCACATCTCACATTGTTTACCCCATTTTTCTGAGCAGTTTTCCATGTTGCCACAATCACTATGAAATCTGTTTCTGTTTTCTTGATAAACTGTCAGTCTTTCCAAGTTTCTTGTCATCTGAAGGTGACAGCTACATACCCTGTGATGGTACCCTTACAGAAAGTATTGAGCCTAGAAACATTTAGGACAAATCCTTTGCAGAAACCATGCAGTGATCTTGCCTAAGTATGGAAAAATGACAGAGCTAATTTCTCTTTGAGCATGATAATCCAAAGAGTTGTGTACCTAACCTGCAGCAGTTTAATTCGTGCCATTGTTAGGCTATGGTGTAAGATCACATGGCATATGTTATTAGATTCAAGATACAATATTAACTGTTCCTCCCTTATCCACAGAGCCCATTATCTCGTTAACAAATAAATGATGGTTTCTTGGCAAGATGACTTCCTGCCAGAATCTTTGTTGGGTGTAACCCATTTCCTTATTATCTTGCAGGCACTTAGAATATGGTTGATTATTTAATTTGAGAACTTTTCCAGGAAATGAAGCTAATTAATAATATTCCAACTCATTTTAAAAGTATGGAAAATGTAATAAAAATCTAATCCTTTCTTCTACTGCAAGTCTACCATTAATTTCCAAGGCTAACCTTTAATCTGAGATCTCCTCTCTGAGACATCTGAGCTCTGAGATCACTTGTAACATGGGTTTAAGCAGCCTAGGATAACAGGAGACCCAAATTGATAAACCCTTAACTTACCAGAAAACAAATCAGTGGTTGATATGATGTATGATGTATGGCTATCCCAAATTATTTTTAAATACTTATTAGCTCCTGAGTACAACTGGCAGTCAGGCCAGCTGGAAGAGTTTTGCCAGGCTGCTAAGCCTTTCTAATTCTCTTCAACTCCCTTTTTTATAGGAGTGATCAAAGTTTTTCCCTTGTTTCTTCCAAGGTGACTGGTTGCTGGTGGTGTACTAACTTGGTAGATCAAGGAAAAAAATATTATCTAGTAATACTTCAAAGCTACTACTACCCAGATCAAGAATTTACTAGGGAAAGGAAGGGAGCTGACCAAATAACAGATTTTCCAGGCTTCATGAATCAGCCTTTTCCCTATGACACACAAGTTGGAAAGCCACTGTGCTGGGCACAGATTTTTCTGGGAAAATGCATCACTGTGGCACTGCTGGAGCCGGACTCTGAGCTTTAGGAGCTGAATACAGTGGGTTTGGTATCCTTACTCATGTCTGACTTGACTGCTATCAGAAACTTAGTTTTTTTCTGGTAACTTTTTTTTCAGTGAATTTTATCTTCAGAAAACAATGCAGGGACCTGTCTTGCACTGGATGCTGCTAACAGTATTTTCTCTGTATTTTAATAACTTTCTTCTGCTATCTCTCCTCCAATAACTGAGCATCTTCTGATCTATTTCTATTCACTTGGTATAAACATAGTAATGATGCCCATGTATCTTCTTAGTCAAGAGCATTATATACCTTTTACATACATAGAAAACAAATTTTCCAGAAAGGCAGTGATAAGGGTCGTTTTGTGCTGTATGCTATTTAATCTTCCCTGTGTCAGCTCTGACCCTTGCCGAGGAATTGAAAAGATGTAAAACAGCAAAAAGTAATTTACCTTCCATTGTTTAGTCCATTCAGCTTTCAGAATCAGATCTAAATGGTTTGCATTAATTACTGTGAAACCTCATGAGGTTTGGAGATCTATCTTTACAGGGTTGCAAAAGATAGAGGCTGCCTCAGCAGAATAAGGGTAGCTTTATTATTTGCCTTTTGGTTACAAACCTTTTCTATTCAAATATTATAAGTAAAACTTTTTTTTTTTTCCCAATCAGCAAAAATTGTTTGAAGTAGAGGAAAAAAAAGGAAAGTGTATTTGAAGCTGTAGCCTAATTCTGGTGAACTTTGCAAGGGTTAGTGGTTAAAATTTGGAATTTCTCTCTATGTATCTGCACAGAGTAATTTTATTGCAAGAGAAGTCATGGATTGAACACTGATTTCTGTTTCTAAGCTATACTCAATGTGTTTACAGCTCCATATTTTGGGAAAGTTTTCTGAAGACTAATAAAAGTGGCAAGCAGTTCAGCATTGGCAAAGTGATTACATTTTAAATGAAATGGACTTTCAGTGACGTACTGCTCAGAGTTAGTGGAGACAACTGGCAAATTGAGGGTGGGAGAAGATCAATACATAGAATCTACAGAACTTTGAATCTGTTATCCGAATTATTGATTGAGTGGAGAATTAAAGCAGAGATGCAGTGAGTTTAATTCTGCTGTGTGACAGGTGGAAAATGGGTACATTAATTAGGGAGCCCCAGCAGGAACGTTCTCAGCAGGACTTGTGGTTGCTCCAGGGAATCCTTTAGTAATTCTGCCTCATTTTGTGTTGTGTTTGATGATGTCATTCTTAAGTCTCATTTTTTTGTGCACTGCACTTTTTAATCTTTAAACATTCTGTCTTGCAGAGCCAGACAATAATCGTGTGTAGTGGACATAGGCAGGGAATCTGGGCAGAGCACTTCTGGGTGTTTTAGGATGGTTCTGTCAGATTCCATTCTTCAAAAATCACGTATTTTGATAGAAGCAAACTGTTACCATTTACTGTGCTTAACAAGCAACAGGCAATCTCTTCTGTAAGTCCTTTTTATTGCAATTCAGAGTTGTTTGGCTTTCCCTCTTTCATGGCAATTCACTTTGTGTTCACTTATAAAACCTTTGCCACTCTCTTGATTTATTGCTTTCTTAATCTGAAATAAATATAACAACTTAAAATAGCCTGTTGCTTTTTTTGGGTAAGGCAAAATATAGCAGATTGCATGAATGACTGCAGGACTCAGGAATGGGAAGTGACAGAACAAGTGCAGCCCATTACCCAAATGTACTTCAAAGATCCATGCGCTATATTGTGATTTCTCTCCTCCCTGGCACAGATTACCCAGAGGTTCTGGCATGCAGCACGCCCTCTGGGCCTGTGGCAAGTGCTGTAGCTCTTCATGGAAGACAGAAATACTCTGTCCAGCACCAATTCCCACTGGTTTCCAACAGGTAAGAGTCAAGCTGCTAAGGCAGCTCTGGCTTAGGGAGAATTTGGTCCTAACTGTGACAAGAAATGCAAACAAAAATGAAAATTAACACCTAATGCTGTCATGTAATACAAAACTGTCAGAACCAATCCTAAACCCATCAGCATTTACATTCATTTGGACTTTTTTGAGCATTTTGTGGACATTTTTCCCTTGACTACATTCTTGGTTTCAGTCAGTAAGATTGGTGTCCCAGTTAGGAGACAGGGAGAGGTAAACATAGAGGCCTTTGAAGTAAATTACTCCCCTGATTTATTTCTGTCTCACCTCTGCAGGAAGTAACGTTGCTTCAATTTTTCATCATGATGTTTGAAACATTAAAGCCTTAACGTAGGCATTTAGTTCCCTATTTTCAAAACATTTACTCACAGAGGACTGGGGATTCATGTTTGTTGCCTGAACAACGAGATGCCTTTCATGAGCTGCAACGAGAGGGGCTGAAAATTCCCTGCCATTCTCAGAGCAGCTCTCGGGTGGCGTGTCCCAGTGTCCATGGCTAATGGAAGTACTCTGTATTTGATACAGGAAGAGCGGGCTGCCCACCTCCAGAGGTGCTTTCACCACCTGCAGCTCCAGGCTGGCTGCTCTGAAGCTGTGAGTGAAGTGGCAGCTGCTGCTCAAACCTTGTCTCTTAAGCTTCAAGGAGCTCTTTGTGCAGAACAAGTTTTCCAAGGCTACAGACTTGTGCTTTATTTTTTAACTTGTCCTAGAGCCACACACTCTGGAAATACTATGTCGGGTTGAGCTGAGCAATCCACACTGGGGCTGATCTAAGCAGTCTCCACACAGTGGGGCTGCTGCAAAGTTGGTGTGTGCTCTCAGGGTTTCCAGCTCTAGCACAGCCTTCCAGAGCTTCCAGGGGCCCTCCTACAGCATCATCTGAAACAGGGAGTATGAAAACTCTGCCTAGGAAGGCAGCCTGGTGAGGTGTGACCTGCAGCTTGGGGCCTGGAGTCCTTTGAGATGCTCCCAGTCTGCAGCTCCAGAGCAGCTTTTTCAGCTTTTTGATAATGATCAGTTCACCTTGAATTTCACTCTGGGGCCAAGTGAAGTCAGCCCAGGAAACCTTTCCCAAAGCAGAGGGCTGTGAGCACCCTGAGTAAAATGAGACTGAAGAGCACCAAGGCCCATTCTTTCCCCTTCATGTTGTTGGTTTCTATGGTTGTTTCCCACTCAATCTGAGAAATGGCATGTTTCAGTCCTTTCAAAATGCAATTTTTTTGAAAGTCTCAAATCTTCATTTCAATTCAGTTTGGGGCAAAACCTTAAAAGACATTTTTTTTCCCAAGTGCCCTTTCTTTATATTGGCTAGCTCTATTAATTGTAACAAATGATCCATAGCACTGCAGGATATCCAGGTAGGTGCCATATGCTGCCTAAAAGGAAACCACTCTGGTGTGTCTCTATTATTTCAAGTTCATAAACAACATGCTCCTACAGACTTGAAATGGGTGCAGGAGATCTTTAAAAAAAGCTTTGTGAAGTGTGGCTGTAAATATCAAATGCTGAGTAAAGAGAGTAACTGTTTTCAGATTTCAATGCAAACCTTTGTAAGACAAGCACAAACTAAATTTATAACAGCAATGTCTCCAAATAGGAAAAAAAAATGGAAGAAAAAGCGCTGCAAGTAAGGAGAGGAGAATGATTAGTACTAAATCCTGTTATTAATATTAGTCTTGTTCATTCAGACTAATGTATTCCTAGAAATCCCTGCTGATTTGTACAACATAGGCTGGTATTTATTGCATTGAAATGGTGAAGATACTTTAACTGATCACAAATTAGCATGAATGATCATCTGAATACACACAGGGCAATGACATTCCATCAGCAAGGTGCAGCAAAAGTCAACAACAAAGTAAGAGTTACTTCAGCTTCCAAGGCTTTTCTTGTATGGCTACTGTAGTAGGCCAAGGACGTGTGTTCACATGTATTTCAGTAAAAATAATTAATTAATTTTGAAAAAAGGCTTATGCCTCCAGTATTGCCCTCAGAGTGATGTGATTTTGTCATGCATGCTACAAGCTAGAACAGAAATTATTTTTCTCTATGTTTTATATTTTTTTGTAGCAGTTCTGTATATTAATCACTTTAAGAAGAGAGTAAAACTGAATTACATTACATGTGACCCAAGTACAAAGGTTCAAATCAGATTTTCCTTAAACATTGCATTTATGATTATGTTCATGATTATACAGTCTTTTATTAAAATGAAATGACAGGGATGTGACATATTTGAAGCAAGGGTCAGATAATTAATTCACACATCAGACTGTTTTCTCTTGCACCTTTCTAAAATTCTTCTGAGTCTGGTATGTCTCTCTAATTCAGTGTAACCTGTACATTTGTGAAATGGCATTCATTATGTCTGAATCATTGTATCCTGTCATAGAGATTATTTCCTGACTATATGCACTATAGAGTATGTATTTAGCCATGTCTGTCTCCATTCATAATCTGTGGATTGATTCTTCTTTGTGATATATGTGGATGAACCTCAGGACTTGTGATAGACACTAAAATTTTGCTTATAAATTATCCACAGTATTTATTACAGTTTTGGTCATGTGGTCAGTTGAAGACACTTCTGCTGAGGATCAGGAAAGAGCAAGTAGAAAACTGGCTTGATTAAATTTAAAAGGCCTGTGGCTGAAAAATTAAGAGAAGGTGTCAAGGAACAATGGATCCAACTTTCCTCTACATTTTAGAGCACCTAAAGAGCCCCTTACTTAAAGAGGAGGGCAATTGAATCTTCAGGTAGCCAACAAAGGACAACAATAAGTCCAATTCCAAACAGAGATCTGCTTGTCACAGTAGATGATTAGGGCCATCATGAACAGGGCCCCGAGGCAATATTGTGTGAGGCATGATATATAAATAATAAGGTGATATATTGTAGCCAGAGTTATTAGATGGGTTTTTATTAGGAGAAAAAATTGCTTCCTTCAAGTGATGTGACTATAAGAAGTAGAGAGATCATGTGGTCTTTGGTGATCAGTTCTGCTCTGAATATTGAAAATATTAAGAAATAATTGTATAAGAAATTGTGGGTCGATGCAGTTTTGAGATCAGTTTAGAAGTGGTCTTCTGTGTAGTTTGGTACTCATTACAGTTCAAAAAGGAAAAGCAAACCATACAAACATCTGAAGAACTAAAGTATGCAAAGAATTCACTGACTTTTGACCTTCTTTCTTCTGTAGATGAATACTTTCACTTGCATTTGAAAACCTGCCAGTGTAGCCTGCTCTATGATTAGCAATGCATTCTGCTGTCAGGGAACTGGCAGCTTTCACCCTCTAAACAAGGGCTTGTAACAGCAGAGTAAGTGCACATGCTCATGTTGTTTTGATGGTACTTCTATTTTTTTCTCTGGTGTGTATTATATCAGTCTCTTTCGTCCTTGTCTTACTAATATCATCCTAGTAGTGTCTGTACATTTCTGCAATTGCCTATCCATGCTTAGTCTCTTTATGGTGGTTAAAATCCTGGCAGAACCCTATTCATAATAACCCACTTGAGCTGTTCTTGATGGGTACATCAAGGTCTTCTGTTCTTCTACCACATTTTTGCTTTTTTATTACCTTGGATGAGATTCATATAAAAATTTTCAAAGGCATTTCTTTGCCTGTGTTAAAACTCAATGAATTATTCCCTTCTGGTCCATCGACCATGTTGCTATGAGTGGACACAGTGCCACCAATGAATATTGAATCCTTCATCTCTAATGCTTCAGCATTAAACTTTCTCTCTGTGTGGAAAGGTGCTGTCTACCTTTCTGCTAACTGTTCACCAGCCATTAGTTTTTCTAATACATTAGGCACAGTTTGTGGAAGGTTTGGACTCCCTCCTTCTCTTGTTCTGTTGCTGCATATTCATTTCATAATGGTCTCTGCAGAAATCATGGCCAAAATGGACTTTGCTTAAACCCCAGCTCTCTTGCACCCTTCTGTATATGAATAAAATTTTTTTCCAGTACCACCACCAAATCTTCTCCTTCCTTCTCTCCACCCATTTATTGGTTTGATTTTGCTCTCTTTCAGCTATATGTAATTTTCAGAAGAGAATTTCTTTAATTATAAGTGCAAAAATAACACCACCAGTATGTTACAGGAGCTTAGGATGAAAAGAGATTTTCTCATAAGACATAAACTTTTTGTCTTAATTTTTTTTTAGTTGGGATGGTGCTTTTAAAATTATTTCAGTTTTAATTCCTATGACTCTCTGCACTTCATTCTACCTGCAGATAATAACATGAATCAGAGTATTCTCTAGGGCAATTGATAATCACTATTTTCCATCTACCAAAGATGTGCTCATCAACCTTGTAAGGCCTAAATTAAAGCAAAAATGTTTTCTGATAGAGCTATGGGGCCAAGCACTCCTGGTGGACACCTGGCCCAAAATATAATTAGCAAACAAGTGTACCAATATAAGACAAGATTATATTAGAAGTTTAGGTTAATAAAAATGTAAAAAAATAATTTAAAAAACCCATGGACTTTGCTGGAATTACAAATGGTACAGCACAGGCAAAAGTTTCTGCCCTAGACCTGGCTTGAGGGAAAATGGAGGCTTCACCACTGGCTGCGGGTAATTTCAGTGAAAACAGAAATTCCTCTTTGTATTTCTCAAAAAACTGACCAGGAGCTCCCTATGTCTCCTCCCTTAGTCCTGTCCCGATCAGATCAGTTCTTTCCTACCTCCCCTTCCAACTTTTTGCCTTCTTCATTTCACCCAAATGAATGAAGAATAAATTGTCCAATAACTGTCCATTCCATGGTTACACTTTCTTCCTTCACACCTGCAAATCCTCATTGTCTTTGATGGTGCTGAGGAGGGACTGAATCTGACCCTGCCTTTTCACACTTACTTTCCAGCATTTTCTTCCTTTTTGGTTATGTAGAGAACTCAGTTGGAAATCTCTGCACAATTTAGTCTTTCTTGAATTTGTAGTGATATCACAGTTAGCTTCTTCATTTTTTTTGTCATGTACATCTTATCAAATCCTGTCAAAGAGTCTGAAATATCTGTTCCGAGCCTCCTTCCTCAGCCCTAGAAAGCCAACAGCATTTAGGTTTTCAGGGATAAAAAAAGTAACTTAAAGACCTGTCCTCATTCAGGTCTGTTCTGCTGCAGGCCCCATGATCATGGGCAAATAAATTGGACACTTAGTGACATTTCTCATCTCCAAGGGGTACATATCTGTTAAAGACGCTCTGAGTCTGTAGGATGGCAAAAGTATAAGGAGCAGTGAAGATATGAGTTTCAAGGGGTATTATGAAAAAAAAAAAAAAAAACATTATCAGAGCTTTGCAGTACATCTGCAGTCAGCAAGAAACAGTTAATACATTTCCTGAATCCTGACATTATGAACTTTAAACTTTTATCTTTAGACAACGAAATATCCAGCTTTTTTTTTTAATACCCCTATCACTTTAGGTTTATGACGGTGCGTGGGTCAAAATAAAAAAACTTGCAGAGATTACGAGGAAAAGCAAACAATGCTTGGTAATTTCTTGGATTAATGTTCCTGTTACAGGCATGACTTTTCTTGTGTACAGGGTTTTTAAAAAAAGCAGAAGTCATAACATGTACTAAGCATCCATGCAATTAAAGAGTATTCTGTGCCATGAGATAGACTTTTCTTTGTGATATTTTTATATAGCTGGAGTTAATGCTGAATATAATCTACATCCAATCAATGGTATTGTGCATCATCAGATGAAAAACATATTCAACATAACTGCTGTTAGTTCCTGTTTAAAGCTCTAATCAGAGTCTATGCCAACATGTAATCACATTGCAGAATAAATTGTTATAATATAAAGTATGTGGAATAGATAGTAAGACATACTAAAAGACTACTTTCCATCTCCAGAAATAATTGCTGAGAGGTTTCCTTGGAAATGCCTCAAACCACATAACCAGATGACTACAGCAGCTATTACAGTACCGAGTGCAGGGTAAGGACCTGTCCAGCTCAGGAGCCAATAAATACAGGGAGGGAGAAGGTGCCCAGGAGGTTGGTCCCACCTAATTCCTCTCTGAGCAGAGTTCACCATAAAGTTCAGGTACCTCGATACATTTAAGGGAGACTAAAGGATGCAGAGATTCCCAGCTGAGTTCTCTTCAGGTACCTAAAGATCTGGACTAGAGAAACATTTTCGGTGATGTTAATGTTTATTTGTGCTGTTAGGCATCTCCTTGATTGTGAATGGTTTATTCCAGGAAATCTGTGTTGTCAGAAAAGACCCTTTTGACACACAATAATCCTCTCCTTGCTTCACTCTCATTCTGCACTCAAATGTACTGGTGATGAGTCAGGCAGCCACCCTTGGCTCAGTGCAGTGTTCTCCCTCTCACCCCCAACCATAGCTAGGCAGCACAGCAGCCTTTTTATGGCATTTGGTTCCTCCATTTGGTTCCTCCTCCAGTCCAGGTTCTGAGCTGTCTATCCAGGTGTACAAGAATCCCACTGCCCTCACATGTGTCACACTACGACACGAAATAACTCATGCACTCACTCTAAGATGTAAAAGAATAAAAGGTGTAAAAGGAGGATATTTTATTTCCGACTTTCCAATATATAGAATTCTAAAAGTGACAGTGGATTGGAGGATGAAATTGTTACCTCTCCAACCACACTGGTCAAACCAATAGTCCATCAATTCTCTCCTCCACAAAGAATGCAAAACAATCATTATTTACATGAACAGTGCATGAGCAACTCCAGTAGAAATATATAAACATTAGAAGGCATAGAAAACTTTTAAAAGAACTTTAAAACTTTTAAAAGAGCAGGGCACGATGCACATGTGCTCTTCTCATTGAAGGTGTGCCAGTCTCAAAAGTTTCTCTTTGCCACACAGCCCAGCTTGTCTGAAGTGGGGTGATTAGCACATCTCTGCTAGTCTGGCTCTCTTTTGGGCTGAAATATTAGTCATGCTGACAAACTAGAGAAGGCAGTAATGTGTGGCAGGGGGTGTGGAGGGCCTGTGAGCAAAGCCAGGTAGGTGTGCAGCCAGCTGGGGATGCACCATGTGGTATGGAGCAGGAGATGGAATGCTGTGCAGCTCCTGTGGCACTAATGCGGGAAGAGAGGTTTCATTCTAGTGCACAGCTTTGCGAGCTCCAGTGACAGCTGTGGGACAAGGAGGTGATTTACAAAAAAGCTGAGTTAATTTTATGTGTTTCTAATCTGTTCCCTTTCTCTTGTGCCTCTCCTAAATCTCCACTGCTCCAAAAGCTCATTCTGGGTAGACCTTTGTAAGAACCCAGAAGGCATTAAGCCTGGGAGGCAGTCAAGACAATGGGTGTCACAAACTCCTTCTTAAGCCCGACTGTTCATACATGCAAACATCTGCGTCCTGCATTGAAAGGGTCTGTGAATGATACTGCTAAATAGAACTATTACGTGGTAATTCTTTAAAAGAGATTAAAAGGGGCAATTTTCCTCTTTAATGTTGCTGTTACCTAATTGCCAGGGCCTTGCTGCTCAGTGGGGTCACAGGGTGGCTCTCTGCTGGGCTGTCCTGCCTTGGGCCCGTGGTTCTGGAGCCAGGTACCACTGTCAGGCAGTGATTTCTCCCCATTCTATCCAAGAGGCTAGGGATTTCTCCCCATTCTATCCTTAAGGCCAGCACGGCAGGTGACACAATGTGTCCTAAGGCACAATGTGTCCTAGGACTGTTGTCTCCTACTGTGCAGAGGATCTTTTCCTCACCATCTTCTCGTCCTTTCCTATCATGCTCTGGTTGGCTCAGCTCTATGAAATTGGAGATGTATGGATCTGTCTTGCTTTTCCCAGAAAGTCTCTGCCCTGCTTTAGAGAGAGCTATCAAGCATGTCCAGTGACTGTCACTCTCCCTTGTCTGCCAGAGCCTCTGGACCCATCTAATTAAGATGCTGTGCTTTGCTCTTGGTGTGTGTGCACACAGAGCACTCAACACAAAAGAAATCTGTCTTCCCTTCACTGCCTCTGTCCTGTTTGGACAAAATGAAAATCAAACTGCAGTATAGACATGAGGGTTACAAAAGTGTTTCTGGCTTCTTTGGGTGTTGTTACTATGGAACATATAGACCGATAACAGAATTATGATTTAAACACTCTCCCCACCATGAATCTGCTATTGCACAGTTTTTAATAAAATAATTTGCAGCTGCTCCCAATCAGTTGTGTCAGCAGATTTAGTTCATCTTTGAGGCCCAGCAGGGATGACAGTCTATTTGTTATTAGAGTAATAAATAAACAAGGAACTTGTCAGAGGCAAAACTGCTATGTGTGCCTTTGTAAAATAAATGCTGCCTTTGAATAGACAAATATTTACAGTTTTACAGACCAAAACTGTCATCCTAGCTGAAGGCCTTGTACTATGAAATGAAAGAAAAAAAGATTATGATTTCTAGATTTTTCCAGTGAAGGCAAAGATAGCTCTACATAATAAAAATGGATCAATAGATTTCACGATAATGAGCAGGCCATTTTAGTAAAGCTGTAGCCCAGTATCTTTCTACAGAGAAATTTATGTTGTATATTCATGTCAGGATGCTATCGGTATAGCAAATATAAACATTTTTTAACATCACCTTCCATTTCATGTCCCTGAGACTGCACTACATATGTTTTCTGGGGCTTTTTGCAGGAGGTTTTCTGAAACGCTTTAGAGGAATTAGGAGAAAGGATTTACTGAAAATCAATGTGATTCCTGATTCGAGTGCTGTAGAGCCTTTGAAAATCTTCAGAGGAGAATGCAGGAGGCTGGTTTGTTTATTTCAGCCTAGCCTATATGAAGTTGAATGTTTGGGGAATTACTGTATTCTACACAGAACTGGAAAGAAATGTTAAGTTTAAAGTTTATTATACAGCAAGTGATCTTCTATATGACTATTCTTCCGTAGTGGTAAACCAGTCACTGCATCAACAGACAGAAAGAAATACAGAGTTGAGGGGTCAAAACAAGATTGGCAAGGCTCTTAAGAATGAAATGATGTGAAGCGTGAAAGCAAAAGGATGCCAGCTGTTATCAACTTTTAGGAGTTAAAGTTCCTGCATTTCATTAAAAATCAGGGAGGAAATAAAAGATTCATCAAAGTGAAGTGAAAATTCTGCTTCTCCTAAAAGAATTCCCAGGAGTTCTCAAAAACTCCCAAGATGAGTTAACACCTCTCAGACCAGGCATTATTGTACATTTAATTCAGTATCAGACAGAACACATTATGTGCAGGCTGCTCCTTGTGGTGTTCAGATCCATCACTGTGTTTATTTGCTTCAGTAAAATATATCAACTGTGGGCAGAAACATTGAAATTTGGACAGTTCCAGTGTGAAGTGTAGCCACAGCTCCCAATTCCTTGATACAAATGCATGGTTTTGTTGAAAGCAGGAGTCTAAATGAAAAATGGCATTGCTAGTCATGAATGGTGCTGCTTTTTAGGGGTGATGTGTGTTAGACAGGAGATGCTGAGGAATGAAGTGGTACCAATGTTACCTGTCCTTGTGCTTTGATATTAGAAATCTCTAACTCTAGGCAGCAAGTTCCTTTAGAAAATTATGATTCTCTTAACTTATGCTGCCTCTAATGATCTTCATGCCACAATTATATATTTAAAAAAAGTGTTCAGAGGGAAGTCACAGCTGGGGGTTGACTTTAAGTTACTTTGTGAGCTGCATCAAATCTCATTTGGAAGCAGGTGAGGCTTACTGAGGACTCCCTCAGAGTTTCTCTTCAGGCAAAATTTGATTCCTGTCCTGTGTTGTTACAGTGTGAGGACAGCCTAAATCTAAGTCCAGGGCTGATCTCACTTGCCTTAATTTTTCAGTGTGACTATCACATTTACCTTGTTTATAAGCATGTAACTGAAATAAATTTTTTTCCTTCTGCATCTCACAGGAATTAAAATGCAGAACTTACTGCTATTACTTTAGTAGTATTTTTATAAGCTGGATCCATCTTCTGGTGCTGTCATTATAACAGAGTTTATTATGATCTGCAAGCTAAATAGCCTAAGCAGCAATAAGAAGCAAATTAAAAACCCCAGAGCAGTATGATTTCATTCTTCTTCACTGTGATCTAACTGTAATGTAAAGCTTGCTGGTTTTTTTTTAAGGGGAAATAAAATTTGCTCTTCTGTCACCTCGTTCCTCTTTTAAGAGACTACCTCATTGCCCAATTCACCAAAAATAATTTCCCAAGCCCATTCTTTGTGCTGTATCCTGATGTATACACAATTTGCTGAGATCATTTTTTCTCTCTGTCATCCAGCAAGCCACACTACAACCGTGCTTGTGCCCCACATGGGACACAGAGAAGCAAGATTAACCACCATCTAATTTCTACTTTTGTCATAAATGTTGCCTATAACACATGGCAGACAAAGTGTGCTCTCTGAGGAGTTTGACACAGCCACTGTCTGGCAGTCTGGGTGGTAGAGAATATATTATTTATCATACTCAATGGGATGAGGCGGGCACTGAAGCTACTTATTGGAGCAGCTGTGAACCCCCAATCTCCTTAATTTTCAAAACAGGTAATTAACTGGAAAGTCATTTATAATAACTACTGACGTCTCCAGAAACCACAGAATGGGTTGTTAACTTTGTAGCTTTGTTGTACTGATGTTTTTGTTGACAGTTCTGTACTGAAGTCTGTCAGGAAAGCACATATTCTTTATACCGAAGGAGAAATATATCTGAACATTTCTGACATGTCAATATTAGCCTTGGACTCACCAGAAGAAATGGTTGCAAGCTGGGTGATTTGGAGAACAGAGCAGAGGGATGTTCTCAGCTGTGCTTGTTTTTCAGCCACTGTGTGGATAAATGACCAGAATCTGAGCATCTAGCATTTCATGTAGTCAGAATTTTTCCACGTGCTCTATTTGGATGCTGAATTGAATCCTAAAATAAAAATATGCATTTGTGTAAAGGCTGACATACTGGGAAGGGCGGAGGACCAGCAGGCATAAGGCTGCTGCAAATAAAAATCTGCTCTGCTTCACTCCAGCTTAAGGAGAGGGCCAAGGTCCAGGACACTGTGAAGAATGAATTGGTTCTAACAGGGCTGTCATCCCAGATAAGCAATCAGATATTTAAAGTGGTAATGTGGAGAATCATCTTATGAGTCCGTGTATCAAAACTGACTGGTAAATGGAGTCAGTTGTGGCATCCAGGTGCAGAGATAAGGGTCTGGCAAATGCATTAGACAGATGAGAGGCATCAGATCTGTGTCCTTACTTTATACTCTGCTTGACTGTGATAAAAACTTCCATCTTCAGATGGCTATCAGGGAGACTTAGGCAGAATTTTCTGCTCTTCTCAGGAAGGTTGCTCAGGGTGAAAGACATCTGATTTAAGCAAATGGTTCTGTTGAACATTTCTGAGCTGTGAGGTATCTTTATTTTACTGTTTGATTCCTGTGATCAGAAAGCAGAATTCAGCAGAAATCTGTTCTCTGCTAACTGAGCATCATTTGTCAAAATACACTTGATATTAGTAAACAAACCCCCAACATGTGGCAGTGAGCAGCAATGTAGGCTATCAGGAGATGTTTTTCTTCTAAACTGGGCAACATTGTTCTGGAGTTTGGGTTTATCTTTGAAAACTACTGTCTGTGGCTGTTAGAAAGCAGGAGAAGTTCTTTGTAACCTCACAAACCACAGCTTTATGACACCTCTAGTAATAGCAGCAGCTTGTTGGTAAGAGTGGTAACAGAAACCAGGACTGTGCAGAAATTTAAAAACCACTCAGCAATGCATTATTCTGTGTCCATTGAAATGTGTCCTGGGAACAGGGTTAGGCAAAGGGGGAGTACTTGGAAAAATCCATCCCATTGCAGAGGGCATACGTATGGAGCATGCACGCTGAGGTGGTGTTTTGTGAGCAGTACTCTCCAAATGCTGGTTTTGTGCTCTTAATTCAAAGACATTCAAAACTGAAAAAGAGAAACTGAAATAATAAGTCCGGAAAAAGAAAATAAATAGTTTTCATGAAAAATCTGTCTGAGAAGTTGAATCTTTGAGGCAGATTCTCCTGCCAACTTCTTCCATTCTTAATGCACAATAAATGCTTTTCCCCAGAATCTCTGACTCATTTTGTGGGGGCTGTGAACATGGAGTGGACAACAGAATTCAACTCAGAGATTTTATTTACTAAGTGAAATTCTGTTTCTGTGTTTCTAAGTTTGCCTAATCTAATTGTGTTTTGTCTATTGTAGTGGGAAGCACATCTTCCTTCTTTGCTGAACATAAAATTAGCTTTCATTGGCGATTTGGGTTTGTTTGTATCTATATAAGCTTTTTCTCTAAATGAGTTTGTTCTTTCTAAAGCAAATATCACTCTCATATTTTGGAGGTGCAGAAAATTCGTAATCTTGTTTCTTCATTTTCCTTATTATGTTGTGTTAATTTATGTATACATTAACATGTATTTGCATGATTTATTCATTTATAGCTGAACATGTTTATTTGAAAAGGAACTCAAAGAACTTTATCACAAAAATGCTAAATTCAGTACCATTGAAAGAATGTGTGTTTTTGGACTTTAGCCACGAGAGTAAAACATGGATCTATCATTTCATTTGATTAAAAAAACTTTCTGAAGAGGGATTTTCCATTATTTTAGTTACTGAGGGTGAAATTCTGCAAGAAAGATGAGGATTAAGGAGAAGGTGTTGAGTTCGAAGGCTGTGCTGCATAAAACATTGTCTGGAATATTTTCTTCTGGTCCTCTGTAGGACTGGCAGATTTAGGGGAGGCAACAGTAGATTAGAGCAGACCTAATGATTGTAAAGTGTAAGGAAGCATTAACTGCTGTGAAGCAGAATTCACAAAATCCATCTGCAGCAAACCAGGAAAATAGGTTTCTTCTCTAAAAGAGTCGATTAAAAAAAAGAAAATATCTTCATTAAGTTAAAAGCTAACATTTGTTAATGTTCAAAAACCTGAAGCTCCTTCCCATTACCTGTAATAAAGGAATCAATTTCATGGGAAAAAAGTAAACTTTCAGGAAATTGTCAGATGGTGCTGGTCCTTCTTCATCCTTGAGCATGTTAGACCAGAGCTAAGTCAAAGGAAAGCATTAACTCTTTCTGGGATCACTCCTCGGATCCAATCTCCACTGCTCATCAGAGCTCTGACCTTGGCCTGGCAATCAAGAAATCTTCAAGATGTAGCACTTACTACCATCAAGAGAGAAAGCAGTCCTGGGCTCTCAAATTTGCCACCTTGTCACAGGAACAGAACCATGTAAAAATTTTATTTGTAACATAAAAAAGGCACCCCATCCATTGCAGTATAACACAGCTCTGCCTTGGATTTTCTGCTGTGAATATTGACATTTCCTAAGTTAAAGTCAGCAAGAAATTGTGCATTTTTTTTTTAATAAGACTCCCATTGCTGTAATAATTTGGCCTTTTCAATTATTTTTTGCCAAAAAAGATTAAATCACCACTTCAGCCTCTTGTTTCAAATAGTTGAAAAATAAACTAAACTAAAATAATAAAAAATTATGTAGAGAAGCTGAGTGGAAAATTGAAAAATCTGTAGCAGTTCATGGTGCTGTGTAAAATAATTGGCATTAATTGCTGTTCGGAGCAGGAAATAAATGATTTTCAGTTGATATTACATAGAAAATAACTTAATGACAGTTGCCATTAAATGGGTAAAATTGTAAAAAGGTAGTCAATGAAAAATATTGAGCATGGAAAATTTTTCTATTAGGAAAATTTTTCATTAAATGCCTTGGTATTCAGCATATGGACCATTTATCCACAGCCCGCGGCTGCTCTTTACTTTTGTCTGCCCCGGTCAGCTCCCGAATGCCCGGCTTGGGCTTCTCAGCTTTTCGTCGGGGCCGGGGCTCGCCGCAGTTTCCGGGCGCTTTTGCTGTCGCGCTCCGGGGTGGGCTGTTGGCCGCGCTTTGCCGTCGGCGCGAGGGAAGAAACAAAGAGGCAGGGAATTCGTCCAAATCCGTCCGCGTGGCGGCTGGATGCTTTATTGGCTGCGAGAGCTGCGATGGAAAGGCTGCAGCCGCTCCCAGCTTCGCACGGACACAAATGGCCTCGAGCATGCCGAGGAGTGGGATCAAATAGGGAAGGGACAGGGCGGACGGGGAGTCCTCCCGCCCAATGGGTACAGACATCGTGGTGATGACGTGTACTACAGCGACCAATGGGAACACAGCAGGGGCGGACACGAGACTTTGGGGTGAGTGGGACCGCGAGAACAGGGACACAGGCACGGAAACCACAGGAGTAGGGGAAAACCCGGGGGATGCACGAGGGTACAAAGAACTGGAAAACTAACAAAGAAAAAACCTATTATGTGAACCCAAACCTGGGATGCAACAACAGCCATCTCCCATTTTCTGATGGGTCATCTCAACCAGACTAGAGAGCACTGTTGGAGCACTCCTGTGCTTTAGGACTGGATTAAGGTGCTCTGCTGGACAGAGCCCCTGGGGCTCTCAGCTCACTGCGCTCAGGGTCCTCTCCCCAGCCTCACCCCCTGGCCACGCTGCCAGTCTTTGCCCTTCCCTGCAGATCCTGCCCCAGCCCCGCTCCAGGGAGCTGTGGGAGCAGCCTGGCCGCGTTGGTGGCTCCGTGGGACAGGGCTCACCCCTTGTCACCAGAGTGGGGCCCTGGGACCCCTGAGGTTCAGGGCTCAGCTGATGCTGCTGTTTGCTGGCACAGCTATGCAGCTCTGCCTCCACAGCAGCTTCTGCCTTGCCTCGGGAAAGGAGATGCTCAGAGCCTTCCCCCTGTGCCCAGGGGGCTCTCCATGCTGTTCCACCTGACGGGGGGGTGAAGCCCACTGGGGCTGGTCAGGACTTCTTATCCAAAAATGCCCTCTTATTTCAGTTTTGAGATTCTTGGCCTGTAATTGTTCTGAGATACCGTAATAATTATTCACAGCAAAGCTAATACAGGCCTTGCTGGGAAGAAAGAGCATCTAACATCTTTATGTTTTTCTCTCCAAGCCACAGTGCTTCTCTGACCACACATTATTCTAGGCAAGCATTAGAAGGGAGGCTTTCAAATCCCTGGATTTGCAGAAGCCAGCAGAACCAGACTGGATCAGCTGCGTGGGGCTGCCAGCTTCAGAGATATTTCTCTGTACAGTCCTTAGCACAACTTCTGAAATAGGGTGGGCAAGATGTGTAGGCAGTGGTGATCAGACTGATTGCAGAGAGTGCAGATACAAAGGTTACCCCAACAGCTATAGGGCTGCAGAACAGAATGATGTTTCTTGTGTCCTTTGCCTTGGGAGAGAACAACCTGCGCCTATAAATAGAATCTGCTCCTTTTTTCAAATAGTTGAAGATCCCATCCTTTTCAAATTCAGTTTTCTCTGCTTTACCTTGAGGTCAGGATTCAGTCCTGAACAATTTTGAACAGGAAAAGAGTGTTTTTTGCTCAAGCAATCCAATTTTAAGCTGCTCAGTCTGCAGTTCTTTTCACACATACCCACTCTTCACATGCTCTTGATGATCTGCAAATAAACAAACAAAAAAATCAACAGCCACCAGTTGTGAGTTGGCCAGCCCACTCTGTTGGATTGCACTGGAATTGTGTAGGCACGGGGATATTAAAAGAACTGTGTTGAAAAGGTTTTGTGTATAAGGCTGAACCTCGTACAGAAAACGTATGTGATTGTTATTGCACAGAACTGGATTACACAATTAGCTGAGACAGAAATAACAGAGCCTTTAAAAAAATCACTTCAGTCTCATTTACTTTATTCTATGAATCAGATAGCTCCAAGGCCAAATAATGAAAATAGGAAAGAAATATCCGAGTCCTGTGATGAGCACTAGACAGCTCAAATTCCTGTCACCAGACAGAACTCCTCACTGGCTCAGAGGCAAAACAGACCTGTAACCTGAAGGTTTGAAATTCAAGGAACAAATTAGAGGCCAGATCTCAGGTCCTGCTGTGATCTTGGCTTACCCTTATTGCTTTTCAAAATCTTTTGGGTTCTTCTTACAGCATTATGGCATGAAGCTCCAGCAAAAATTGCAGCACAGATGTTGATGTGTAGAGGTGAATTCAGATTTGATTTGGACTGGGATCAGAACTCAAACTTTGTGGTGCTGAAATATGTAAGGCACCTGTGTTGTGGGTTTGGCCTTTTCTGCTCATGAAAGTCATATTTTTGGATTGTAGCTTTCCTGGATAGGCATCCAGATCAATGTGTCCATGAATGATGTACAAAACATGAAAGGCAGCTTTTCTAAAGAGCTCCACAGCCACATTTTGAATGGTGTTGGTGTCAGTAGCTGCCTAAGCAGAATTACAGAAGTGTTTGGCCACTATCTTCTGATTTCCACTGAGCTTTTGGAATTTCATTAAGTGTTTGCTGTCTTGTTCAGGTTGCTAGAGGACTTCAAAAACAGGCCCTGACTTGAGCTGGGAGAACAAGTCTCACTCATCTGTACTGGGCATAAATCTGTGAGTCAGATTTTCTGCAAATTCTATGCGTGGGATTTCCTGGGGGAGATCTTTGCACAGTGTTTGTAGCAACTCTGGAGCTGCTTCACTGCAAGGGAGGGTGAAGCTGGAAACAGCAGAGTTTAGTGAATGAGTCTCTACTGTGTGGGTCACATACAGTCTTGGGGCAAGGTTAACCTTGGAATTGGAGTTGCTGGTGCAAATTCTGGTGATGAGCAGTGTGCAGTGTATGTGTATCTCTTTAGGAGAGTGATGGTATCAATAATCTGATAGAAAGTCCCTCAAGAAGGCTGGTGCTTGCTGCACTTTGAGCATGGCAGAGATTCTGAGAAATAAACCTTGTGATCTTCCTGCTTTCCAGCTGCTCCTTTCAAGTATATGGTGGAAGGCTGGGCAGTTTCTGGTTTTAGTGGGGGCCATTCACCTGTCCTTGGGAGCTGTTGCTGATTAATTTGAATGTGGCTAAGATAGCTGGCAGACTGCTTCCTTTTCTTTTCTACTTTATTTCATTTTTTCTCCATTTTCATGGGGTGCAGTATCACTGTAATTCACATATGAAAGTTAGTTTGAATTGTGTTATTGTTGCAAAAAAAAAGTTTAAGAGGAGCCCGAGGGTGTAGAATATTATTGAAATGAAAGTTTTTTTGAAACTCATATTTCAGAGCTCATTAACTTACACAGTTCTGTGTGGGGTAGGGATCAGTAAATGAACAGTGATTATCTATAATCTCTGTGCTGGTGTCTGCCTTAGCTTCCTGTCTAGCTCTGTATCTAGATAGAAAACCATTTATATAATTGTACATATGGTACAGGGAGAGACTTAATCTTTGGAGCTCATTGTTTCACACTGGGCAAAAATGCAAGGTCAAAAGATGGCTGCACATGTAATCTTTGACTTGAACTCCAAGTCAGAGTAAGAACCAAGAGAGTCAAAACTCATGAGCTGGGCTCCATGGGGAACCAGAAGTCAATTTTCAGTTCAGAATTCATCTTTCTTTCGTGGTTAGTTTGGTTCCACATCTGTTTAAAGAACCTCTAAAGGTTGGATTTCTTTTTTCTTCTTGTAGATACATACATTTCTTTCTGCCTTTTCTTAGAAGAACTTGGATAATTTTCACTGAAGTTTTCCAGCCTTAGAAAACAGCAATTCTAAAGAGTAAAGTTTGAGAAAAATGGTTAGATGAAAAATGGGAAATTTTCCTGCTCTTGTTCCAGGAGTAGCTTCTCAGTTTAGCTCTAACTTGTGGTGGACACAGTACAAGAACCTGTTCAATTATTATACAAAGACACTGAAGGATACCTAGATAGAGTAGACTGTGACTCTCAACACCATGAGCAGTATCTCAAGTGATTTGTGGCTTTTCTTAAGCTCCGACATATGGAAAAGGCTGTCTTAGAATGTGTTCCTTATTGTAAACTTAATTTTGTAATTTATTAGATATAACCTCCCCTCCAACTCGCTGTATTTTTGTTATTCTCTTTTTCCTGCAATTTTGGTTCCAGCATTCCAAAAACTATCTGCAGATTTGGCCCTGTGGCTCTGCCACTCTGTGCTCTCCTCTGCTATGCCTCACCTCTCTTGCTATTCTGTTTTCCCATAAGGCTTTTCCCTCCACTGCTGTTCTGCTTCCTTAACCCAGAATCTCTTCCTCTGATGTTTTGCTCTCCGTGCTCCCTTGGAATTCATCATCTTCTTGTCCTACAGGACCTCTGCTCCCGTTATTTTACCCTGAAGATTTCCTTGTCCCCACTCCAAATCCTGGCAGGATTAGGGAGCACTGTCTGCAAGAGTGACTTCCATCTGCAAGTTTCAGCACTGTATGCCCAGGGCAGGATGGAAGGGATTGGTTTTTATTTTAAAACACTATTTGGGAGTAATAAGAATTCCTGATTAAGTTTTTCAAATAAAAACTCAGAGTTGCAGGGATAACCCTAGGCTTTCATTATTTCTCTTTTTTAGCATACAATATTTCACAGTGAAGATATTAGGTCCATTTACACTTCACATTCCCACTTCATGACTCCCTGAATATGCAATTCCACCCAGTCCTGCAGGCATCTACAGTGCCCAGCACAGATCACTCCCAGTGCTAGAGAGCCACTGCCAGGGGTGGGGAAGGACAAAGCAGGGCTGACTTCGGAGATGGGGCTGGAATCTTTTCTTTTATCTGACATCCCAATGGCAATGCTGATACAGGCTGTTTCTGTGGATTTCTTGTGGAATTGGGACAATTCATTGAAGACATTGGAGGGTGCAAGGGCTGGCAGAATTTGCTCTCTTGAGTGTACTGATGTCAGCAGTACCGCTGTACGTACAAGTGGCACTCAACGTGCTGGTAACTGTGTCTGTCCTCCAACAACAACAAACTGAACTAGTCCCTCTCTTTTTCTTCTTGACCCTTTGACCACTCCAGGCTTTCTGTGTTTTTTTTCCTTCCCTTTTCTCATTTTCTTTCCACTGCTGCTGGAAATGTAACAAGAAAACTCCCTTTCTCCAGATTCATACCCAACCCTAGCTCTTTCAATTGCTTTTACTCAGGGCTATCACAACTCTTCACTTTGAATTTTTATTAAAAATGCTTAAGCATTTTTAAGTGGGATGGGGAGTTTATACTGCCGATCTAACTTTTGAAAATAAACCAGTTACAGTTCAAAGTCAGGACAGCTGCTGGTAGCTGCCATTCAGAGCTCTGACTGTCAGTCTGATTTTTAAAATGACTTCTTCCCTCTTCCCCTCCCACTATAATAGCTTCACATTCCACATTGAACCTCAAAGCTGTGATGTCACCTGGGGGCTGTATGTATAGCAAGAGCCAACTTAAACATTACTAGGCTTTTAAAACAAAACAAAAAAAAAATTTGAAAAATAAGTTCCTTCTTCTCTGCCAGCAACACCACAGCTAAAAAAGACCTGCCTGTTGTCAAATCAATGCCAAGGATGTGAAAATAGGGCCTCCTGGGTTTTTTTGTTTGTTTGTTTTGCTCTAGTTTCTGGTCTGCTTAAAACCAGTGGAATAAATTCAGATCCAGACTGAGTCAGGTGTTGGAACTGGTGCCAGCTCACCAGTTGCTGTAGAATGGGCACTCAGATCTGGGGCTGGGAAGGGAAAAACCTCTCCAGCATTTGCATGCTTCTGCACATACATATCAAGTGCCAAAAATTGCCAAAGGTTACAAAGTCCAGGCTTGCTCTCTTACTGGTGAGCTTAGCAGTGCTGCAGTATTTTGAATAATCTCCTTGATATATAGTTTGCTTAATAGATTTGGTCAGGAATGCAAGCCTCAGATCAGGCTCAGATTTCCTCAGACGTGATGTTGGAGGCTGGCAGCGATTAAAAGTAATATTGGAAGTTTCCTTTGAAGTTTTGGTCTGTAGCAGCCTGCAATGCTCATGACCTTGGGCAGCCCTGAAACTTCCATCTTCACAGGGTCAGCCCTTGCCTAGAGGTAATGGCATTGCTGTCCTTGCACATGCAGTGATGAATGAACAGTACTTTGGTGATATTTAAAGCGAGTTTCTCACCCAAGTTCTTGAAGGGAAAAGGGAGTTGCCTTCCTCTGAAATAGTCATAGAATGGTTTGGGTTGGAAGGGACCTTAAAGATTGTCTGATGAAAGGGTAAATAATATTTTTTGTTTGTTTTGTGAGTCCCTGAACATAGCTGCTGCTGCAATTATAAAACCAAATAGTCGCCTTTTGGAGAACTATTAACATTGACAATGACATAAAGAACCAATTCATCAGGAGCCACAGTGTCAACTTGAGTTTGGTAGTGCAAAACAATCAGAAAACTGAGATGCTGTTTTGGGGAGAGGAAAGAACTGCTGTGGGGAAGGCATTACATTATGGGCACCTTTTTCTTTTTACAATAACATTTAATAGCCTTTAAAAGAGCATTTCCCCCATTCCCCCAAGTAATTTCTTGGCAGGGAGTTAAGTGAAAGGAAGAAGGTTTTTTTTCTAAGGGCTTTTATATGATACTAAATAAATCTAGCGGCCTTCTGAACAACAAACCCCTCCCCTGTGCTGCCCAGACTGTCTCTTATCACCAGCCCTGAAGTGGCCTGATGGTGTCTGACTGGTAAGTGCTGAAAGCATTTCCAAGCCACACTGAGGGCTGAGCTCTCCAGTGGATGCCAGATGGAACTGGCATCAAGTAATTATTATTATTATTTATTAATTATCCACCTCACTAATGTGCAGAGCAATTTAACGCTGTTAAAAGGCACATTACGAGTGGAAAACAGGAGGCCTTGTCTTGAAGACTCTGTGTATTCTCCAGGGGCAGACACTTTATTCTAAAGAGAGTTTTTCCTAAGTCAAGGCAGAAAGTGAAGGACTCCTGGTCACATCAAGAGTGCCTCTTCTGCTCCCCCTCTTTCTACACCGACCTTACGAGCCCTGCTGTCACTTGTCACGTGGTGCAGAGATGGACTGCTGAGTCTGCCCTGTTTTTTTTTAAATCATGTCCCACATGTACAAGGGACCCTCACTTGCATTTCTCTCTGGATTCCCTTGGTGCCCTCCAGGGAGCAGGCAGAATTTCTCCCTGGATATGGAATCTGGTTCTACAGCTGAAAGGAGGTGGTAAATGCTGGGGCTGCAGGTCAACATTGTGCATTTTTAGGAAAGAAGAAGGAAAGAAGAAATATAAGCAGCTGTTCATAGAGTGACTGAAAGGTGACACAGAGAAAAGACCTTTTCTGGCAGCCAAAGGTAGCACCATCTCACAGGGGTCAAGGGCTAAGAGGTACCCACATCTTAGGCTTTTTCCTTCCTCTGTCATGTTGTGGCTTATGTAGCTGTATAATTTGGGATTTCTCATAGTGTGAGGCTTAATATTGTTTGCCTCCAATGTCAGCTTTCCCTGCAAGCTGAAGTGTTCACGTGAGCACGGAATTGGTAATGGTTATAGGGAGAGCTGGGATGAGGAACAAGCCATGCTGGGAATTGGAAGGAATCAGATCAGAGAAACAAGCGACAGCAAAAATGTGGAACCTCTTCTGACCCTTTCTCACACTTTTTTTTCCCTGAAAATTTCCACTCTGATGTTTATTCCCCCTGCCCTCACTCAAGCCCTTATGTGGGCAGGAGTGCAGGTGCTGAGGGATTTGCAAGGATCTCCCAGGGTCTGGTTTGTAGCAGAAAAGCCAGTGCTGAGGTTTGAGGGGCTGTTAGCTGCAGCTTTAGGGAAACAGGAGAAAGGAGTCAGAAAGAAAGAAGTAAATCTATTTGTCTGCTCAACACCAGTCTTGGTGAGACAGAGGGCATTATACCAGAGCCAGGGCTCCCTGACCCAGCTGAGACTGACCCTGGTTTGGCTCCTGAGGTAGGGGGCATTTCTTACTATTTTGGCCTAAACTGTTAGCTTGTCTGAGGGACATTTTTGATCGAGTTTAAAAAATAAACAACAGCACCTAATACTATATTCAGCCTGTGAACTGGACTGAATATTGTGCTGACGATCCAGTTCTTGACATTTGCATGCCAAGGAGCTATGTAGTGCAATGTGAAATATATTATTCATGCTCTCATGTACCTCATTTTCACTCTGTGTGACAGCACTTCTAGGATCAAGGTTCAGCACACTTCAGTGGACCTGGAGGCTTTATGGTTCTGATGCCTGGAAGCAAAACAGAGAAGAAACATTTGGGATGTGAGGTGTATTTTGCCCAATGGGTTTTCTGTGGATCGTGCCAGTTAACCAGGTCTTTGGTCAGCATGCAAATAGGCACTATCTTGAGCTCAAGCATGCACCTTAATTAAAAGGATTCAATTAATGCAGACTAATTTAAGATTCAATTTAAAAAGACCTTAGTTAAAGCAATGTGGATAGCTGTGTAGACACTTTGATCTTTCTAAACTAGAGTTTTTTAGCTGAGTTTAAGACATTTAGGCCAATGTGAAACAAGATGCTCACCAATTAGTAACAGGGGCTTAGCTCATCCTGGATAAACTGCTTTAAGTAAATCAGAATAAGCTTGTGGGCAGATAAGGACTAAATAGGTCAGAGACAACTGGTGTTGACTTAATAGATTTGCATTTCCCTCTGAGTTAGTTTAGAGCTGATGCCCTCACACTGTAGGGTGTCTTTGCTGATAGTGCTCTTTTTCAGAGGAGCTATAAAGATGAGTTCCTGACCAGCTATAAAACCCCACAAAATAATCCTTCCTCTTTATATTGGTCTGCTTCTACTTTGAAGTAGAATACAAATATAATTTGTGTTTGGGATGTCTGAATTTTAACCAGTGAATCTCCCTTGTGCTTGTGGCTCTGATCCCAGGTGCTGATCAACAAGTGCATATGAACATCCTCATCCTCCTTAGGAGGAGAAATCTGCTTTAAGGGAGGAGCTGTGCCACTTCCATTCTCCTTTACAATCCTCCTCTAGCAAATGATGTGTCTTTATCCTGGCTGTGAGCCTGGCCCCACCCACTGTAATTGCAGAATATTCCCAGGAAAGGCCTGGACTGACAGTCACTGGGGGCATTGCATGGTATTGATACCCATGAGCTGGAGATATTTTTGTGGGGTAAGATCACAGTGGGTGACAGAGATTCAAATCACATGTTTTTTGTTTTCTTTTGATATCAAGTATGCCTTTTGCTGCTCTCTTTTAAACAGACTCTGGAATGGCTGTTTCAGTGGTGAGATGGACCACGGTGTCACACTGCTGCCCAAATATCAGCTAATCTGATAAGACTTCTCCAAAGCAATGGTATATCCTTATCCTCGTTATGTACACAAGAAAATGGAGGCAGAGAGAATCTATATCATTTGTCTAAATCTGTACATTAAGAATTCATCAGCCAGGGGTGTAAACTTGGATCTGCCAGAGCAGGAGACCACGACCTGCCTCAGACCATTTTATTTTTGTTGAAAAGGTTATTTGACATTTGCATTCAGCTTGCGAAATGCTTTGGTTCCTGGCAGACATTAGGCAGTATGTAAAACATTGGGCTGAGATGTAAACAAGAGGAATTAAAACCACACACACAGGGCCAAAATGGGCTAATTTGTGTGGGCAAAATTAGATGCTGCAAGCAATCGAAACAAACCCTTGGTTTTTTGAGACACTGACTTTTTATCTAAGAGAAGAACATCCAGTCTGTAGCGTTTAGACAGATTTGGGCTTACTCCTTTCTGTCATTGTGATCCCTATAGTGCGATTCTTTGTAGACGTCCATGAAGATGGAGAGCTACACCCAGAGATCATTTTTAATTAAGAATAGTTGCTGTTATTTAGCATAGTGACATGGGCAGCGTATCAAGGGAATTTCTAACTTTGTAAGATAGACAGAATTGATGACAAAAGCCTTTTCTGAAAGCTAATTGTTTCGAGTTTATCCAAAGTTGTGCTTGCTTTGCCTGTGCTATTAATCAGAGGCTGGAAGCCAGGGAAGCATGAAGCACTGGGTGCAGCATGCAGGGTTCCAGGGACACACTGCTCTGCCCACACTGGATTTGCTGGGGTTTTGGGCAGGAACTGAAGCAGCCACAAGATTTCACTCTGCTCAGAAGCATCAGTATCCAGGGTTAAGGGAGCAGTCCCAAGACATGGGCTCTGCCAGATCCCTTTCCTATTTGTCCCAGAGTTGTTCCCTGAGGGTCCCTGACATCCCCCATGGGGTGCTTCAATAGTGGGGCACACTGCCTGGCATTTGTTAATGGGGTGCCTTTGTGCAGAAGGCAGCATTTCTGTAGGTCACTTTGTTTTGATGATGATTTACAGAGGAGACACTGTTGGGTACAGGAGACACTGTCCTTGTTAAGAATTTTCAGTCCTACCATGGCCTGTGGTGGGGCTATGGGTTGCTTGTGTCTGATCCCAGCGAACCACTAGGATTTCACACTGAGATGTAACTCTTAATTGCAATGTAACTCTTAATTTTCTCCTGTTTATATCTATTACAATTTTTTTGTATGTAAGTTTTAAGTTCTCTGCAAGTCCCTTGTCTTTATCACGCTTAGGAAGAAAGGACAGATATTGATGAATAAGATTATAGAATGTAAAATAATAATAGTAAAAACCACAACAGTAAAAATTTTTGTGAGACTCTGGGCCATGCTGGTAGTCCTGTCAGAGGATGCAATTGAAATTAAGTTATTCTTCTTTCTTTTTTTTTTTTTTTTTCTTTTTTTTTTTTTTTAATTGGCCTTTCATAAGAAGTATTGGAGCATTTCTAGGGATAAAGAAAAAAAAACCATGTCAATGAGGGGTTAAAAATATTGACTTTTGATTCTTATAATAGGAAGACTTTCCTTAGTTCTGCAGGCAGGCTCGTATCAACTTTGAATTCAATTTAGGGATTGAATTTAACATGCGTTACCCACTGGGTTTGAAACTATAAAGGGACTTAAAAATGTACAACAGATAGGACCTTAGAAGTCTAAAGGATCCTTCACAAGATGAAAAGTATTTTATGTTGTTTGAGATACAGTAGTCTCTGAATTACACTTCAAAAAGCTTAACACATCCTTAAAATACATTCACAAGGGAAGATAATAATGTACAGTTTTAAATTTAGGCAGTGCATGTTCACCAATAAAGTTTCATCATCTTGAATAATTTAAGCTAGTGTGGATATTATCATTGAACTTACAGAGAAAACTAAAAAATGTGGAGACCCCTGCTTAGAGCTGATGACTGTGTAATGCTGTGAATGGCTGTAAATTCTTTGGGGAATCCACTGATGCATTCTTCTTGTATATTTATAACAAAACTCTGGTATTAAAGTTTCATTTTCTTCTGTTTTAAACCTAAGTTAAAACAGGAGTATAAAAGCCATTGTGGAATGCAGAAGTATTACTAATGTTTCAGAAAATGGAATTATTAACCATAACACAATAACGCTCAAGGCCTGCTAGATGTTGCCTACTGATCAGCCCGCCTTGAAATTATGTTTATTTGCTTAAGTGAGTTTTTGGTTTATATTCTGTGAAAACATTTTTTTTCCCCTATGCATGAACCCAAAATTGCTTAGTCTGTGTCCTTTTCCCTTGGATGTGATACCATAGCAGCAGCAGCAGCAGCAGCAGCACACGCAGTTGCTAGCTAGGTAGCTTATTATTATGGTCACACTCCAGCACACAGCATACTTGTTGGAAGTTTCCAGAAATATTGCACTGCAGTCATTTTCCTTGCCGTTATGCTAATGGAATCAGGAAAATCAATTGTCCTTAAGGAACAGGGGAATGAGATGTGCTGTAAATGCCACAGGATGAGTGATTGGTTGATTGCAGGGATGGTGATTCAAACACGCCTCATCTCTACATTATCCTGATGAATTTTTATGGCCCTGCCTTTTTTTCTTCTATAGCTGTGGAGGAAGGTTTATGGCTTGCAGCTTTTTAGTTGATTGAATGCAGCTGGCATTGTTGCAGTGCAGAACAAATAGGTACTTTTTCTTTACAGCCTTAAAAGTAGATTGAAGAAATTGCACACCAACATTTTTGCAACAAAAGCATTCTTAAAAATGCAGATATTTTATGAAATTACTTTGCTCTCCTTCTCTACTGTCAGTAATCTTTCTATCAGAATAAAGGACAAAAATTGCTTCAGATTCTAGAGGAACATAGCTCCAATTTTTTATTCTTATCACAAAGAAAGCTAACTAAGGAGTTTCATTAGTATTCATTTTAGCCCAATGTAATTTTCTCCTTCCTAGTAACAAAAAAAGAAAAAAAATGTATGCCTGTAACACCACTGAACCAAAGAAGGTCATCCTAAGTATATCAGCATTTTCTGTAACTCTTTCAGATTGTATTCACAAGGTAGTAAAGATAACTGCTTCAGCTCAAATTATAATAGGTCTAGTTACAGAGTATAGAACACTATAATATAAAGGGTCTTATTTGATTGAATAAAACAACACCCATGGTCAGCTCTGAGTGCTGAGCTGCTGACAGCTAAAGCCAAACACATAACAGCATTCTATTTATGTCCAATTAATTTGCTGATAATTTATTCTCCCACAATACAATTTCCGCATTACAGACAATGTTGATGTGACGTAGGGAATATTTTTTGGAGGGTATTTTTCAAAGATGGAAACTCAGCATTTTTTTCCCTTTGAATTAGGAATCCTTAAGAGGCAGTAAAATTCGGGTTACAGTATTTCCTGATGGAGTTATGTTATTATGTTATCATGACATTTTGACTATTTTGCCATTACATTTTGCATATATTCTCTATTTTCAACCCCAAGAGGTCTGTATCAGCTATGCTCTGTGACATCTTACTGACACAGCCATGCCTGTGCATTTTGAGCCTCATTCATAAAAACTTCATCCTTCCTGGGCTACTCCTGAACGGTGCCTTTCAGCCACAGGAGTACCTGGTCATAGTTACAGGAATCCATGAGAATTTAAGATGAACACAAAACATTATTTCCCCCCTGCCTAGACCTGGCGACGGTATCTATAGGTGAAAATATGGGCTGTTGTTTTAAATACAGAAGGCCTGATTCACCACTGTGTTTAATCTCATATAATAAATTGCATCTGTGCCAAGCGGGTGCAAAATACCACTGCTGATGTGATTGGGGAATTGTGATTTGATCGCCTTTTACACTCAGTTTGCACAGGTGTTAATATCAGCATGAGCGTAAGGAAATGAGGAACACTAAAATGAAAAAAAAAGAAGTCCTTCTGTATGGAAAATTAAATCCAAATTTGTGGTATTGTAAGGTTTTTTCTTTTACACGTGCATCACTGAAGAGATAAAATGCCTCTGATATTTGGATCAATATAATTTTAATCCAAGTATCAATGATCAAAAGAAGCGTTTAGGTGTAAGAAATTACAATACACACCCTGAGTAAATGTAGGCTTAAGTAGGACATAAGTAACACACAGCCCTTGTCCTGTGAATTTCACCTACTGACAGCATTATAACGAGAAACAGAGGTGCCAGATCGCAGGGCTAACCTGAACAGAGGAAATGAAATATGATTTTTTTAGCATTGTGATGACTCTGTTCACAGATGTCATGGATATTGATGACACTGTTCTTTAGTTTTTGCCGCCAGGTTACTGGAAGCAATTTTATTTTTATTCTTTTCATCTTGTTACCTCTGTTATCAACACTTCCCGTTTCAGATGCATACACAGATAAAATTATTGTGAATTGCAAAAGCCCATTATTGGAAATACATACTTTCCATGCCTATTGTCTGTCTGATAGATTTGCTAGAAGTTAATTTTATATACATAATATTGTTCTTTCCAGTGTCCTGGTTTCACAATGAAGCAATTTCCTCAAAATAATTTACTGGTAATTCACTAATGTGAAATTATAATGACCTTCTCAAGTTATTTGTTAGCGTTGATTCTTTTTTAATCTGAAAGACGTAAACATAGTCCTGTTAACATGTTTATAGTTAAAATTGCAGAAGTTATTAATCTTCCCTTCGGTCATAATGGCTTTGATGTGATCTGTGTCAGCCATGGGGAAGCAGAAGAGCAGTAGCTGCGTCACAAGGGTTCACCAGGACAGATTCATGTTTTCCAAAGCGTGTGTGGATTTCAAGACATTGATAACGCTTTAAGAATGCCTTATTATAGTTACACAGGCAGCAAGCCAGAGTCAGCCTTCCCTGGCTAATATGAATGGTCTTTCTTGTTTATGTTCTGGTCAACCATCTAAGGGGCTGCAAGGAAGCAGAAAGAAACCATTTTGAATGGTAATGAATGAGAGAAAATCACGGCTCATCAGATTACAAAGCCTGCGCTCGTTCTGGTGGGCAGCAAGCAGGAGATGTTCCCACGTCTGCCTAGGCAGTGGATAGATATCCCTGGTGGAAGTAAGAGGGCTCTAACAGTCCTGCCTCCTGTGGATGTTTGCATTCTTGGTGCATTTATTTACATTAGGGTTGTTTGTGCTGTATTATTCCTGATTGAACCAAAGTCTCTTGGAGAGCAAAGTGCTTTTATTTTGACATTTTCACATGGAAGTCAGCCATCACCTCTATAAGGAGAGTAAGCAAGATTTATGATGGGAATATTGATTTCCTTTTATACTCTGGTATAAAATATATCTAAGCACAAAAGATAAGCTAGATCTCTTTGTTTGCTCCTTCTTGCCATCTGATGTCAGGACTTGTTGGAAGTGCCTTGATATTTTAAATCATAATGCATTGAGGAAGGCAATTTGGGATTGCCTGTACATCTTTATATGTGTAGTTAAAGCCCTTACAGGATGAGAGCTTCAGCAAGACTGGACAGCACTGCCAGCCTGGGGGAAGGGGGAAATGCCTCCAGCAGCCCAGTGGCACTTGTCCCTACACCAGCTCTTTAGTCTGCCCTTAATGTGCTGTGCAGGCCAGGACAGGCACCTCCAGAGAGGGAAAATTGTCTGTGCTCCTCTGCTCCACTTCAACAATGGCCAGACTGGGGTTTTGAGGACAGGTTTATGCCTCTCTCCTTCTCTGTCTGCCATGAGGAAGCTGGAGAAAGGATGGAGCTCCCAGTTGTTGTTACCAGCCCCGTGTCCTATCCAGGTGTCGCTGGTCTGAACACAACATTTAGGCTCGATTTTCCAAAAGCTTCCTGTACATGGTTTGTGTGCAGTTCTAGCCCTGGCCATGCTGAATCTGTGAGCTGTGGCTGGCTCCTGCTAATGTGGCTGACACACAGCTCTTTGCAATGAGAGCATGATCAGCCCAACAGCAAAAAAAGATTTCCAGGATTTGAGTCCTGCTAATTTGGTTTCTTTACCCTTTGCTTCATTTATTATGGGTCTGATTTTTTTGCAGGTAAGTTCACTGAGGTAGGAACAACATGGACACAAAGTCAAATAATGGTGTTAACAATACTGTAACTTTTTGCCATTTGCCAATTTGCAAAAACTTATTGAACGCATTGGAGGTAGCTGGCATTAATAATGCACCAACTCCACATTTTCTCCTCCTCTCTTTGGATCTCTCCTTATTACATGTATTGCTTGACCTTAAAAAGAGAATGAGTAATTTTTCCCTAGAACAGGAAGCTTTCTACTCTGGATTTAAACTGAAAATAGAACCCAGCTCATGCTTATATAAAACGTTTATGTATTACACGGTGCTATGTGCCTTACTATTCTTTATTGGAAACCACCAACAAGAGAGAGAAATGTCAGTTAACCTTGAAGTAAATTAATTTGGGAACCTAAATACATCCTTTTGTGACTGTCCTCAGTCAACGTGTATGTACTATGAACAGAAAAATAACAAAACCGTGAGGATCTGATTAGGCTAAACAATCCCACTAGGGGGTGCAACAGAGTAAATTATTTCTTTCATGCAAATGTGTTAAACTTGCTGAGAATCAGAATTATTCCTTGTAACTGAGCCAGCTCCAGGGGTGACTGAAGCTCGAAATGTGAAGTATTGTCTGCCTGCTACTCCTCGGTCATCTAGGCTAAGGCACCAAGGCAATTCTGTTGGTAACCAGGCACTACCTGAAGTAGGGAGCTTTATGCTGAATTGTTCACTTGAGAAGTCTCTGCTCTGTGTGACAAGGGGAGGACAGAATGATCCCTCTTTGCTCTGGAATTAGATATGTATATAGTTTTCATATGGAAATATCTGATATGTCTATTTTTCTGAAAGACATGGCTCTTCAAGTATTATTTTTTTTAATTTGGAGATGCTATGAATGGCAGAAATATCAAGTAAGAGCCATTTGATGTTTCAGTTTTCTTGCTGCTTTGTTTTTATCATGCTTAATTTCCATGCTATGCTTTGATGCTGTGCACCATTTTTTAGCTGTAAATGCAGATTTCACATATTCTGTGTGTTCCAACAGAGAAAGAAAGATTTACTGGTATCCCAGGCAAAAAAAAAAAAAAAAAAAATTGAATTAAAAATTCCAGATATAATTATGCAGTGGCATTCTATTTTAATGAAAGTTACAGATGGATACAGCTTCTGCTATCCAATAACAGCTGATGTGCAGCCAAGGTGTACACTGTACCAACAGGCTAACAGTGCTGAACTATTTCTGTAAAAATTGTCTTTTTTTTTTTTCCTGCAGCATTTATCTGTAAAGAAAGTCTTTCTGTTTTTCCTTTTGTTGCTGAAAAAAAAAAATCCCTCAAAGGCCTGTTTATAAATGAAGTGACTTGCAATTTCTTGCTGGATTGATGAAATCATTGACTGATTTTAATGGTGCAGCATGAGTCAAATTCAGGTGCTTTGGCTGGATGTTTGTTTCCAGGATTCCTTGGTCAAGGGCTGCAGAGGGGTTGTGCATGAAAAAAAGCAGTTCTTGCAGGTCCTTCTGAAGAAAAATATTTAATGAGAGACTGTGCAGATAATTTTGCAAGGCAATAATTGCTTGGTGTGTGGATGTGCCAGTTTGTGTGTGTTGTGAGTGCCACTCTCTGAACCCCTGGCTTTGTATGCCATCTCAGAAAAGATAAGCTGAAATAATGTACGGGTCTGGAGTAAATTGAAGAAATGTAGGAAATTCAGTTAAAGGCTGAAATGTCATCTTCAATTCACCCCTGCTGTATTTAGTTATTGCAGCACACTTGGTACAGAAGGTCACCCACTGCTCAGAGAAGGCACTATTAGCTCTGATGTGCAGGTAAGAGAGGATAAGTGAAGGATGATGTTTTGGCTCAAATTTAGAGTTTTCCTGATTTTTTTTCACTTTAAAACAGTCTTTTAATGAAACTTTGGCAGGTTTGTCCTATAATTGAGTCTCTCCCTTCTGGACTTTTTGTTTGTTTGTTTGTTTACATTTTTATTTTGCATGTTTATTTTGCAAGCTTTTATTTTGCAAGCTTTTTATTTTGCATGTTTATTACTTCCATGTATTTACAAGTCTGGGTTATCAAGGTCATTCTGATGACCAACACTAAGTGCTCCAGAGGTGCTGTTTTTTCCCTGTAGCACTTTAACAAAGATTTGGAATAACCATGGGCCAGTGTTAAGCATGGAGCTGGGGTTCCACTGTCATTTGAATGGGTATTTATTACATTTTTAGAAGGATTCTTTTATTGTCCAGGGCTTAATTCAGGTAATATTAGCTTCTCTGGTGTTCACTTTGTGAAAATGCCTTGCAGCCCACTCTGTTCAGAGGCTCCAAAGCCAAGCAGGATGCAGTCTAAAGGGAGAACTTTCATCCACCACTGCAAAACATCTAGCTGGGGCAAAGCCTTCTCATCAGTTATGGTGCTTGGAGATCCTAATTTCATCCCAAATCCTCCCATATGCAAATTCCCTCCTAACTGTTTTAGGCAAGACTTTGAATAACCTTTGTCCTCTGATTCTGGAGGCTCTGAGTGATGGGCAGTTCTGCTTTAAAGGCCAGATTGGGGTGGCTGACCTTGCTTCCCTCAATCGATGGGAAAGGAAAGGCCAGGAGCTGGGATAAATGTCTTGCCCTTGCTCAGGGCAGAAATGAGAAGCCAGGAGCAGCAGTAGAAAGCCCGGCAGCAGCGCTTCATCCATGGATACAGAACATCTGTGCTCAGCACTAGGACTGTTAAATGATGTCTGCTTTATCATTTATCAATTTCACACTTGGTAATTAGTTTATCTTTTCATTGCTGTTTTAAGAAAGCCTGGCCTCCCACGCTCCTGGCAGCCTTTGTTCACTGCTGCCCTTCCCTGCCCTCTCCCCATCACCTTCACT
This sequence comes from Anomalospiza imberbis, assembly GCF_031753505.1. Lineage (NCBI taxonomy): Eukaryota > Metazoa > Chordata > Aves > Passeriformes > Viduidae > Anomalospiza > Anomalospiza imberbis. The sequence goes on along the minus strand of NC_089689.1, from coordinate 25,009,040 downwards.
CGGGGCAGGGTCAGGGAGGCAGGCTTGGTGTGCCACATAACTGAGTAGCTACAAGAGTGTAACATCAGGAGTGGAGTGGGAAGGTCCTAAAATAGATCTGCTGCCAGTGAAACACAACCTTTTTTCCTTTGTGACGTTCATTTTGGGGCTCTTACTCCCTCTTAAGCTTTGCTAGTTCAGCTGCATGTGGGCTGTGCAAAACAGGGACAGAAGCAAAACAAGCCCAAACAAAATAATATAATTGCCACTTTCCCAGGCTGGTCACAGGTTATGCTTACAACACGAAATTAATAACTCTGCTCTCTAGTATAAAAAGGGATCTCGTAGGCTTGTCATTTTTGCTGGTTGGGGTAGAGCCAAAGAGTCATTTTTCAGAGGAAGTCACAGAAATCTGTGATTTTGAACTACCTGATATTCTAAGTTTTCAAACATCTATTGCTTCATATGGCATATTGCTGTGCAGCTATCATGGTCAGGGCTAAAAAAAAATAATCTTGAAAGCTCTTCCAGCTTTTGGCACCTAAATCCTTTGGCATGTGGATTTATTCAGAATAAATTGACAGTCAGATCAGCAGCCCCAATATGTGCTTCATTAAGTGTTTGACAAAGACATGTTCAGCAGTAATCAGTGCATGAGGCTGTTGATGTTTCCTTAGTAGTAAGCAGTGCAGTGTGGTACTGGGCATCCCAAAAGGTTGACATCTGCCTGCAGAATAACCTGCTGGAGAAGTAGGAGAGGCAGCTGCACCATCTCAGCTGTGGCTGTGCAGTAACCAAGGGCATAAGCTTAATTTTCAGTAGACCTTTGGAATACAATGGTATGGCAAAGAGCCAGTGTGATTTTTGTGGAACTGTATTCCAGTTATAAGAATGGTGCTCTGTCCTTATGTAGAAGATGGACACAAATATCCTGGCACATATTTCCAATTGTTTTGCTTGTCCATAGGAGGATTTTTCTTTATGCAAATAGCCATGGAGGTGGCTGGGAGCCTGCTTGCATGTGATCTGGTTATGTACCCTGGGGATTTGACCTTCCCCCATCAGTCTCACCTGGGAAGAGCTCACTTCCCGGTGGAAATGCAGGATCCAAAACATCTTTTAGTGGGTAAACAAATCCCACCCTACCCAGGGACGGATAATGATTATACATTTTTGCCAGTAACTAAAACCACCCGTATTTGGAAGGCAATGCCTGGGCAAGTGTTTTCTCAGTATTTTTTAATAAAATAAAGAAATGGGCAGAGACTGAATGCTGTCAATGTGTGAGCTGCACAGGCTGTATTGTAGATCTGCTGGGACATTCTCTGTGCAGGATGCTCACTTGCAGCTATGACCTTGGCTGTAACTCCTAGGCAGTGTGTTCACCTCCTAAGGAAGGAAATCTGAGCTAGATGTTGAGTGAAGTACTCTGTAAACACCAAATACATGTCAGCTAAGTGGGTACATTGATAGGCCACTGTTTAGATAGTGTCCTCTGAGATCCACTTCTGTGCTGAAACTGCACATGGTATCACTGAAGGACAGGGAAGGGCTATTTATTAGATGTGTAGCATCTAAATAAGAAAACATTGACATTTTGAAGATCAGTGCATTGTGCTGCTATGATTTGTAGGACAAAGCCAAGGCACAGATGGAAGATAGACTTGCAGAAAAATTTTCAGGAAGGAGAAGCCAGCTTTGTCTTGAACAAGCTGCATGAAATTCTGTTTCCTTTGAGATAACGTCTGGGACCAAACCTGCTTTGCACATCTGAGAAAGCCTAGTTTATTTACATCACAAAATTCTGATACTATTTAGGATTATTATTAATAGATTTTTTAAAAATAAAGAAACCGAGAAGATTTTTGTAGGTGAAGAACTCAGCTGTAGTAACTGGCAGTGGAAACTCTTCTTTAATTAGAGGATTTTTAAAAAAATTCTTATGTTCCTAAGTATAGCATCAATTTTCAGGGAACACATGGCAATCACTTGTATGTTGACATTTCCTAGAAAAATCAGTTGGATACAGTGTAAAAGGAACATTGTCTAATATGCGCAAAATTATTTGTGATTCTCTAAAATTTTAGCTGATTCTCCTAGTGCCCAATCTTTTGTCACACTTCTTCATTTTTCTTAAAAACACTGTTTAAAATAGTTGTATGGTACAGAGTTTATGGGGTCTGTGACACTACAAAAAATACAAATCTTCCCATTGTGTCCATCTTTTGTAGTCCCTCTTGGGAAAGTGGCAGAATTGTTATCTCCACTGTGCAAATGTTCTGGATAAGATGTGTGGCTTCGCTTCCTGACATGTTTGCAACAAGTGACGGCAATCTCATGGCACACCTTTGTGCAAACAATTGTGTGAATTGGTGCTTAATAGTATGTAAATATCAGTTTGGTCTGCCAGAAGTGCAGCATGAATTGGCAGGTTGAGAGAAGCAGAGGATGATTAAATATCTGAATGGGAACACACTGATTGACTTAGAAAAGCTGGCTTGGTTCAGGGAAATAATTGGCAGGTGTTTTGTCCTGTTTGCTGACTTCAGAAATTTAAGAAATACTGAGAATTTGTGAGATACCTGTAAAAAAATCTGTATGTCACAGACTACACCACGAGTGCTCAATTCAGAGGCCAATATGAAAGTGGTTTAGGTAGAAGAGTCTGTACAAATTAAGGGGCTTGTTAAGGAATAAAAGTAGCTCGTGATGGGAGGAAAAAATGGAAAAAGAAAATGTGAGAGTGTGCTTGAATACACAAAGATGAAATCAGATGAAATGCCATGTGAACATTTGCAGGGTGACTGAAGACCCATTCAGTCAGGAGTGGCAAGGAGGCTTTGTTCAGTGCCAAGCTCACTTGTTGAAAACCGTGCTGTGGGGAAATGAAAATGAAGAAGAGATGAAGAGATGTTTTGGCCTTGTGATGACAATATGCACATTTTAATTGTTTGACAAATCACATGTAAATCAAGAGCAGTGAAATGGGTATAGGCTCAGTTTCAAAAATAATCTGCCTCTGAAAATTAGATCTTCACACCCAGAAATAGAAATCTAAGGCAGAGCCCATCTAAGCCAGTGCACAGGCTGTCAGCCCCGTTGTTCCATTTGGAACATTCCATTTTGAAAACAGGAAAATTATGCTAGAGAAGCAATAAAGTGCTCAGTTATCTGCTGCCTTTCACTTTGTCTTGTTGCCTACACAGATGCAGAATGCCAAATTTCTGCTGTTTCTCTGGCAGTGGCTTGCGTGGGTGCTCCCAGAGCTTCCTTTTCCTTAGGAGACCACAGGACAGAGGAGAATCAGGTCCATGGCCACTTCTGGGGTGTGCTGTGCACAGAGGATGCCATGTAGCAAACAGAGAGGTAAGTTCCCAACAGGCAGTGCCTGGGGGTCTGTAGAGCTGGGTGTTGTAGCAGAGAAGACCTCGTCAAATCAAGGATTTTGTTAAGCGGGAGTGTTAAGTGAGCCAAAAGCTACAAGAACGTTGCTGTGGGCCCCATCTGGGAAAATGCCACAGATGAGATATTGTGGGAGTATGTAAGAAGATAAGTGGTAGGAAAAATGATATCTCAACATATATAAATCCTCAAAAATACATGAGGGTATAAAGTCTTAATATTAATTTCAGCAATATTCAGGGGATTTTTTTAAAGTGGTACCTCTAGGGGCTGAAGTAAATAGTCCCCCTTAGTATAAACATTAGATTGAATTCCCAGTGTGCCAAAGTCATTGGGTATCACTAGTAGTCTGGAGTTACACGAACTGAAATAATGATTTCAGTGTAATCGAATCCAGCTCAGTGCTTCAAGGCAGAAACTGATCATTTGTGGACATTGGGAAGGAAATTTTCCATCCCTGTGCAGGGATGTGGACATTGGGAAGGAAATCTTCCATCCCTGTGCTTAGTGGGTGAGGTGCATCATGGAAGGTGCTTGTTTGGTTTAGTTTTAATTTCTTCCACAGATCACCCAGTGGTGATTACCAAGTCCTGGACTCATCTGTTGAGGGGAGTCATTACAAACAATACTCTGGAGATCTCACTAACAAAATATTAATGAAAGAAGGTGAGAAAATCTCACCTGTGTTAATTTTCTAAAAACTAACAGCAATGCTGTGGGTCAGACTTTATCCCTGGTCAAATGAACAGGTCTGAACCAGCACCTGTCTTACACCTCTGCATGGAGTATGGGTACACCAAAATCTGGGAATGACACGGGCTGTACACACACCTTGGAGGACTAGAGGGGGCCTGGGTGGAAACCTCTTCCCAGATGAGGCCCCTGGCCAGTGATCAGGAGCTCAAACTGCTACAGACCAATGATAGAGAAACATTCAGGGGAAATTGGGAAAGGGAAAGTATAGTTCTGAGGGACTGAAATTTTAAATTAATACTCTAATTGCATTAATTTGTTCAGGGGAGCTAGACTGTAGTGCATCACTCACCGTGTAGTGACTTTTCCTGTTGCTCAGGAAGGGCAGCTCCACTGGAGCCACTCAGTGCATTAAGAGCAGCCATAGAGGGAGATTGTGGCCAGCTAATGTATGATCACATCATGCCTTCCTTTTTACTGATTTTCTCAGAGGGCAAAACCTCGGAAGCTAGTCTTGGAAATGCTGTAGACAGCTCAAGATGCTGACCCAACATGAGAGGTATTTCCTCAGGGTATCATAAAGAAAAAAATCAAACCCTTTCTGAAAGCCTTGGCAAAGAGAGGGAGAAAGATCTGAGAGAAATGTAGTTCGAATAGTCCCTAATTTTAACACTGGAGTGTCACATGCATAATCCAGAAGGACATCTCTTCTACCCAAAAGGGCTTCACATTCCTCCTCTTTTAAAGTCGCACTCTTAGGTGGGTTATTTACAGCATTCGCCTCTGTGAGTGACAGTATTCATAAATTCCATAACCACTCTATGTAAGGAATGTGTAAATTAGGAGGAACATTTTATACTGAGCCATGGAAAATATATGAAACCTTTCCCCCCTTCTTTTTTTAAGCCAGAGGTACAGAATTCCTCAGGCATAGGCCTTCTCTAGAAATTTTCCAGTCTGGGCCTCTTTATATGGACCGTTACTGCATTACTGTAAAATCTCCCATTGATTTCAGCCATTGTGATCTGCTGGGAAAAATACCCTGCTCAAGGTTTTGAGCAGCTGTAACCTCCAAGCAGACTGGAAAGGGACATGGAGCTGGTGAAGAAGACAGATCATTCACCTGAAATGATCCCATGAGTGCACAGAGCTCTGTTCCCATGCAGGGGTGCCTTTGGGCCAGGGCAGAAGGGGTTGGATGGTGTGTGTTCCCAAGCCAGCTGGAGATCCACATTCCAGGAGAGCCACAGCTTGCTAACACGAGAGGATTGCTGTCCTGGCTCTTCTGAAAGCAGTCTCAGGAAGTGGCTACATTTTAGAAGCTACTTGTGCTCTTCCCTGAGCCTGTAATGAGAGCAATCAGGAAAGCAAGATGACTCGTCAGAAAACATGTACTGCTGGATACTGAAGGAACAAATCTAAGCCTTGCATTTATTAATCTCAGTTACATGAGACAGACTAATGGATTAAATGTATTTGTAATGTAGTTGCCAGTTAAATTTTTCACTGACTCTGAAGATGATACACAATTTTCCAAATCTCCCTTGTTTAAATGCATCTTTAAATCAAATATGTTGTTTCAGAGGGTGAGCCACAATGAACTGGAGACAGATGTGTGTTTGTATCATTGCCCAATATGCAGATGCTGAAGAGTTTTCCAGCAGTGAAACCTTTGAGATGGAGGGTAGAAAACAGTACCCTCCCCACTGTAAAGTGTGGCGTGAAGGAGAGGGGTGCTGCGTGTGACTGGCCTCAGCTCTCAGCAAGTGCTTTTCTCAAGGAGTTTTGGTGTGTGGTTCACAGATTGTAGCTGTCATGGAGCACACATCACAAAGCCATGCATTATGAATGTGTCTGTCTTCTGACACGAGGTGCAGGAGAAGTACAAAGATAAATTAGGTCCTCCCTAAATGAAGGAATGGACGAGTTTCTGAAGTCATACCAGACAAAACTCAGGCATGCAAAGCACAGGAAAAACCTCTGGTGAAAGGCATGTGGCCCTGGACTCTACATGGGCACATCTGGAAATTCATGGAGTTTCACTGCAGACCTTTCTGCAGCCTTGATTGCTAAGTTTATATCGTGGGTAGAAGTGGGGCTCTTGCCTTTCTGATTAATGAAAGACACCCAGAACACATTAATGCTTTGGGATGAGTCCAGAACCCAAGATCCAGCTGCAAGTTGCCTTTGGCTAATGCAGCCTTAGTGTGAGCACTCTGATGATTGAAACTACCAACTGGAGCAGATCTGGGAGCAAAGGTGTGAGGAGCACTAATATATCCACACAAAGCAGCAGTTAATTAGCTGACTGTGGTTTCTGCAACTTCTGGTTGTACTTAACCTGTAGCAGTCTTATGAGCCTTTCTCTTATTGAGAGGTGACAAGGCCATCACCCCTGTAGGCATTTCAGTGCCTTGATTCCTGTGGGAGTTATGTAGCTCAAAACTTTTGAGGCTCTGAGTCATAGTTCCTTCAGTTATTGGATTTCAGCTGCAGAACTTCTAGCCAGTTCTGAATCAGATGATTGTGTTGGTATTGGTTATGAAAAAACGCCTCGTATTGGTCAGAACCAAAGCTTTTCTTCATGTGTAATATCTCCAAAATCTACCTGTGCCTCGTTTCAGTTCTCTTACAATAACAGAAGTTATTTCTTCTTTATTGCAGGGCCTGTCACATGGAGAAACATCCCCATTTCTATTAGTGGTGATGAGAAGTAATTAGGTTTACAAAGTGACACCATTTTTATGTGATTTTCTTGCAAGCCTAGGAAAATGGTGAAATATATTTTCCTCTCTAGGCTCAGAACAGGGCCTAGAAATCAGGCGAACTCTCAGATTTCAAAAGCATTCACCTTTTCTTCAACTCCAGATACTACATCAGTTTCAATAAGGTGTGTACAGGCCTAAAATTAAAGTAATATTAGTGTGATTGGTGGCTTTTGTTTAAATCTCTGTGGAATCCCTCAGATGCAGAAAGATTCCCTTGTAGTAAAGGACATGTCAGACATCATATTGGAGGTGGTACTGACTGGAGCCCATGTACAAACAAAGGTGAACCTCTCTAATGAGCTCTGTTTTGAAGCTAAAGGAAAAAAAAAAGAAGACAGATAATACATTAGTATTTTATTTTTATGATAAAAATTTTATCCATAACTGATTTGATGTAAAAATAAATACATCACTCTTAACTTGCTCCCTTTGTTTTTCTATGGCTTTTCTACCATTTGTAGGATAGAGCGAATTTTTTCCTATGCATGTGTGGCAAAATCACAACATGATGTTAGTCTGTGATTAAAGCTGTTGTATGTGATGATAATTTAAATAATAACATTAATCTATTTCTCACAGTGTACACAAGTGGATCACTATATGCTCTAACATGTTAGCAAAGTAAGGTGACAACTTTTCATTCCCAAATTTTAGTGAAGATGCCTTTAAAGTAGAAGTAAACAAAGATATAATATTTCCTGTGTAGCTACAAGCTTTATTTATACACCAGGAAACTTGTTGATGTTTAATATTTGCTCAAAAGCCTTCAGTCCTAATTCCTGCCAGTTCAAGCCACACAACTAACAAGGAGTAAAACTGAACTCAGCCAACAGGCAATTTATGACTTTGCTCTGTGTTGCTGCTTTCTATGGGTAGCGGCAAATACACTTGGATACACTCAAGAAACTCATCTCTTGACCCCAGAAAGAAGGCTGACCTGTCCCTTAATGGAAACCCTCTCCTTGCTGCTGAGAAGTGATTCAAGAAGTCTCTGGACTTCATCTTGACATTTCAAATGCATTTACCTTGGCTCAAATGGTCAGGCTGGGGGGAGGGAACTGGCTGCCACGAGCCACCGCACAGTGCTGCACCCAGCATGTTAGAAGGGGGTGGTGTGGTGGTTCTTTGGGTGAGGAAGAATAAAACTCCTCTGGCAGCAGAGGAGTTGAGGATGGACAGTCTCATGCACAACTTAAGAGGGCACAAGGTAGGATAAAAATAATGTGGCTTCACTGAAGTGAGACTGCTTCTGATAGATCCTGCTGCCAGCTGATGCTGCCAGGCCCCAGGCAAGGAGTAAATTCATAAAATAATGTAAATTGGATCTCTCAGAATATTCAAGTATTTAACTTGCTGCCTGTGCTGGTCAAAGTCACAGGCTTAGGCAAGGACTGCTGAACTGCTGCTTGAAAACACTTTTATATAAAACCAATGTAACAAGAGATTGCTCTTGTTGAGAACCTGAGTCTTTGCTGTGATTTTGGTCTGCATGTGTTGGAGTCCAGAGCATCCCTTTGGCTGCCCTGGATGCCTCAAGACCCTGGCAGGGGGCTCAGGGACCTTGGCAAGAAGTCAAAAACACCTGTGGCTTCGATTTTAGCCCATGGGAGAGGCTGCCAACCTTATATGAGGAATTACAAGCCAAAAGGGTTCGAGTAGTGTAATAGGGGAATTGACACAGGGTGGAAAAGTAGAATTTGGGGGTTTTTTAGAATGTAATTCAGGGGTACAAAATGGAGGAATCTGGGCATGCCCTAGCCTTTTCTTCCTTCTTCTTGTTCTCCATGTCTCGGTGTGATAGTGACACTTTTCTATGGGTCTAGGATAGGGACACACTGTCCAACACAGATTTTAGGTATTGGTATGGGAACTGTAAACATGGTAAACGTAATTTTGAGTCTATAATGTGGGAGACGCCCGGGGCTCGGCAGAGACTGCCATGGCTTCTGTACTAGCTGGACCTCTGCAGGTCAGAGAGAAACTATTATAGATAAGAAAAAGTAAACAACCTTGAAAACTCAGCTTCATGCATTCCAGACCTTTCTTCGGCTGCCGGGCTAGGGAAAAAAGGACTTTCACACTGTTGGGGTCTTGCCAGCAGACCCTGACATGCATGGATCTGTTCAGAATCAGGACTGGCTTTAAGCATCCTTCCAGGGCCAAGAGATAAAAGCTAGAGTTGAGTTTTAAGTGAGGTAGGCAGTGGTATTTATGAATAGAAGTTGTAAGCTGTTTTGAGGAGTTGCAGGGAGTTCAAGGGTGCAGCTGTTTGCGTACACGTTGATAGAGACAGAATTATGTAGTTCTTGAATGACTGGGTTGATCAGCAGTGCTTTCCTCTCATGTTCTTTTGCTTGTATTTTCAGAGAACAGAAAATATTAGCCTGATATTTCTTACAACATTTTTTAACTTGGGCTTTTTTCAGTATTTGAACTTCAAAAACAGTGCACTGAACTATCATTTGGTTATAAACTTCACTGTATCACTATAAGAAATACTCCCAACACATGAATACCAATTAGTCCACAGCTGTTTATGAAGTGCATAATGGCTGGAACAGATCAATACATTTAACAAATAAATGAACCACAAGGCAACCTGGCAAATATGGGATAAAGAAAATATGACAGCTTAGATTCTTTATAGAGGAATAAACCCCAATTCCCACCAAGAGAATAATAAATAATAAACTTTTCATTTGAATACAAGTATGGCTTTGGAGAGATAAGAAAATATATGAATTTATGTTAATGCTGCTTGTACCAGATATCACTATGAATATTGAGAAAGTGCAGCTTATATTTTAATCACACTTATAATTTACATTCACAAAATATTTGGTTCCCTATGGTCAATTAGGAGGGTAAACATTTTACTTTAATTTTTCTAAATAGATAACTGAAATGAAATATGTTTGTAAATTGCTGTGCTGTTTGTAAATTACTGCAAGGCTACACCTCTCACTCAAATCCTGCTTTTGAAGAGAGCATTGCTCCTTCAGGAAGGGCAGGAGGGAGATGAAAACCTTATAAAACCTGATCTCTGAATCTTCATTGGATCTGCACTGAAATTTTCTTGACAATGTTTGGCATTGACTGGCTGTCAGCAGGAGCAGCACATCTGAAAATGTGAGAGTCCAGCTCTCACAAGTGGTGGAGGGAGTTGTACTGAGGCATCTCCCATGAAACTTTATACAAAGCGTTATGAATTCATTCTAAACCTGTTTTTAGCCAAAATCTGCTTTGCGCTGTAGCGGGATGAATACAAAGATCCAGTTCAGCTAAATACAGGGCAGTACATGACATCTGCTAAGTCCTTGCTGATCAAGTAATTGTTCATTCTTGCAAGGAAAGCCTAGTGAAGTTGGTTGCTGGTCCAGAAGATGAAAGCCTGTGCTCTCCTTCTCTTCATGCCTATGAATCTAGAATCTTAGTTTGATTTTTACTTGGGTGAGAAAAAAAAAAAAAGGTAACTGCCAAAAGATAACTGCCAATCTACTGTGCGCTTCATCCTTTTAGGTTCTTTTCACCTCCTGTGTTTCTGACCCACTAAAACAAACTAATGCCAAGTATTACAAAATGTTCAACAGTAGAAAAGAAGAACGTGTGCACCACACTGATTGTAGACTCTGTGTGATTTAAACATATGCTTCAGCACTGCTGAATTTTGACTTAAATATTTACTCATGCACTAATTGAAATAATTTTTATAAATGGATGCTTTAATCACTATATTGCAGCACAATTACCTGCCCATGCCAAAATATGTCATTTTTATGTTATGATGGATTAGGATTTTGCCTTGCCCTATTTAAGTGTCCCTTCAATAGGCTGTAAGGAGGAAGGAGATAGGGTTACTTAATTACTGTTTTAAAGAATAGATGTTTTTTTTTTCCTAGCTATTTTGTGAAAGAAAAATTCATAACACTAGTCTGCCAATTTTTTTCTAAAGGTCAAGCTGTCCTCAGGTGAGCCTGGCAGGGACATGCTTCTTTGGAAGTAGAAGTATGTCTGGGGTAGGAAATAGATGGTTCTTAGGCTGCAGATTCAGGAATCCAGGACAAAACCACGCCGGACTTATGGGATAGATTTCAAAAAGAGCTAGGGCTCTTGGTGCTTAGTGTTGGACTAAAAACTGGGTTCTTAGCTGTGGGATTAGAGTTAAAAAGTAAAAGTCATGTGCTTGCGATTTCTGTACGTGGGCTAAAGAGAGTTAAGCCAACAAACATAGCAATGGGAGGGAACTTAAACTAGGCAATAGGCAGTGCAAGTGGAAACATCCAAAACTCTGGCTCTTTTGTATTTAAGGAGTTCTTTGAGGTCTGTAGTCAGTGAACTCTCTGAACAAGGTACAAAGACAGTAATACTTCCTATGCTTAAAATGCACAAGGGGCAGGGGAAAGAACAGTACAAAGCTGCAAAAGCTTGTGATGAGAATGTTCTCAGAATGAAGGAATTTAGGTTAAATTTTGCTCCAGCTGAGGAGATTCAAACATCCACCTCCAACCTTCAATGAGAACATTCTTCCTACCCACAAATTGGCTATTTTACAGTGCTAGCAAGGGATACCTTCTACATCTCCAACTGAAAGTGGGCCAATGTAAAACCAATTATGCAAGAGTCATGGGGACAGAGAGGGAACAAGCAAGGGGAAGTCTGTGACCTAATGGATAGAACTGAAAAGCAAGAGTGTGAGGAAAATACCAGAGTTTGAAAATGTGGCTGCAGACATACAACTCGTTTGCCACTTGACAAGCAGAGGCCTAAAACTTTGCATTATTACAGTCAAATAAAATTCAGAAAGCATCAGGGTTTGAGGATGCAGTAAATGAAGTCATCCAGGCATAGCAGAGTTATATTATTTTAATGATTAGTTTTCTGGACATCAAAAGAGACAACAGTAGAGCACAACCAAGGGGACTTTATTAACACAAATCTGCAAACATCTCCATAGGAGCACTATGCTCCAGAGTTCTCAACAACCCTAAATATGTATCAAGTAAGTCAAACCCACGCTTTCTCTGTGCCAGGGGAAGTCCAAAAGTTCCTGACCTCATTGCTGGAAGCAAGAACAAATAGGCACTGATTAGACCCAAGTTAAGTGTATTTCACCTGAGGGCTCATTAACTATAGGAGAAAGGGAATTCATATGCCTTTTGAATGTAATAAAACACTGTGCTTGTGCTGTGAAAAAATACTGCCTTGGTGGCAAAAAATGTATATAATGAGTTTTGTGCTAAAATTATAAAGATACAGTTTAAGAAACAAATTTCCAACAAATAACAAGTAACAACTACAAGAGCTAACATTACGAAAGTTTGCCATTGCTAATATGGACACCAGAAAACACAGAACAAAGCAAAAATATAACATAGGGCTAACCTATAGTTTAAAGTTATACTATAATTTGGTATAATGTTCAATATAATCAGAAATCTGATTAGGAGACATGGAGATAGAAAAAAAAAACAAAACTATGAGCATTATGAAGAGATACTACTAAGTAAAGATAAAGATTAATATTGCTATTAAATATGGGAAAAGTAATGACAGAAATCAGCACACCAGATTTTAAAAATGGAGCAAAAGCAAGCAATTAAAAACACCCCTTTTTAAAAAGAAAAAACCCAAAAAAATCAAACCTCAGTAAAGTACAAATCAAAAACAGTAAAACAGGGAAATGTGGGTAGGACGCTCACCTGAAGGAAAAATTGATGGCACCAAAAGGCCACTGGGAGCTCGCTGTAGAAATGTTTTGCTGCTGTTAAAAACTGTGGTTTTATTAATGCCTGTACAAGTAGCGTTGGACTGTAAGATTTTTAAACCAGATGCAGAAGGAAGATGACTTTGTCACTGATGTTTACCCTTATAAAATTTTAGTGTTTGCTTAGTGCTTGCAGCAGCTCTGGTTTCACAGATAATTGTTGCTGCATCAGCCCAGCCCAGGATACACATACAAGTCTTCCAGCAGCTTCACTGAAAAAGCTTAAATGTTGGAATCAGTTTATAAACCCCAGAGCTGATTGACTTTGGAAGATTTTCTATGACTTAAAAGAATATATTTATTTCTCTGAATCTCTCAAAATACATACTCCAGGTGATTTAATTTTGATATCAAAGTCTATTATGTGAGATTCTCAGTATTATAATAAGAACAGCAGTATCTCTGACTGTGCATTGGTATTCATAAAAATAAAGTCCATGTCAGAGGAAAAGAGGGAGATTAAGTAGCACTGAAAGAAAGCGTGAATAAACCAGAAAACCACACAATAATTATATACTGGGCAATGTCTTACAGAACTTATCTTCAGAATCCTAGGAAGGGGCCTTTAAAGCAATTATAAAGGAATACATATTTGCTTGCATAGTGGATTTTGTAAAAACATGAGATCGACACAAACATGTAGACTTAGGGCAACAAGTTTGTGCTTTGCAGGAGCCATAATTAGATAGACTTTCACAAGAGGAAAAAAGTGAAACATCCATTCTCAGACAAAACCACTACTGACATAAACAAGAGCCAAAACCCAGAAAAAACTTCTTTTTGCAAGCTAGTGGCCTTTGGCATTTTTTCTTCTCCATAGGGAAGAAGTTAGACACATTAGCAGCCAGATTTAATTTTAATAGATGATCTAAGACAGCTACAAGGACAAGGAGTGCTCAGAAACAAGGTCAAGCAAAATGAAGTGATTTGTAAAATGCAGGTGTCGTATGCATAAATGCATATTAATAAATATGGAAACATGGAGGGTTAGCTGATATATTGCAGGGTTTCAAAATATCTGAAAAAAAGTGATATAGGTACATTAAAAATAGGGAAGAGTCATGATCTACTGGATGCCTCTGAAATATTTGGGACATCAGTACCTTCCTTCTTACAGAAGGCTCTTTTCTCAATGGAAATTGAATACTTAGCTGACAACTTTACAAATAGTTTAGAAACTGCTTCCAAACAGGATGAACCTGATCAACTTCTCTCCTGAGACAAAGATTTTCCACTAAATATTGGTAGAGATAGAGACAAGAAAGCTTCTGCTGATGCAAACCAATCTGTCTTTTAGGAAAAGAATTCCCTTAGGTAAGTGCAAGAAATTCTTGTGCAACATTTAGCACATCACAGATTCTGAAAATGAGGTTTTTCACAATATATAGGTCCAGGGAAAGTGTTCTGTTTTTCTTGGTAGGATCTCTGTGTTTAATTGGGATGTTGGAGAAACATGAAAAATGCTTTCAGAATTGAATTAGCATGTGAAACGACTTTCCTTGTGCATTGGGTTCAAGTGCTTCAAAAACAAGGAACAAGAGAAGACTGTTCATTATAATTTGTTTAATTATTGAACCATTAGTGCCAAAGATTAGGGACACTGAAGAAATTTAGTAAATAAATGTACTGGGAATAGATATCATATGCTGATTACTTCATGCTGGCTATGGAAAATACCAATTTAATGTAATGGAAACCTTCACATGGGAACCAGTTTACAGGCAATGCCTAAGTTTCAAGTGCCTCCTGAAAGCAATGACGAAAGGGATGGATATGGAAGTATAAATAACAAAATGGAAGAGCTGTAAGTTATCATATAAGGTTTAAGTTCTCAAATATATCTGTAATGATGTAAACAGATGAAGTTGCCATAGATAGAATTAATATACTTTACCTTAAGACTTGCATCCCTTTTTAGTAAAAAAAAAATTAAAAATTAAGAGGTTAAAATTTTTTTCTATGATCATCATGAAAAACAACAGGGACATTGGAATTGCATAGACCATTCATGGATCAATCTGGAGCTATAATGCATTTTTACTGGAGAAACGCTATTACAGATTAAAGCAGAATAAAGATGATCATATATTTCAGACTAGAACTAGGTATCAGGTTTTATCCCAAAATTATGGTCCCAAGGAATTGCATTTAATAATTAGGCCATCATAAGGTATAATGAAAAAAGAATCCTTTGCTGAAAAAAAGAACATTTAGACTACTAAAATAAATAGAAAGATCTCTTCAGGGATGAATGATGCTGAAAATAATGTATATCACATTAAAATGTGTACACAATAAGTTAATACAGATTACTTGCTTAATTGAAATGCTTCTGGAAGAAAATAGCAACAGTAACTGCATGAAAAGCACTTCAGACAGGAGATAGCATTTTTGTAATTAAGATTATGTATAGACCATCTAGTTACAACTGTTTTTTTCAGAGGTAAACCACATTAAGATAGTTAGTTATGAAGTGCAGATTGTAAATATGAAACAACAGGGAAAGAATAAAATGCAAAAACTGAAATGAGCAGAAGTAGGTGATAAATATTGGCTTTGCTACTAATCAGGTAGTGTAAGTTCTGTGCTGCCTGGTTCACAGAATATGTTTCTCTCTGTATAATAAAGTACATTTTGTTGTGTTGGATGTCTGTCTAAAATGCCAAACAAACTGTCTTTCAGAAAAATTATATGGCACTGTTGCATTTCAATGTGTTCTGGAAATCTGACAGGAATAATAAAAAAACCCTGAGACAGGGAACTCAGCTAGGTCTTAAAAGTATGCAGTGGGAATTGGAGTGCTAACAAGATTTCATCTGCTCTTTGTATATGACCTCTTTTAAGCCTGAACCTGTGTCTTTTATTAATATTTTTTACAATCCACTTAGAGAAAAAAAATAAAGTATCTAATAAGAGGCACTTCCAATTGTTTGGGTATTAAAAAGAAGAATAAAAGGAATAATATATCTTGCCCAGGAAAATATGGCATCATCAGAGGAAGGAATTAAGAAGGTGCTAAGGGCTGGTACTTAGGAGAAAAATCGTAGGAAGAAATGCCTTTGTAAGGGAAGATCACTTAAATGTCCGTCTGTAGCTGTCTGTACTTCTGTTCCAAATGTCCTGCTCTCTGTCTTGCTGAAAATGTCCATCTTTTCCTTGAAATCTAAATTCTCATTATACTATGAAAAGATTAACTGTACAATTAAGCCATATTCTTTTAATTTTTAAAAACCTTAATGATTTTCTCTAGCCGTAAAAGATCAATATATAACATTTTTCTGGAGAAGTCCCAGTCACAGGAGGCTCCATCATAGTTTCTGCCAAAGAGGCAGCATCGGAGACTATCTGAACTTGCCAACACAGGGAAAGGAAAGGGTAAACAAAAGTTCCATGGAATCAAATGTTCATTCAGACCATGGATTTACTGATTCTGGGGAGGTCAAAATTTGACTTCTGCCTACATTGGCAGTATCTTTTTAATATCCAGCTGTAAGCGTCTTTCCAGCACTAAAATTATCTTTAATGTAATGTTTCCTACCCTGGATGAAAATAGTTTTTATAATCCAAATTGGGACTTGAGCCCAGTATCCCAATATATAAAGCCATTACATTAACCAGCTGAGATGCTCCGTCATAAAAAGATAACTACCTTTACATAAATAACTCCTGACTATGCAAGCAGGGCTCGTCTTTGAAGGTGAGAGAGAACATTGTGGTTTATTATATTATACGAATTATAAAAATGGTATTTATAGACCAGACTACAATGACCCTCGTGATGAGCATTGAGAGATTTACACTTTAAGGGGAAAAAACTTTTTTAAGAACTGACATCATCATCAAACAGTTTGTGTTTCTCGGTGAATCCACAAGCTGAGAGTGGTGTTTTAATGACTAAAAATCATGAATATTAAACTGGAGAAAAGTTGACAGTATTTAAATGAGCATCATTAAGAGACACATAAATTAACAGGATTTTTAGTTCTTGTGGAACCGCCGTTTCAATGTTAATTAAACAACTGGAGTGCTCTTGTGCATTCCCAGCAAACTGTCCCTAATGTGTTCTGCTGAATATCATTATGGGTGGCTGCCTTGCTGTTTAATTATTTTCAAGCTGATTTTTTTTTTCCCCGTTGCTGCAGTGGTTTTATGCTTGTCTTGCATTCAGAAGGCGATGGGGCTTAATCCCAAAGGAGTCTGTCAGTTTGATCTACATGTGGTGCTTCTACTGAAATACCCATTTTTGTAACTAATAAAACATGCACATATAGTGTTGCTGCCTAACCCTGCTGAAAAAGCCTCACTATTGACTGCATTATCTTTGTACGTAACAACCATTTGATGACTTACTGGGATTTTAGCAGTAGTTCTCTATCACAGTGGTAATCATTATTTATTCCGTTCTGCACACGCAGGTGGTAAAGAATATGAATTTAGATATAGAGAAGGGAAGCAAAATAAGCATGAGATCTATTTATTTTCTAAATGTGAGGAGGAATGCTACACAGAGCACTGTGTGCTGTATCTGTTCAGCAAATCCACTCCTCAGCTGCTCCTTTCCTGCTACCTGCATTGTGTACATGTACAGCAGGAATTAAAGCGGGGTTTCTTTTCTACCTTGGACATTCACCTGCCCCTCTTGGTACCAGATCTGCAGGGAGAACAGGCTCTGTTTGATTGTCCTTCAGCAGACCTTGCCTTGTCAATCTCCTCTCAGTGGCTCTGCATCTTTCCCCTCCCAAGCAGCTGGACTCTGCCTGGCTTGCAGGTGTCCCCGCTCCGTGCGGGAAGGAGACACTCCCCAGTTTCCACATGGATCCAGGCTCCATGTTAGGCTGCCTGCTCACCCAGAACCTGGCCACAAGGCTGGAGGGACTCTTGGGATCCATGACCACCTCTGCTGCTCATGTTGCCTCTGCTCTTGCCAGGTGATGCAGGTCTGCTCTCTCCAGAACCAGCAGGTTCCTGCACCCAGCACACACAGGCAAACATCCCAGGTAAGCTCAGTGGGGATTAAATTCCAGCTGTGCACTCCAGCTGTGGTGTTAGTACCATGCCAGGTGTCTACATAGGCTCCACACAAAGGGCCCACTGAGGATTGCTCCAGCCTACACAGTGAAGAGGATGTGGCTGTTTTCTGCCCTTTCTGGACTGCCCAGGCAGAACAGCACAAAGTCTCCAAATATTCAATGGATGTGTACCAAGTCATCTGCTACTGCCCTGCTTCCCTCCCTGCTGCTCTGTGGCATCAATAGAACCAGAGTACACTGTCTTCAAGTTACGGCCCTGCATTTCTGAAACCCACCCAATCGAAATCTTTCCTTGGGAGGCTGTTGATGCATTCCTGCACCATTGAACCTCAACTGTGCAACAGCCCTCAGATGGCAACATGACCGATTGCTGGCTGGCCAGCCTGAGTACCACAAAAGGTCTGTGTAAACTTTTTAGTCAAGGGAAGAACAAAAAGATCTGAGTTTTCTGTCTGGGAGGAGCCAGACTCAGCAGTTGGTGGTACTTCCGCTACTATTAATCTGTAACTATATAAGACCAAGGAGTGCAAATGTTAAAAAAGTTGTACACATCATACACCCTTCTTCTTTGTAAGTTTAAGTAGTGTTTTATAATTAAACAAAAATGTCCTTATTGTGGACCTTGAATAATTAATTATTGAGTTAAAAATAAAAATAATTTAAGTATCATTTTTAATTAAATAGTTTAACCTTAAAAAATCTTATAACAAAAAATAGTTAAACATTTTATACCTTATTAATAAAAAACTACAAAACTCAGTACTGTAAAACTATAACATAAATAAAAAAATAAGCACCTATACCTAAATACAAACTATCATCTCAAATACCTTGAATCCCAACCTCAAAAAAAAAAAACAACAAAAAAACCAAAAACCAAAAAGCAAAAAACTGCAAAAAAAAAAAAAAATCCCAAAAAACCCACCAAAACGAAACAAAACAAAAAACCAAACAAACCCCATCAAAATCCAACAGTAGTTGGCAAATGCACAGCTCTTAGTGCTGGTGACAGTGGATTTCTCTGTGGAGCTTAGCAAGCCATAGAGATAATATACTTGGTGTTACTGTGTTGAAGCTGTGAGAAACAAAGTAGAAGGAAATCAAAATTCTGTCAGGTTCCTCAGATTTAGGATTATTTTTCACACCAATTTTCTAAGAAATGCGACTGAACATTTGTTGATGGGGGAAAAGAATTTTGCATCCAGACCTCAACTTAATTAACTAAAAGTTGGTTTTGAATGTTTTTCCATCCTACCTACTTACTCACAGTTGCCTGTATTAATAGAAACCATTGATAGATGTCTTTAGGGGAACTTCCTATCTAATTAGTGGATTTTTTAATGCTGCATCTTGCCAATAAAAACAAAATTAAAATAACTAAACAAAGCTAATTATGTGGTGCTTTGAATTACCTGTCACATAGTTGAATATACATTTCCTCCTTCCCCTACTGTACGTTACATCAGCTAATAGGTATTTATATATCATGCATTTCACTTTGTGCTGGATTGATGTTTTGACATATTTGTTTAGAAGGTGATACCCAGGTCCTTTGTGAACTGTTCCTGACTGAAGCAACAAGAAACGAGGTAGCTGCAGTTCACAGAATAAGCAATTGTGTGATGCAAACAAGTTCTCGGCATTATTTGTTTAGACTTTTATTATTGGAGATCCTCCCCCTGCCTCAAATCTCCAAATAGCTGATGATGAGAGCTGTGAGTATTGAATGTTGGTGTGAAACGGCACAGAGGTCTGGCTGTGAGATCTAACCTGGGCTACATTTGGTGCCTTATTTAGCCTTATTTTGGTTTGAGACATTGAGAAATGGTGCTCTTCACATGCCTTCTCTTCCATAATGTAAACCAGTCCTTGGTTTGGTACAAATTTAATAAGATAGATTTCCTTTATTATCTTCATATTTGTTTCAGATGTAATTCTAAATTTAAGATAATGTGATATTGTTCCAATTTGGCTCAACTTAGAAACAGCATTTATTTGGAGGTGGATCAGCTCTTCACTGAGTCACCTACTTAAAGAGCTTGTACTAACTGACCATTCTGTGAGGATTTCCAGACTGCAGGGAGGTGGTCAGAGGCCCAAGTGTGTGTGCATAGATCCTCCACTGCACTGGGTATGACAAAACTCATGGAATACCTACTGGGTATAGCTGCCAGAGCAGGTAACTTAATTTAAGCAATCTGCATATTTTCAGATTATATACCACAGGAAGCTGGCAGAAATGCAAACAGTTTTGCATTTTACTCTTTGGAAATACTTGGGTGTGTTAATTCCTAGGACTACTTACACCAGTGGAAAGTTGTAAGCAGGCTGGTGCTGGTGCAAAGGCAAACACAACTGCACTGGATCAAAATCTTTGCTACAGATTTCACAAAGGAGAATGATAAACCTAACCAAAAACCAAAAACTCCCATCAGGTCAGCCAGACAGAAAAACCCAAAATAATTTAATATATCAGAATAGAAGGCAGACTTTCCTTTACACAGAAATCTGTAGGAGGAAAAATAAAGTCCATAAATGGAAAATAATATCTCAAAGGTCATGACACAAGCACAGATTTGTACCACTGTTGAAGACTGCACCTTGTGTTGAATGATCTGATTCATTTATGTGTTACAATGGTTACACTGATGACTCAGAGTAATTTATTCAGTTTTTTTTACCTTTGCCTCATTTTCTGAATTTCTTGGAAATACCTAGTACAGTCCATAAGTTCCTGCCTTTTTTTTTTTTTTAATGAATGAAGAAATATGGATTTTCAAGAAGCCATTCATAATGAAGGCAACTGTGTCATCTTATTATTTTCTGTGTTTAACTTCCCTAGTAAATACCATGGAGCACAAACTGTTATTCCAACACAAGGCTGTATAAAAAGCAGTTACTTTATGTTGCTGGATCCATAGCACGGGATCAAGCACTGTTGTTTCGTTGCTAAGTATTTTGGAGTGTTTCTGTGTCATTTAAGTGCTGCAAATTGCAACCATTTTCTTGTCAATAGGGCCTTATACAGGCGAGTGGCCTTGTAAAAGTCACCACAGCGACAAAAACATTTACATGCCTATGTCTCCCTGTTTTGGATTTTCTTCTTTGCTGTCTTTGAATCTTCAGTTTACCACCTCCACCCTAAGATGGTTCTGAAGATGTCTGCAGGCTTTCCAGTGGAATCCCATATCCTAATTCTTTCATCTGCAAACTAAGCCCGCATACTTTTCTATCATTTTTCATTCAGTCAATGATATCTTTCCTATCAGTAATCTCTAGACATTAAAAACTATGGACAGTTTTAAAATATATTTTCTTTGTACACAGGAAGTCTACGGAGCTTTCTGGCTCTGTGAGTGAAATGGAGGTGTAATGGGTCCTGTGTTCAAAATCTGAGTGCTGTTAGATGTCGTTCAATGGATGTGATCAGTAGATGAATCCCCTGAGCAGCATTTAAGACTGGCCTGCTTGCTTGCCCCAGCTGCTGTGGCAAGTTTTTGGTTACTGAATAGGGGAAATCTGGGTTAGATTATCAGCCCAGTGCATGTGTTCATTTATAACAATATAAATTCTGTACTGGGTCCCATTTTAAACTCCCCATCGAGGTTTCAGGGTTGCAACAAGCAGGGAATACCCCAAAGAAAGGAGCCAGCTAACGATAAAAAGACTTGAAGACAGCCTGAGGAATAGGGAATGTTCTATGGGTAGGTAGGGCAGAAGCTGAGCCTTTGCTTTAGTGCTTGGTTTTGCTGATCTTTACTTTTGGACATGAAGATTCTGGGATTAGATGCAAGTCCAACTTAACTGAAATAAAATCAAACCAAACCTGTTTGAGAAAAAAGCTTCTGAGTAGGAGGGTATAGCCAGCTCCCTATCCATTGAAATTCAAGATTTCAACCAGCAGTAATCTGATACTTTTTGCTTCTGCAACTCTGAGCTGCTCCAGCACAAACATCAGAGCTGTACACACAAAATCAGATATAGACCAACTTTTCAATAATTTTCTTTGTTCAGAGCTTTTGATGTTTATTTTTCTTGTACACAATGACGATTTTAGTTAAAATAACACTGCATCATTTGGCTTAGGTTGCTAGATAATTGGGGAGTCTTTAAAGCAGATTTTCAAGTTGAGAGTAATGGAGACAATTTATAGTAGAACAGATGGTTGGCCTTCATTTGCCTGTTGACAGGTAGCGTGTTGTCAGCACTTCAGGTTGTTATCATACAGAGAACAGCAGTTCAGAATCTTAATTGGGACCCAAAAGGATATACTCTACAGTTTTTCTGGGCATTTACAGGCACAGAAAGATATACAAAAGAAAATGGGGGGGAGGAAAAAAGCTGATGTCTACGTATGAGTCAAAAACTTTGAGTTTGTGCACATTGATTTCAGTGTACAAATCTTTTGATGAGAATACGAAAATGGAGAGGCTGCAAGAGGTCCGAATAGTACTCCCATGCCAGGGAGTTCATATCCTCACACCAGTGCTTCCTGTTGTAGCAACAACAAACAGTTCATTAGAGCATGCAGAATACACTGTGTGAGCAGCTATGCAGAGCACCTGGAAGAAATCTGTGAAAATTGAGAGATTTCTGATCAAAATTTTTTCCACTGTGATTCAGACATTCACTATATTGAGCAGGAAGCAGCTGAAATCACGTTCTCTGAGGCAGAAAAATTGTGATTACTTACAAAGTACTTGCCCTAGCAGGAAGAATGTACCACAAAATCTGTAGCACTTTTCAAATAGCAAGGTTTGCGTAGGTATTGCTAATCAGTCTCTGGCTTTTTTACCTTCATATTTTATTTTATTATATTTAATTCCTTTATTTTATTTGGGGAGCTAAACTCCTCCTGGGAGTATATGTTTTCAAAAGATCTATGGCTCCAAAGGGTTTGAAGAAGAAATGCTCTTTTGATAATGGCTGGGAAACTAAAGTAGGTGCAAGTTGGCACTGTGGTCTGTGGGGGACAAATTCCTCTCAGACATGCTGCTTAGAGAGAGTCCCTGAAATAATGCCATTATCCCTGAGAATATTGTCAACCTTTGCTCTTCAAATATTCTTTATCTCACAGAACCAGTTATGAACTCCTTTCACAAGTCATTATTATTATTGAGGGCTAACACTGTGCTTGGCCTGAGCGAGTAAGATGTAAATCCTGCTCTAAGGGCTAACAAACTGAGGTGGACTGCTTTCTTGCAGAAATGCAAAATCTAGAAGCAGGTCACATCCCAGCTGTGATATTTTCCCAAGGAAAGCAGCTCGGTTAAGCATGCAGCCAAACTGTGATCTCCATCTGAGAGGCACATGGTGCTGTATTATTTAGGAGTGGAGTATTTTAAAAACTGAAAATCGATCTCTAGCGGCTGCCTTTTTAAATCTTGAAACAAAAAGGAAAGAAAGCAAACACTTCTAACACAACATTTTCTTTAGGAGTAATGAGTAATGAGGAGTAATCTGAGGAGATGCTGTCATAAAGCTATTTGAGATTCCATACAGGAGTACAACAAACACCTATTGCCACAGAAATTTCAGGAACATGTGGGAGATGCACGCAAGCTGGATTAGAATTAGAATGTCCTCCAGCAAGCTTCTTTTTTTTTTTTTTTTAGCAAGCCACAAATGCTACCTTCATCCTCAAAAAGAGAAGAGGAAGAGAACTTTACACTGGCTGAGAAAGTGTGAGAAATTCACCCCACTGTACCTTCCCTTGTGGATAACCAGCTGACCTCTGCCTTCAGCAGCCACTGCTGCCTCAGCTGGGCACCCAGCTGCACTTCTGACATATTCATTCTACAGCAAGGCTTGGACACTCACTGTTTCACCCTTGTTACAGATTATTTTGGCCAAACCCTGATTAAAAAGATATTATTTAGCTGGCTTCTGCAGGCTAAATGTCAGAGGATTTGTTTTTGAGTCGGAGAACTTTAGAGAGTTTCTGGAGCACTCCCTGCAATATTACAGTGTGGAGTTGCTGAGTTTGCTGGTTTTGGCTGATGATTAAGTGGGTGTTAATACTGGTTTGAGAGCCACAGCATCCATACATGGGATCAGTGACACTCAGCTTTGGGCAGAGGAGATGCACCATGAAATTAGCAGGCTTGCTCCTGCTGGAAGCTGTGCTTGCTTGGAAAGATTGGGACCAAAGCAGGGTTTTGATGCCCTGTATAGGTGTAACACAGGTAACAACACTAACAACTGGCCTGCTTCTCTCCACTGCTGCATTTGTGTGTGCACCTGGAAGGTCATGAGTAGGATAAAAATACCATTTATGGGCTCTCTTTGCTCATTCAGATCTTGGGGACTTTGCTGACCCTGAACTACAGAAATTAGCTGAGCTCAGGTGATACAAACAGCTTCTCACGAGGAAGCAAACGAAAGCCTCCTGACCATGTCTGTGAAAAATTGGGTTGAGATGAATTTCAAAAGTGCTGTTGATTTTAGGGCTTTTATTGGCCTCTGTGCCATGACTGCTCTCATTGGGTGTGCCTGATATTATTAACCTCCTACACAGTCCTCCCCATCTGACAGAAAACTGCCTACCTTGCAATCTTTGCCAAAAAACTAGTTTAATCTTCAGCAGCTCTAACAACTCTGTGCACAATGTGATGAGGTGAACAGCTGTAGAAGTGAGAGATATGGGAAATAGACTAATTTCTCTTTTATGGCTAAGAATAGGATGAAGGATCTGTGCTAATTCTAAACATAGTTATACTAAAGCTCTGTCTGCTTTGGCTGCTCTTAAGCAATTATTCTCTATCTGATGTTTTATCCTTTGAATTAATCTGCCTCAGCTGCAGAGGTGTGAGCAGGTGCTTGAAGAATACCTTGCTGAGAGGGTTGAAAACACAGAGATGGTGATATTTGACAGATATTTCACATTTAGCTTGCCAGGAGTGTACCATACTCATGTGCAGCTGAACCTCAGGGAGATGGTGGAGCTCACAAGTCTTTCTGAGGGGTGGGATCACAATATCCCATCTGTGACCTGCCAACCCCTCCTGACCCGTGCACAAGCCCCCTGGCTCCCCACTTCCTTGGGGAGCAATGTATGGCATCTGCCAGGGATGAGTGGGGTCAGAGAGCCAAAGGCAATGCTTCCTATGCCCTTGTTTCCCATCCTGCACTCCAGGAGAAGCAGGAACACTCTGCCCCTAATTATCCACAGATAATAATTAAATGTTTTGTTAGCTTCTTTTCCTTTTTTTTTTTTTTCTTTTCCCTTTCTTTAAAGGTTTCTCTTTCCCTTCCATTTTCTTTCCTTACTGTAATGTTTTCTTGTAGTACTGGAAAGCATTTCTTCATTGTTTGGATTAATTTCCAAACAGATTAAAAACTGTTGTAGCAGTCAAGCTTCAGTTCCTTCGTTTATTAGATTCAGAAGACAGCAAATTCCTTAAAATACAGATATAAACAATTATGGTAATGCATTCTGATTTTATAATTAGCTTTCATCACAGGAAACATATAAGTTTGGGCTTCACATTTTTTAGGACACTCCTCTCCTCCCATCTTTGACTTTGAATTCATGCATTTTTGTTCCCAGCCTTGTTCCCAGCCCTGGGTGAGCCATATAGAAAGGGACAAGAAAAGAAACTTAACTCTCAGAGGCACCAAAATATGAGAGAAGGTCACAGAAGGACATGGACCTGCTGGAGTGAGTCCAGAGGAGGCCACAAAGATCACCAGAGGGCTGGAGCACCTCTCCTCTGGAGACAGGCTGAGTTAGGATTGCTCAGTCTGGAGAAGAGAAAGCTCCAGGGAGATCTTAGAGCACATTCCTGTGCCTAAAGTGGCTACAAGAGACCTGGAGAGGGGCTTTGGACAAAGGTCTGGAGAGACAAGGCAAGTGGCAATGGCTTTAGATTGAAAACGGTAGGCGTACATTAGCTATTGGGAATAAATTCTTCCCTGTGAGGGTTGGGAGGCCCTGGCACAGGTTGCCCAGAGAAGCTGTGGATTTCCCATCCTTGGAAATGTTCACTGCCAGGTTGGATGGGGCTTTCAGCAACCTGGTCTAGTGGAAGGTGTCCATACCTGGGGCAGAGGGGTTGGAACCAAATGACCTTTAAGATCCCTTCCAACCCAAATCATTCTGTGATTCTATGACATTTTTGGGTACAGAATCAAGCTGTTGGAGCTTTACTGGAAACTGAATTTGGACCCTTGTTGTTATTATATACAACAAGAGCTTCTTAATTTTTGCTTTAATTACTTTTGTCTTGCATATCCAGAAGGATAGCAAATGAGTTTTATTAATGCATAGAGAGTGTAATGATCATTAAAAAATAAAGAAAGGATTACAGTATTCTGGTACAGTCCTCCCACATGGAACCCTGAAACCTAATTGCAGCCCTTGAGGGTTTGAGCATTGCCCTGCTTAATGATAATTTGTGTCACCGCTCCAAAAAAAGAAGTGGCTCTTAGGGCAGGAAAAAAACCTCTGATGAACAATGGGAGAGATTAAATTAACATGAATGGGCAGAAGCCCCATATGTGGTCACAGGATCCATTAAGACAGGTATTTCCAGGAGAAGGAGAGAATTATTAGGACCATTGTACAAAACACTCATGAGTTCAGAACAATCTCACCCTTATAATTCTCATAATTTTCCTTCAAGGAAAACAAAGTCAAGCTGAAACAGGTGCTGGAAAGGACAGTGGGTGACAAGGGTGAACTGGAGAGCCTGCCTGCCAAGTGGTGATGTGTCTATTCTGTGTGTTGAAGTACAGCAAAGAAAGCCTTGAGCTAGCACCTGCCCGAGCTCCTACATATCCAGATGGTGCACTCAAATCTGGGCAGCCTCAGTGTAGCCCTGAAGCTCCACTGAAGCACCCTGCAATGCATAAATACTTTGCTCAGGTGGAATGATGTGCTGAAGCACCTTTACAGCTTTCTAGAACTGGAGCTGGCTTGCACAGCTCTTCTCCTTGGGCCACAACACCCAGCCTAAAATCTTGCTGAGCCTGCTCAAGTCAAGTCAGATGAGTATTATTTTTCACTTCATAAGGATAGACATTGAATTGTGTGCATGCTTACTGTGGGAAGGATGAGTAAAGGAGGAAAAGAACTAGTTAAACCCAAGGCAAGAAAAGATGTACTTAAACTGGTCATGAAAACACTAGGAGCTCCAACTGGCAGAGGAGCAGTTTTGCAGTGGCTTTGCTTTAGGAATATTGAACCTGGTTCATAGGAGGTGTTTGTTGCCTTGACTAGCAAGTCAAAGGACACCACAGTATTACCAGTTGAAGTTCAGCCCCTTGTGGATGAGAAATCGAGTGGCAATAGGTTTAGAGCACATGGCAACCTCAGCAAAGTCTGGACATGGGAAGTGAAGATTTGCCTGAAACTATGGAGTGTTTTGGACACCAAGTTCTAGTCAGCAGATTGGGGTTCTGTGGTGCAGAGGTTGCTTCACAGTCAATGCATATGGCAAAAAGTTCAGTGTGAAGTTCTCTGCTGGACTACCCAGTGCATGATGCTGCCACTGGCTGATGTCTGCTGATGCCCTGAGATCTCTGCTGGAGCACTGGTTTGGTATGAACTAAATAACTCCTGCATGGATGTGAGCTGGCCTCCCACCTCCCAGGCTCTCACTGGTCCTGCACATGATCCTGATTTGTTTGTGATGGGTCCAAAAAAAACTCCTACAACACAGAACATGATGGCTCCTTGCCTGTGACAGGAGATAGCCCTGCACAGGAGGCTGCTAGCATTGCACAGAAGAGAAGCTCAGCTGGTAGGAAGAATTCTCTTGTGCTGGTATCTGTTGGGCAGTGAGGGGCTGTGGGGCAGGACCCACCCGAGCACAGGTGCAGGTGTGCTGAATCTCTGCTCTGTGTGCTTAAGCACTGCACCAAAGGCAGCATAGATGCTTTTATTTATCTGTCTCTTCAAGGCAATTTATACAGACCAGAAGAGACAGAGACAATGGAGGTCAAATATTCAGGGTGGGGATTTAGCTGTGTGGATCCTATCAAGGTTAATGGAAGTTGTACCACTAAGTCCCTTCACTCGGTGAAAAGTCAGGAACCCTTGTACCATGAGCCTTAACAAGAGTTAGTCACAAGCAAGAGCAGCACTAGAAATAAAACTAATTTGATGAACTAAATGAAACTATTAATTTAAGAACAGCAAGTATTGTAGTTGCTGTTGTGTTCAGAAGCTGAGGAAAACAAAGAGTTAAGGAAGAGATTAAGATTTTGTAAGAGGTGATTTCTGTTTTCCTGACATCCTTTTCTGAGGCTTATGAGGTAACAGTTTTTAGTATTATCCCCGTGAAGATGTCACCAAATTCTCTCTTTACCTACACTTAGAGGAAAGCATGTTGAGCTGTTGGTACAAACTGCAGCCAAGACATGATTTTGACCTTGGCTGTAACATTCCCATGTCTTCCACCTGAAATGCTTTTTCTGTAATATCTGGGTGCACGATTCCTACACGCTGGAGCATTGCAGGCTGGATTGCTGGATTTCTTTGTGGTGCATCACAATAGAAAGAGGAGGGCAGGGGAAAGCTCTTTTATGCAAAAAAAATCATTTCTCACTGGGATGTAATGAAGTTGCAGACACCTCAGTTGGGCAAATTTGGATCCCCCAAACCTGGAGGATCCTCCAGGAGTGCCTGTAATTGTCCTGAAACTGTATCACATGATAAAACCTTCGCCCCTTCAAAAGGGGCTTTTGAAGTCAACTTTTCCAACAACTCTGTTCTCCTGTGGTAAGATAAAGGTTAAAAAGCCTTTCTACCTCCAGGAGAAAACAGTAGTTATCAGCCTTATCCTCCTCAGAAACATCCAGATAGAGGTCAGCTGAACCTTTATGTGAGTCAGGACTCATTTTCTCTAATATAATCATATGTTTGGTGATGGATTCAAAGAAAATTGCCCAGTACTTGCAGGGTTAAATCACTAATAATGATGTTAGTAGTGATCTGGCTGGCAAAGCATTATTCCCTTGAGATCACTTTCTCAAAAAATGGCAGCACTGTGCTGTGGTGGGTTTTGAGCAGGCATTATAGCCTGGGTTCTATGTGGATTAGGTGACCACTTTCTCATCTAACCCTTCTCTGACACTTTAAGTTCATGTGGCTTATCAGGGAGGTGATAAGAGGGTGACATTCACTGTAGTCTGACCATCTTTTGTCTTTATTTGTCTCCATTGCCTGTTTTTGGTAACCTTGGAGAAAGAAGTTACAGGAACTATCAGCCCAGGTGACAAATTTGCCAGCAGGCCAGGGTGAGAGCTGAAGAATCTGATCTGAGGTGAGTCCCTGCTCCTCTTGAGTAATGCACCTTTGCAGGCTTCACTCTTCAGGATGATTTGGTGTAGCAAAAAGGTGCGAAACGGGGGAATCCAGACCCAGGTAATTCAGCTCACGTTTAAAAGGAGGTTTTGCTTGTTGATTAGGTAATCCTTCTCTAGGAAATGCACGGCACCAACTGCTTTTCATGCTAGATTAGTGCTCCTGTGGTCAATTTGCTTTTACTAATGTCAGGGCCCCACGGAGCAGGTTCATCTGTCGCATAGCAACTGCTTCAGCAGCAGTGGAGGTAGCCATGCATAAAAGATTACACATGATGGCAGGGCACAAGTGTGAAGATTTTCAAAATTAGATACAATCTCAGCATGAATATGAACTGCAGAATTGACATGGAAGGATTTTTTCAACTCATCATGTTTCCATATTTATCAGAAAAAGTGATTTAACAGCAGTGCATGTAAAATGAAGGAAATGCAGAGGGCAGTAATTTAGAAAAAAGCAGCAAACAAGCCAATGTCTGTACACAAATAAATGTAAACAGAAAGCCCCACACACTTTCTGCCAACTGTGAGGCCACCTTCAGTTTCATGCTACAGATGCCCTCAGGAGAGGAGACGATCTACAGTATTTTATGTACATTTCAAAAGGTCACACTCTGAAATGTCCCACAGTCACTGGTAAGGGCAGCTGAGATGCTTTATGTGGCTTCATTTACAGTGCACCTTGACAGCCCGTGGAGCTCCCACACCCTGCCCCAGGACTCTGCCTCTTTTCCTACATTTTCCAGAGGAGCAGAGTCATTTTCAGCTTTTCCTGTTTGCTTTAGGTCTGGATTTTGCTTTGTCACACAGATGAGCTTTCTTGGACATTTCTTTTCAAACTACATTCAATCTTCTCTCTTAAAAGAAGGACAGAGGAAGGTAGAGATTGATCGATTAGGTATTTTAAAAGCTGTGTGTCTCAAGGACTGTGTTTTGTTGTTAAATAAGGCTTTTCTCCTCTGTCTCTAAAATAGAGCAGAAGTGAGGATTTGAAGAGCTTTGTATTTGAAATGCCCTGCTAATTTGACAGGTTACTTTTGCAGGGAAGGTTTGTTTTTGTTTTGTACTTTATTCCCTCTTACTGGGAGGACAAAAGGCTCTGCTGGTGCTGCAGAGTTCTGTGGCTGATCCTTTTGTATGCAAGACTAGCAGACTTGCCTGAAACAGGAACCTTGGAGGTAAATCAGGCTAATGAAGCAGCTCAGAGAGGCAATGTGCATTATTTTGTATCCCACAATGATTTTAAAATCAACACACATACAGTATTTTGTAGCCTAAGACACCTGTAGGAGATGCAAAGGAAAACTGTTCAGCTTCCTCCATGCTTTCATTTAACTGATAGCAATTAACTCTCTTTCTTATTTTTTTTTTTTTTCATAGCGAGGAATGTAGGAACCATTTTATTCTCTGGATAAATTTTATCTAGGCAAGAAATTGTATTATGACAGTTGCTATCCATGACACTAAAATGCTTTTATTAGGACAATTACAGCTCTTTTTACTCTAGGCTGAAAGAGAAAGTGAAGCGCTCACTTCGCTAGAGAGAAAGCAGTTTGTTAGGAATGGTCTTTTGCTGCAAAGAGATCAGGGTCTTCTGGATTAATCTTTGGATTATATAGATTTTCCAGGGATAAGACAGCTAAGTCATCCTCCGTCTCTAAGGAAGACAGCATTGTAGCTGCTTTGGCTAATCCAAGACAACAGCTTTTCCCTTAGAGGGTGTCAGTAATCCAGAAGATTGGTAGATAAAATAATTGAAGTTCTCAGGGGTTAAGTTTCGAGACTGCAGCCATTTTTGCAAGAGCAGCAGTTTATTAAACTGACAAAGCCACACTTCAGGACCCACTGGCCCTTCCTTAGCTGCCATCACAGCGTTATGTCCTCGCCATGTGTTTGGGGCATTCTGAGTGGAGGGCAAAGTGGGAGAAAAAGGCTAAGGCCTTGTAACTGCCTAAGTTCTTCTTTGCCATTTTAGGACTGATAATGCTGTGCAGCTCATCTGTGTTTACCTCCTTGAGATATCAGAACTTGCTGTAATTGCAGGCTCTAAAGGTGAGGGCTATCCTACACTACACAGCAGAAATGCTTTGCCATCCTCATTTGTAAGTGGGAAACTGAGGCACAGTGTTTAGCTGGCATCCTTCCCATCGTGCTGTAGGTTAATGGCATAGGAGGGTGGAGAATGTCCAAAACTCTGCCCACAGACCCAAGGGCCTCCATCCCTCCCTGCACCACCGTCTGTGTGAATGAGCTGCAGAGCCTTGCAGGTCACAGCAGCATTTCAGGCGATGCCTCCGGTATCCACGTCCCCTCGCATGCTCCTCCTGCGGGCACAGAGCAAATGGGCCGAGCAACAAAAAACTGTTGCTACACCAACACCTTGTTCACATTGTCCTGTGAAAGGTGAAAGAGAGAGACTGTCCCAGGGGCCATGTAGCCATGAGTCTGTGTTTTTGAAGTACCCTGTTACTGGCCTCCACTCTTTGCAGACACCTAACATATTCAGAGTTCAGTTTTGATAAAATATATGAAATAATTTTCAGTCTCTGATATTGCCAAGGCTTCATTTGCTATATTGCACTTGGACTGGCAGTTTTATCAGACCAATCCTAGTTTTACTCAGAGCACAGCTGGCAACCACTATTTTTTCAAGCAGTCAAGTCCTTCCCTGTCAGTGTGTGAGCAGAAACATGCTGCCATTTTTCTGGAGCTATTAAAAGGAGCCAGTTCATCATCCTTCTTCTCTGATAGGAAGGTGAAAGTAAGGATAGGAGTAATATATTTCTGTCTGGATGTTTTTAAGTTCAGAATAATTATGTTTCTACAGCAAAACCCATGGGTTTCTTAAATGTGCATACATTGTACAAACACACGCATATGTGCAATTTTAGTGCTTGAAATATGGATGGATTCGTTCACTCTTCTCTAAGATGTCCTTTACTCTGCTCTAAAAACACACACACAAAGAAGAACATTTGACTGCCCAATTTGACTCACAAGGATTTGCATTGTCCTTTAACAACAATCTATGACAGCTCCTGCAGGCAAAGGTGCAATTATGGGATAACTGTGGCCATCATCCTTTCCTACCAGTCCTGATAGGTGAAGGATGGTGCAGATTCTGAAATGCTCAAAACCATTTAAAAGAAGGAAAAAAAAGAAAATTATCTTGTGCATACTGCCTGTTTGCTGCAGTTTGCCTTCAGAGTCTTGGTGAGGTAGCAGTACCAGAGTTATCAAGTTAATGTTTTTGAATTTGCAACTGTTCAGTCTCATTGTGTTTTCCTTGTACTTCTGGAAGGACAAAAACAATCAAAAGGAACTGAGCAGGGCTGTTAAACTGCTTTTTTGACTTTTATCATAACCTCTCAGTCTTTTTTTTAGTGTAAATAGTCCCAATATCTGCAATTTCTCTTCACATTCAGTTTATGTTTCCACTCAGTAAAATAAAACCATTTTATGTTACCTTAAAAAAAAAATCAATAGATTTGGTATGGTGCAGACACTAATGTTAATGTTTTTTCCCAGTATTTGTGACTACTCCTGTTTATCTGTGATTTTATGCTTCAGCAAAACTGTATGCAGCTTCCAAACTCTTCAGCTGCAATCTGATGGGCTCTGATGGAATTAATTTTGATTTTATCACCTTTACCTGCTCTTAAATATTTACCGGTACACTGTAATCTCTTTTCTGTCCAACACTTTGTTCAAGATATTTTAAAAATTTATTCTATGTTCTTTTAGAGTCTGACTGTAATAACAGCATTACATGATGTCACTGCCTTTTCCTTACAAATATTTCAGGTCTAATGGTACGATCACTGAATTTTAATTCTGTGTTTTATTGCTCAGCTTTGTTCATTTTTGGAAACAAAGTCCAGGGCAATTATGATCCTCTTGCATCCCACGCAGGTGGGGTATAAACCCAACAGAGTCTGAAATAGAGAGAATTAGAAATCAGAAATTATGGTTTTGCTACTGTTTTTTCTCTCCCAATTATTGCTAACATAGTTTTCAAATGGTGAAAATTGGTAATCCTGCTTCATACATTTTTTTTGGTTATCTTTAAATCTATCTACACATTTATGTTCTGTTTTGAAGATACACATATAATTCACTTTCTAGCTCTTCCTTCTTATGCTCCCTTTCTCCTGCTTGTACCACTGCTGTGAAATCTACAGAATTTTTTTCTGTATTACTGGATTTCTGTGATTTATTCAAGTCTATATTATTTTGGAAATTAATATTATCCATTTTTAGGCTTCTTAATGCAAAAAATATAATTCAAGCATTATACATATTGTATAAAATTTGTTCCAATACAGAAAAAATAGGCTTCACTTAATTTTTTTATTGATAATAACATTTTCTTGCTGGAAGGAACAATCAGCCTTTCCATTTTCTCTTACTTTGTTTTTCTCATTATACCTTTTCAGATTAATGGTATTTTGCTATCACCTACTTCCACCTGAGATTCAATGTTTCCATTCCACTGTATATCCAGTCCTACAATTAGCATTTGCTAATTAAAACCACCATATTTCACTGTTAATAGCCACTGTGTCCTCTTCATTTCTTTGTTCATGTGCAGTTTATTTTTCTTAGTCTGCATTGTTTAAGTACCATGTCAGGGCTGCCTCAATGCAGATCCAGAGCCTTCATCCATCAGTGACAAACTGAACTGTTTGTTCATCAAAAATTTTTGCTTAACTCCCAGATTCCTGAATGACTATAAGTGAGCTTGAACTCTTTACCTCTCCTCATCATCTCCCTCACTTCTCCCTGGGGACTTAAATCTTGTTTTCAATGGCATCTACCTGGTCTAAATTCTGGCTCCCACTTCTCAGTAGTCTCTGTTTTTTTTTCTGTGTGCTCATGGACTCTCCTCTGCATGTCAGCTCAGAGGCATCATGGCAGTGGTTGCCAAAAAGGTACCTAGCACTGGGATTCCAGCCGGGTTCCATGTGAGGCTGCCAGCAGAGACAATGGAAAGAGAAAAGAGACCTCCAGAGAGCAATTAATGTTACCTATCTTAGGCACCTGCCTTAGGACAGGCAGGAAGCTCTGCATTGGCAGTTCACAGAATCACAGAAACACAGAATCACAGAATCACAAGGTTGGAAGAGACCTTCAAGATCATCAAGTCCAACCCATTCCCAAGACCTCAACTAAACCCTGGCACCCAGTGCCACATCCAGTCTTCTCCTAAACACATTCAGGGATGGTGACTCCACCACCTCCCCGGGCAGGCCATTCCAGAACTTTATCACTCTTTCAGTGAAAAACTTTTTCCTAATATCCAACCTATATTTCCCTTGGTGTAGTTTAAGACTGTGTCTTCTTGTTCTGTCAGTTGCTACTTGAAGAAAGAGACCACCTGGCTACAACCACCTTTCAGGAGCTATTGAGAGTGATAAGGTCACCCCTGAGTCTTCTTTTCTCCAGGTTAAACACCCCCAGCTCCCTCCGTGGCTCCTCACAGGGCTTGTGTTCCAAGCCCCTCAGTTGCTCTTCCTCTCTCTGGTGCCTGCAGTGGGAGCTCAGGTGACCAGCTCAAAGTCAGTGCCTTGCCTTACCTTGGGTGGCCAAAGGTAGCTGGGATAAATCCCCCCGCCAGGTTCAGAGCACGGCATCCAGTGATGCAGAATGTGTTACCCCATAAACCAGTCCTGTTGGCAGGGAACTGGCTGCTCCATCTGGGATCCAGGCTTTTAGCCACTATGCAGGTGTGGAAAGAGCAGGCAGCCGCACTCCACATGGACATGGCCTGGACTGAGCAATCTCACTGCCCAGAAGGGATTTTGCTGCTGATGCTGTCACTGACTGATCTTTCAGCTCCTACCAGTAATGCCAGGTTGTTCAAAGACCCTGTGTGCCACATGTCGGAGCCTGGACTGCAGTTTCCACATGTTGGCATCTCATGCAGCCAACGTGTGTACCCCAGTGGCCTGTGACGACATTAATTTAATGTGTATTTAATCCTGCCTACCTTATTTCTGGTCTGTCAAAAAATTTCAAATTCACCTTCAAGCTTAATTTTATAATAACCCATAGGTAGTTTAAATATTTCAGTCAGTTCACCTCCTAATCACCTTTCCTTGAGGCTAAATAATTCCCATTTCATCATTCTCTCAGCTACTCTGCCAGCATTCTCCAGTACATTAATCATGTTGGTTGCCCTCTGCTGTACTTTCTCCATTTTATTTACATCTGTCTTCCACTCTCAAGACCAAAATCGGACATTATATTCCAGATTTGGTCTACCACCACAGGGTCTTACATAGTAAAAATGTAATTTTATTGGCTTTTTTACAGATCTTTCTTAATGTGTGCTAGCATCTTACCAACCTTCACTGCTGCTGCCTGTTGAACTGAGAGCATGAGCTGGATCAGCCAAATACACCCAGGGCTTTTTCCTCTTCATGTTAACTACTTCATTACCAATTCATCCTTTTTTTTTTTTAATTTAGTGCATCTCTGTTAATACCAACATTATTTACTGTGTATGTACTAGTTTTCTGTGAAGAGAAAAGGACATTGTAATAGGAAGTGAGATATTGAAACTAATGAGTGATTTTTTTTTTAAAACCTGGATGATTTAATTGGAATTTGTCTTCTCTTCTGCTTTATATTTTGTGCTTCCTTTATGCCCTTTGCATTTACATTAGTGCTAGCAAGGCTATTCTATAAACATAAATATCTCAGAGTTTCAATGACCAGCCCTATTTTAGCATCATTTTTATTATTTAATAAATACAGAGAAAATTATTGAAAGGGACAGTCTGAGGACCGCAGAGTAGGGATATAGGGAATGTTAAAAATCCTGACTAAATTGCTGGCCTGATTTTCTCGGAGGTACAAGCTCTTATTTTTCCTAAAATACCCAAAGAAAATACTACCGTAACGAACCAACCAACCAACAACACTCACAATTCATGTGTAATGTGGACAAAGTTTCTGTCCAGGTAAATATGGATGATCCTGTTCTCTGGACAAAGCCAAGCCTAATTTTCTTCCCTCAAACATTTTGTCGTGTAATCTTCCTAGGATTTCATGGAACCTTGTATTTAGACAGATTCAGAATTATGAACCTTATCATAAATCGAGACACTTTGTTCTTAAAAATTTATAAGATACTGATCCAGAGTAAAGAAACAGAATCAAACACCATATCAGGTAAGTAGAGAGGAGGATGGGTAGAGCATACCATTTTCTTCTAAATTTCTTATTATTTTAGTGACAGATGATTCCAGTAGTTGTCAGGTTGGGACTTAGGAAATTTGAGTTCAGTTTGAGTTCAATTGAGTTCAGTTTCAGGGCAAGTCATGTAATTTATCTTTGCCTCAGTTTCTCCCTGATGGCAAGTTCCCTGTAAATGCTGAGTGCACTGGATACCACGGTCATAGAGACTATATAACAAAATAAAGGGCTCAGATGACAAGCTCGTTGTAATCCCATTTTACTGGAAGCAAGGGCAATGCTTTTATGCAGCAATTAGACTTAAGTTGCTGATGACCAAATGCTGAGACATGGCCAGGAGACCTGTCTGGGTTTAAATAAGCTGGAGGGAAGGGCAGAGGTGATTTCGGGAGCATTAAACCAGTTTGCCTCCTGCATTTACTGGTAAAAAATTTGACTTCCACATTTCTCATGAATCCTTGTAAACAAGTGTAGCCAGAAAGGTATGAAAAGGATTTACAAGGGCTAAAAACATGGGCCAGAATTCCCTGGAGATTTTCTATTGTAGCTAGACATTGTATTCTGAAAAAATATTCTGTGTCCTCTGAGAACTAAACTACTATGGAGACTTTCAGGAGAAAGTATGCCTTTTGACTGGAAATATTCCAGGTTGTTTGGATAACTTGGTCACTCAGAAAAATAGGGAAGATATACATATAAAGTTTTTCAGTAACCATCTAGAGTCCTCCTCTACTCCTATCTGCTGTTCAGAATTCACAGTCTGTCTTTATTTAAACCTGGGTATAAACAGGGTGCAATTGAGAGCTATTTTTTATGTACATTTAATAGTTACAGATTTTTAATTGTTATAGATATTTAATAGTTGAACAAATTGTTGAAATATGATGTTTAACTACATTCAGGTGGTAAAGAAAATATCTGAGGAGTCCTGAATTTCTCTCTGCCTACAGTAGGACCCAATATTTCAATAGCTGTAAACAAATAAAGTAGATGTAGCTTGCTACACATCTGACAAAGCTCTGCTAATTTAGCTCACACGAGGACTTGACTCGAGTTTAGACTGAATACAGTCTAAATATGATGGTATTTATTTCTGCCCAGAAGGCAATCAGAGGTAGGATTTCGAGACACAAATTGTACTGGCATAATCCATTTAGCTGGGATTTAAGGATTAAAAAAGAGAGTAAGAGAATGACTTGGATGCTCATGATGTAAATAAGATTAGATAATGAATCATTTCCTCACATGTTGAGAAAATAAGATTAGATTGTTGGTGGTCATGTGAACAGTTTTTCACTGATGACCAAATCCAAACCCCTGAAAATAATCCTTTGCTTGTCCTCATCTCTCACAGTGTATCATATCCCTGTTGCTGATCATTTTAGACATCAGGAGTGAATACTGCAGTTGCGTGTGACTTTAGGATATGAGATAACAGAGAATTGGCAGTCCACAGTTTACCACTATTTTTGTTGCTCAATTTTTGCCATTATAGTGAGTTTATGAAGATTGGAAGCAAGCTGAGAACATGGGAAATAATGGAGCTCTGCCACCACTTCCATCACAGCCAGAGTTTATTTGGGGGTTTTTATGTAGTTTTTCTTTCCACCATATGAGGAGCTGAACTCAACCAATTTGTTATGGGATAATAACTAATAGTCCTGGAAAACAGCACTTGTTTAGCCATCAGCTAAACCTGGAAAGCAGAAGGAGCAAATGCTTTATTCATTGAACCTCCATCTTTTATACTTTTCAGTTTTCAGCTGTCATTAAACTTTTTTTAACAAAGTAGTTTTAAATTCCTACATTAATTTCAAAATCAAGCTAAGTTCCTTGGTAAGTAAACCATCAGTATCTGAAAGAATTAATTATAAAGTTGATTCACTAAGAGCTCTCAAATTACTACATCAAAAGAACATCACAATTTTCACTATTCATTATATTCTTGCAGTAGAGATTCAAAACATTTATTGAGCTGCTTACATTAGGGATTCATGTAAAACATTATAAAAGTATTGCTGATTTTTTTCCTTTTCTTTTGTAACATTTTTTCTTCCCATACACACATATGGGGCCACTATGCCATGGCAGATGCATATTCAGCTGCTGTAAATCAGTACAACTCTATTGACCTCCCCCAAGCTACTCCAGTTCATAGAAATCTGACCTATTAAAAATCTTTATTTCTGCTTTTGCATTTTTATATCCTAGTCAATTTTCGGTGATGGGAAAGGTTGAGATGAAGGAGTAGATCAATGTGAGACCAATTGTTAAAATTTTAACTGTGTTCATTTGTAGAAATAATGTGTTACTGTGAGGTTTATATAACATAAAACAGTGGGGCCCATTTATGAGATGAGCTCTTATGTGCCGCCACAACACAAATAAAACCCTTGCTTTTCTCATCTAGCAGTGGCAGGTAATAAAGGTGAAAGAATAACTGTACAGGGGAGAAGGCAAGCAAAGGGTTTGGAGAATTGTTTACCCAAATCCTCAGTACTGTGGTGATGTGCTTGCATCAGCCCTTTTTTGTTGATTACTTTGTATTTGTAATGGAGTTTTGATGTAGTTGGAAGGAACTGTATTTGCCAAAATCAAAAGTATATTCTACTGAGTAAACAGCAGGAAAATCTTAGTATAGTCTTGTTTTGTAAATGAAATGAAACAATTCCCTTCAAAATGGAGTTTCCTATTGCACTGAGCCTCCTGTTAAACTGAAAGTTAGAAAATTGTGCTCAGATCTAGTGAGCAGTTTTCAGAGAAATCTGATTTTATGTTTGACATGGCGAAGTGACTTCACCAAAATAACACAATCACTGTACTGCCTGTCACACCTCTACTCTAATAGAGCCTTCCTGTCAGAGAGCAGATGGGAGATACCAGTCCCAGAGATAGCCTAGAGGCTCCAGGCTGTGAAGATATTGGTTTAGAACTCTGTATATCCTTTTTCATAGCATGTCATAGTGAGCAACTATGGCTTGTTCCAGTCTTTATTGGTAGCCTGTTCCATATGAATCATTCCTGTACTTCTGAAAACCATGGCTTATAGGGAGTTTGTCAGAGAATAGTTTTGAAGTTTATCATTCCTGAAGAAATTCTTCTCTTGGACATTTTCATGAAAAGAGATTTTTGGTTCCAATGTTTCCAAAAGCAGATCAATATCTACAAAAGCAATAAAACATCTCAGCAGAAGGACAGCAGAGCAATTCAAGAGCAATTTGGCCCTGCCAGGAGAGCTTTGGGCAGCAGGAAGCTTGGTGAGGAACAGTGGATCACAGCACCACTGTGTCCCACACCCAGCACTGGCTGAGCAGGAGCAGGACACTGGGAAGGGTAAGAGGCCTGAATGCAAAGAGAAGACAGGTTTAGAGCAATTAATACTGTGCCAAAAGAGTTGTTAAACCAGGAATTAATGAGTGACATGAGCTGTGTGTTTTCTGTAGGGTACTCATTGCTCGTGTTCTCCAGAGCAGCACCTCATGCTGGCAAAGGAAAGGCTTGGAAATCAAGGGCTGCTGGACACAATGGACAGTCCTTCACCCAGCTGGCCCCTGGATCACCAGAATAACCTAGAGTGTATTCCATTTCTCTAGAAGAACTTTCCTAATTGTCCCCAGCAGTGCTGTACAACAACTACTCCCAGGTGGTAACCAGATCTTCCTAAAATCAGGGATGTACAGGAGTCAGAATGTTGGGATCTTTTTACAGAAATGTGCCACTGCACTTTCAGATGGGATATCTATATGCAGGCAGTGTATCAATGTGTTAATATTCTCTGGAAGAGAGGGCTCTGGGGGATTTGTTTAACTACTTGATGCCTCTGGGTGCATCACGTACCATTTGTGTGTGCTGGCAGTGGGATAGAAACTCAGAGAAACTTTCAGCTGTGACAGCAGCATTTGCTACTTTGCCCCCATGAATAACTGAAAGGAAATATGCCAAGGTTGTCAGAACCTGCTTTTAGAGAAATTATCAAAGAGCTTTTTGGGGTGTTCAGGCTATGGAGAGGAGTTCTGTCACAGCATTTTCTGTGGGGAAGACACGTTGTGCAGCAGGTGTGTTGCTATTGTCATATGATACTTTTCTGATTATCCAGAGTTAGATTAGCAGGGCTGATTTAGGAATCCATTGAAATGAGCTTGTACCTTCCATAAAGGTTAACTTTGACTTGTAAAAATGCATTAAAGATGAACAGTCTTCAGTACTATGCTCCTCAGAATTTTATAGGGAACGAGCTACATGTCATTGATTATTTACAGAGCACTCCACACCATAGTAATTGCAAAGTAATATCAAGATATATGCATCCTGAAGCTTGTTGGAATGGAAAAAAACGTTACCAGTGGTATTTTGTAAAATAAGTGCAGTATAAAGGTCATTGTGGGGAGGTGTAAAATTACTGGATACCTTGACCATGAAATTCAGTTGAAATAAGTTCAGAAATTATTAATCTGTCCTTAGAGTGAAATGATGCATTGGCAAATCGGCA
The DNA here is from genome assembly GCF_031753505.1 of Anomalospiza imberbis. Classification (NCBI taxonomy): domain Eukaryota; kingdom Metazoa; phylum Chordata; class Aves; order Passeriformes; family Viduidae; genus Anomalospiza; species Anomalospiza imberbis. The sequence goes on along the minus strand of NC_089689.1, from coordinate 24,968,408 downwards.
GTGAACTGAATTTCACTTAGGTTTTTGTTTTAAGTGGAAAACTGAAGGGAAGAGAAACCCCAGCTGCACAAAGATTTTCGATTTCACCATGTTCCCACAGAAGAGCTGCAGTTTTGACAGGGCTTCAGCTTCAACTGGCAGCACGTCCCACAAGAGATTTTTTCCTTTCCTTTCTTATACAAAGACAGTGTTTAGTATTGTATCTCTGTGTGTTTGCCTGGAGCAATCTAAGGTACTATGGCTTTTCTAATAGCAATTCACATTTGATTTTCATACTGTGGCTGTTCAAGGTTTGCAGTAGTGTTTTAGTTTTAATTTGACAGAAATTAATAAGTTTAAGGAGAAAGATATCATACATCAGTGCTGTACATCAGTATTGTCACACTTCCTAATTCGTTAGACAATAAGAATAATCTACCACTTCCAATTTAGACTCAGTAAAATAAACACATGTATATTAATGATTTTAAAATATTTCTGTTCAGTCAAGCATGTCTTCTTTATGCAGAATAGCATCAGATCAATAATTAGTTGCCATGCATTTTAATAACAAGAGTTTTTGGTTAGGATTGTTTTTCATAATTTTGCATTTATGTTTGACAAGTTCAGGAACTTGTCTTCTTTGAAAGAAAAATATTAATGCAGAAATTACTTCTCATTGTATTATTGCTTGCCAAATCTAATATGTAAATACCCAGTAGAACTCATGCTTATGTTAATGGAGAGAGGATCATAGAAATCTTGTAGACAGAGTCTATTTGTCCCACTTTGTTCCACACATCAGAATTCTCTATGGTACTTAATTATTCAGCGTTTTAATTTTAAATTAAAAATAAATACTGTACACGAATGATAATTTGAGTGAAATGATAGGAAAACATTGTCACAGTGAAATGCAAGATAATTTTCCTTATGGTGTACTTCTGGTCAAAAAAAGTGCCATGGAGAACCACTCCTTATATTTCCTGAATTTAACTCTTTGCCATCATTATGGATCTAAAGAACACATATCAGTGACTGGTTATAATGTGGAAAAGAAAAGCAGTTATAACTATTGTATAGCCAAAGGCATAGTGAAATTATTATTTAATGCTAGATTTATTACCTCTGTGCACATTTTTTGTGAAGTATGAGGATTGCCACTTTTCGTTACAATTCACACCTTGCATAAGATGATTTTCTATATGCATTCTAATTTTTCCTAATAAACTTTATCAAAATAATTAATTACCAACAAGAAATAGCTGGAAATTTTGCCAAGATTTGACTGACCTAGAAGGTTTTTCTGGCTGTAGTTATTAGGTGGGCTGCAATACCTGTCTGAAACAAGAGGAAACTTTTAATTCCTGCATGGACATGTCTACAGAAGTGACCTTCCTCTAGAAAATGGCTTTTCATTTACACTAACTGTAGAGATTGACATCAGACACAGTTTTCTAGGGAAAACAAAATGCTATCGATATTTGAAAGACCTAAAAACTGACTCCTTTAATTTGATACCAGGATGGATATGAAGCTTGATCACAGGAATAAGGAACCAGAAGCATCTGGCAGCCTTATTGGCTGAATTTGAATCCACTTTTGAATTTTTGGTGTGATCAACAATGGCAGATGATGGTGATCACTACCATGAGGCTGTCACAACAATACACCCCTCCTAATTATCCTGCTACCACATTGCAGTGGCTGAAATACAACATGATCCCAGTGACAAACTTCCTTATTTTCCATACCTATATTTAATGAGAGAAGCAGTGTCTTTTCCATGGATTTAGGTAGCTGTAGCCTTCTGTGTAACACTGAAAAAAAATATTGATTTGTGTCACCTTTCGCTTAGAAATTATGTTTTTAAAAGTGTTGAAAATTATTATTTAAAATAATAAGTATACTATAGGTGGGAATATAGATTAATGCAACCAGGTGTTATATTGTATGGAAATATATTTACTCACTCTGCTCAGGTTTCAGAACATGTCAAAAGAATCTTATCATAGAAATAAGGCTAGAACTAGAAGGATCTTAATGGGTCACTTTCAGGATTTCAAAATATTCAGCAGTAAATGCTGAAGGTAAATACAGGTGCTGACTCCTTTTCAGAGTTATCATGTGCTTATTCTGCAAAGCCTCAGTTGTGTTTAGGTGACTGTGCTGCTACCCAAGATACAGAGCCACCAGCAATGATCTAGATGTTAAAACTCTTGCTCCCATTCTCCCTCAGTCTGCACATCTATACTAATTTGTAGAAGCAAACGTAACTTCAGAATTCCTTTACCTCCCTTTCTCCCTCTCGGGTACCTGATTTTCTTGTGGGCTTCACTTGCAGATGAGTGTTTTGTGACCAGGGACTTCCCTCCCTCGCAGCCCAGATCTGGGATAGTTCCTCTGCAGGGCTCTCTGTCTTCCTTCTTGGTTATATGTGACGACAGTTTTCTTTGCTCTCTTTGCATGTCATATTTTGCTGTGCAGTTGTTTTGCTACCTTTGCTTTTCCAAACAGTTTGGATCTGGACCTGGACCTGGACTAAGCTGTGATCCAGTCACTTTTCACCTCATTCCTTTTTAACACATTCCACTTCAACCACATTTTCAAACTCACCAGCTCATTAGCTGCTTTTGCACTCATTGCATTTCCTTTGGGGAGTTTGGAAGATGATCTGAGCTCCAGCAATACACAAACCATAAAATTACACATTGTTATTGATAATACAGTTCAAGCAAAAGTCTGATTGTTGCATTGTTAATTCACAATGGAAACAAGCAGGAAGTCAAAGCCCAGTTGTTACTGGTGCTCAAATCACATAATCCTGTACATTTATATCGAGTTCCATCTTGCAGGTAGTTGGGCTTTCTTTTGTTGCACTACTCTTATGGAAGTCTCTTCTAGAACAACTTCACTCTTATGATTAGAAACCTTCTCCTTAAGTTATCCCATTTATACTTTTTGCTTTAGTGCCAACAACCATTTGTAGCAGGGATTTTTTTTTTTCTGTCTAAGGCTTTTTTCCATGTTAAACTGTTCAGCCCACTTTCTCTTCCTTTCACCTGCAATCGTGGGGGATTCTGGGCTGGTAAATCCAGCAGCTACTGTGAGCAAGCTGGGCAAATGCTGCTTGTGCTTGAAGGATGTGAATATTTTCTTGCAATAAATCAACACTTAAATCTTCACTTTGAAAAAAGTATCTGTCAGTTCTAATTGGTAAATTTTAATAGTTTGTAGGCTATAATTTAATAATGAAGGGCTGGGAATTCTAAATGAAACAGAAGACAAGTATCAAAGCAAAATTCATGATAGAAAAAAGTTACTGCTAAAAGTCACATTATCCATTTATTATATATGGCCTTGTGGTTATCTGAATAAATATTCTTCTTTGTGTGCTAGTGAACAAAATGGAAAGGTTTACTTAAAATGTTGAAGCATGAAATAATATATTTTTTTTTCCATCTTGTTAATGGAAGCAAGATAATTTTCAGTATAGGGGAACCAGCTTTCTTCACTTAGAGGACAATTCAATAAAGAAAGGGATAGAAATAAGTCACTTACCTTAGCAACATATTCCTGTTAAGTGGGGCAGCAAATCAATACCACAGGGCCAGAGGTATAGGACATTAATCATCTTTTTTAGATGTTAAGACAAGAATAGCCTTTTCAGTGGTCCCAATTCCAGGATGTAGCTGTGTACTAATAGGAGATACTTAAAATTAAGATTGGAGCCATGTTTAATAATTAATTCCTACTTCACAGAGAAACTATAATCTGATTTATGAAGCAGGGTAGGATTTCAGTTACTTTTGAAATGAGTTACAGACATATCTCACATTAAAGTGAGCTGACCATGTGCATGAGGCTGAAATGCTGAATTCAGTTTTTACTTGGAAGCTATATCTCAGTCCTGTCATTAGATAAATCATTGATCTGTATGTTTCCATTCCTATACATGAAACCTGCCAGAAGGTACTTAAAATTACAATCAAGCATTCCTGAGCATATCTAATATAGCAAATACTAGGAATATTACAAAAAAAGGTATTTGAAATACATCTGCTTCTCTATGAAACAAGATCACTACTGTGGCAAAGAGCACTCAAAACTTTTTATTCTAGCTTTTGATTTGATAGAAATAAGCTATGGATTCATGGGATTGCTTTGGAGACTAAACTGCGTGGTGGGAACAGCAGCATGGTTCTTTGTGCATTGCAGAGACATTTCCACTCCCCAAACCTGCAAGGCTCCAGAGCTGTGCACTTTGCTAGGGGTGCTTATGCCCAGAGAAAGGGCTCTGCAAATTGGAACCTCATGTTTAACCTGGAAGTCTGACAAGTGCATATTCTAGATTCTGTCAACACAATCTCCATTGCACTCCACAATACAGTTTTAGGCTCAAAGCCCTACAAAGTCAAAATCACCATGGAGAAGTGGATGGATTGCCATATCCCTTCTGCTGTTCCAATTAAAGGGCCTGATCCTCAAACGAGCTCACACATTGAGCTTTGCAGTGGGTCCTGAGCTGTCATTCTTTCCTAGTCATGCAGCCTGTGCTAGTGATTAGGGAGGAGGAAATAAAGGCAGGGTTTGACTGCAGACCTGAAAGTGAGATTTCAAAGGTGACATTAGAGAAACCCTCTTTTGACTTGCAAACTTAACACAGAGTCAGAGAAAGATTAAATCCAGGAGCATTGTTCTGATGGGGGGACATTTCCAGCTGCAATGACACTTTGCATGGGTGGGTTTAGCTTGATGGATGGGCCATATATATAGAACCCTGGTCCAACTGCTCACAGCACCATAAGCTTGCTTTCCAATCAGACATGCAGCTTCAGTGAATCTGCTCTTCTGAATGTGTGGAGCAATGCTTTCAAATATGACATTATTGAAGTCAATAAATATAAAGAAATTGTGTTACACTGTAAAAAGGATAATAACAAATTTTGGCAATGCCTTAGAATATAATGTTCTTCTGATATTGTTCCATTGCATTTACTGAGAAGAAATGATGAAATTTCAAAGTGGTAGAGTCTCCCAGGAGCGGAAAGAGTGATCAATAGGAAGTGTAAGATACAGAATCACAGAGGTAAAATGGGAATTGAAGTCAACTCAGAAGTAGCAAAAGAAATTAAAAAAAAAAGGGGTTTTCAGCCATCAAAATTAGATGACAGTAAGGAAAGTAACAGTGAGGTTGGCTTGAGGGAGGATGGGTTTAAGATTGGCATAATTGCTTTCCAAACTGAGATGGTTTTGTGACTCTGTGTTCAATTTGGACAAAGGCTCTGAGCTTGGATGGGAGAAAACTGGCTTCATGGGAGTGAGTTTGGAAGGGTGAAAATGATGCCTTTGAGGGAGAAGTAAAATTCAAGGAGTGGTTTCCAAGCATCTGTGTCCCAGCTGTCTGAAGGAGCTGGCATTCAAAACTGCACTTCTGCTTGAAGGGTATTTAGAACTGTGTTAAAGTAGGAGTGGCAAGAGAAATTTCAAATATGATTCCTGTATTCCAAATAGGAAAGAAAACTATGTTCTAGTTAAATGTAGGCATATTGACATGACATCAGTAGTACACAAGGCATTAGGGTGCTTTTGGAAAGCAGAGGAATAGAGAGCACAGCAAATGGCAGAAGTAGGATAACACACAGAATAGGTTTACTGAAAGCAGATTTACGAGATTAACTTGATAATCTTTAGATTATCCTGATCTTTTTAGACAAAGAAAATGGCAATAGATGTGATGTGTATACACTGTGAGAGAAACATCTGACACAGAGCTACATGGAGAATTGTTTGATTGGGAATGATGAAGATTAGGCCCAGGATTGTAAAATAAATAGAAACTGGCTAAAGGAGATAATAACAGATGATGCTGAAAGACGAAATACCGAGCTGGAGAGAGCTAAAAGTGGAGTCTCTGAAGGCACAGTCTGGGGACCAGTATCACTTAATATTTTCATTAATCAACTAGGCACAAAAAGAACCTGCTAGAGAAATGTGCTGATGGCTGGAGGTGGGAGGGTTTGTCAATAGCAAGGAGATTGACAGCATACAGAAAAACAGAATATCCTCAGTGACCAGGAAGATATAAATGGGATTGCACTGAACAGTTCAAATGGCAAGGTCAGGTAGCTGGGAACTAATGACAATTTCTAATATAAGGTAAGCCTTGCTGGTTGGACAGATACAGAAGAACAGGGCATATATTTGGCACTGTATCAAAAGAAACATTTCCAGTCAATCTGGGAAAAAATGAATACCCTTTAGAAGGCCATAGTAAGACTTTTTCAGGAATGTAGTGATCAGTTGTAACCACCTGTGTTCAAAAGAAAGAAATTCAACCTAGGGGAGTAGCAGAGAATGGTGAATAGTTCAGTGGGAAAAGAGGGATTGTGCCTTAGCAGATTAAAGCCTGCAGAGAATCATCCATAAACATGATAGGAATGAAGGGGATTGTTTTAAGATTAGAAAATATTGATACATAAATAACTCTAAGCTAGTCATCAGTAAGTGACCCTGTATTTTAGCAGAAGGTTTCTAATGAAAGATGGGAGTTTCTGGAAAAGCCTTCCACAGCAGCAGTGGGGAGAAGCCCTGCTGGTATTTCTGTGAGGGAGATGGGTGCGTGTCTGAGGGATGCAGCAGATGTCTGTCTGCTGCAGCAGCACACTGGGCTTTGTGACCACTGGACTCTGTCCCGTTCTCCTGTTCTCATTCATTCTCGTCCCATAGTCACAGAAATCCAGCTCAGCTTTTACCCCTGAATCCCCTCAGGTGAGCCCCAGCACTTCTGATACAGAGCAGGGTTACAACAGTTCTGCAGCTTTGGCACACAGGGGTAGCAAGGAGATTCTACAGCCTTAGGAAATTGGGGAAAGGGAAATGTTTTGCCTCTATCCACCTTTTTGGCAGTGAGAAATGTGGGAGTTGGGAGGGTGGGAAGCAGTCAACTTTACTGCAAAAATGTCTGAAATAGAGCTCCTCATAAATGAGAGGTGGGTTTGTTCGGTTATTATTTTGCCTAGTCAGTCCATCACTATTTTAATCCAAAATGTTCAGCTGGAAATATCAGCTTCTCATTGACAAAATATGTCCCCTTCCCCTGCCATCAGTGTTTCTGGGTTTCTGCTAATATATTTTCCATTGTCCATATTTAATTTGTCTAGCAGAATGAAATAAAAACATGCTGACATTTTCAAGGAAATCAGATACTTCCCCTGAAAGTTTTGATGGAAAATTTTCAAAGAGCCCCGAGGCTCAGGAGCTGCTCGCATCGGGGTGTGGCCAGCTAAATCCGCTGCCCGAATCAGTGGGGGCAACACCTGAGCATCTCTCAGCCCCTGCGGACCTGCAGGTGATTAGGAGGAAATTTTTAGGTGATTTTCTCGGAGGAAAAGCTCTTTTCTAGCACACCACGTGCTCTGGGTGGCTCCGGCTCTGCTCTCGCAGCAGTTCTGCCTGACCTTGATGCGAGTGGTGCAGAACGCGGAGCCTCCCCTCCCCTTCCTCCCCCTCGCACTGCGGAGGCACAGGAAAACTGACCACAGCCTAGCCCTAAATGTTTTATTTTTAACTTTTGCCAGACAACACGTGTATGTGAGGCCAAACAAAAAGAGCCCGAGAATGGGGTGTAAGTGCTTGTCAGTGTCAGCCGCAATCATTGTCAAAGAGGGGCTGGATCCTGCAGCTCGCTGCGCGCACAGCTCGGGATGCTCGGTGCTGCTCCGGAGCCACAGCCATGGATGCCTAGAGAGATGGATAAAGGCAGACAGACATAGATACAGCCTGACACAATCAACCCCCAGATGGATGTTGCTTGAATTTACCAGAAATTAAGATGCTGAACTGCTTAAGAAAGAGTTCCATGATCTAATTAGGTCTCTTTTATGTCTCCTTTTCTGGTTTATCCTCCACCCTTTTACAAAAAAAAAGTACTTTTTGTTATTTGCAGATTGAATTAGAGAGAAATTGTCTATGTATTAAATAAAATGTTTGCATTTTTTTTGTGCTAGCATTGAAGGCTTGTGTTTTTTAAAGAAGAAGAAAAAGCAGTAGGACATAATAATGTCATACATTCTAACTTGCTCTTGCAAATCAGGACTTCATGATATTTTCCTTTTCAATAAAAATGCTATTTATCATTATCAAATGAAGTGTTAATGGAATCAACTCAAACACAAACTCATGCATATATATCTATATAAATAAATATAATATATACATAAAAAAATTCCTCTCTGCTGAGAATGATCAAGCACCTTGTCAGCAATCCATATTATATTTGTTAATTTGATTCCTGCCAAAAAACCACTTAAGTGAGACCTTCTGATTTCTTTCTTTAACGCTTGGAGCTCCTTTCATCTAAGCAATGTTTATTAACCTATTTCTGAAAATCAGCATAAACACAAGCTATATTTAATTTGTTCTTTTCTTGTGGTTTTGGTTTGGTTGTTTTTTGTTTGCTTGGTTTTTTTCTCCCAACATGGTTTCTTTTTATTCCAGTGTAAGAATTAGAAATTGAGCATTGGTCATTGTTACAATAACCCACCACTTCAGAGTGTAACAGCTGAGTGGACAAAAAGTAAGGCTTATATTCTTTTATATTCTTTAGGGGAGACTGACTTTAGTTGAATTCCAGGACTAAGAGTAGTGACAGCAAGAAAAGTCACCTGAAGGATAACACTGTGACCTGATGACCGCAGTGTGGGGCACAGCTTCACACTCTCTGCTCTCTCCCTGTCTTGCCAGTGCCCCCCTTCTGCGATCCTGAACAGCAGCCCTCACTGGATCCCCATCAGAAAGGTGGGTGCAAATTTGCTGAACTCCTCAGTTAATTTGAAAGATGTCTATTAAAAGTGATATAAGGCTAGATAATCTTCATACTTTCACACCAAAATAATGACTTAAACACCCAGTAATCAAGAAACTCTACAGTGAATCCAGAACAAGTTTGGAGACAAACAGCCATCATAATTGTTACAGACCTGGCAGACCTTCCATTTCTGCATGGAAGAAGTCCTGGTCCCATTCCTATGACAGGGCTTTTTTCCACTGAGGTGAATGTGTCATGAATTCTCCAGCACCCAGGCTTCAACAAGACAGACTGGAACAAGGCAAACTTGCCCCTGTGTTCAGCAGGGCTTGTCCTTCTCCCAGCTCTGCAGCCAAGGGAAAAACACTTGCCAAAACAAAACTATCTCTTGTAGAATTTACCTGAGGTGGCTACAGATTGATATAGGAAGGAGCTGTCCTGTCTGGACACCCCCAATATTCCTGCCAGGAAGGTAAATGTGTTTTCCAAGTTGCTGGAAGAAAATGATTGTGGTAATGAGATAGTCCTTATAAAAATGATTGTGATCTGAGAGCTGGAGCAGAGAGATATCAAGTAAGAGCAGGTAATAAAAAGTTTTTATATTTTTTGATCCCATTTATTTAAAGAAGTGGATGGCCCTCAGTCAGGACTTGACATTGCACCCCTTAGAGAAAGTCCTTCACTTTCCTCATCAGGCAGGCATGGAAATCAATGGGATAACTTGAAGAAATTCAGAGTCTGAATCAACCTCAAATTTTCTGAGAACACAAAATAAATAAGCTTTGCTCCAGCCACTCAGTTCAAACACATACTCAAAAGATGTTATACCTCACAAGTATCACTTGCATTTGTATACATTGGGAAAGAGAGTGGGTAATAAATCTTCTTACTATTTATTGCTCTGCCAATATGTATCGTGGCAGTATTAAAATATATGCATGCATGCTTATGAATTTTATTTCTCTTCAAAGGAACCAGCTCCTTGTACTAACAACCACAGCTCTGACTTGATAGACTCCTCTTTACCTGGCATGCCTATAGAAATCTCTAGAGAATAAGAATTCTCATTAAGTGCACTGGAAAGCAGAATTTAATCAAATGTATGCCGAAGCTCGCTGTTAAAAATATGCAACTATAAATTGCATTTCTGTAGAAGTTGTTGCAGTCCTACAGTGACCACTGAAGTCTTTTTATTTATTGTACCATGAATACAGAATAGAGAAAATTAAATTCCCTATAATCAATGGCTCCAATTTACATGTGTTGCTTGTCAAAGTGACATTCTCCAGTCCCCACAAAATGCTATATAATGTGACATCTCACAAGTCTTCAGGAACATCCTAAGATGAATCTGAAAGATAAATATTGCAGTTGTGAGTCTTTCTGTCATGACTGAAATAATTTTAAAATTGCAGAGATATATTATTCTAACAATGTTAAAATTGTTCTAATGCAGGAGGATAAAATTGTAGTTTTAGTCTCTGTAATTTTTATAGAAGCTTGTAATTTCCATGCACTTGTTACAATTCTCAGATCAAGAAAAATTACAGAAGAAAATGTTTTCAATGGAAAATATGGTCTGCTGTTCATCTTCCCTGTGAAGAATGTACCAATATTTAGAATCCAGGAAATCTTTTATGAGTTGCTTGATGCTGTGTCAAAGACAGACCATTTGATTTGGATTAGCTTAATTCCTGGAGTCAGTTAAAGGGATAAGTATGAGCCCACCTCCTGGTTTCTCCCCAAAACCTACTTGTCCAAGTACTGATGAACTCATTCAGTCTCTTCTGCTTGGGCCACTCGCCAGCAGGCTTTGAGAACCATAAAAACTCAGAGTGAAAAATGTGTGTCCTTTGGTTCTGCTCTGAATTGGTTTTAAGTTCCACAGATTAGATGATTATGCTATGATTACCCCAGAAGAGGTTTTAGAATAAGCACTTGAGCAGTAAAACCCCTTGAAATTCAGGTACCTGAGGTCTGCTGGAGAGCTGTTGATGTGTCACTATCCCTAAACAGACTGCACCGGGATGTGGGGCTGGTGTGGGGATTTGTACCTCAGTGACCCTTTCAGGTGCCCATGAAGGTTTATGCTGTCCCAGGCTGCACAGACACGCTCAGATCCATGTTTTCCTTTGGACCGAACTGCTGGGGATACACTCTGGAGGGGTACAAGGCAGCCCAGGGGAACCCCTGCACGGCTGGTTTGGTACACATGGAGGGTGGTATTACCCCAGGTAGAATTTAGGGGAGGGCTTGTGCAGCTGAGGAAGGAAGATCCCCTTAGGAGATATGACAACACACAAGGGGACATTCTGAGTTTATGGGGGGACAAAAAAGAAAATCATCTGCTTGCTATGTGTCTAGGCCAGCCTGCCTGCGCCTTTCTGTGTACATTTGGGAATAGTCTGAATTTCCTAGCTGGTGAAGGATCAGTTATTCTTTATGCCAGTGGTTGGTAGAGAACTGCCTGCATCCCTGCCCCATCCCCACAGCAGCTGGGAAAATAACCCTGCACTTAGGACAAAGAAGTTGTCCACAAAGCAAAGAGAGCAGACTCCCCAGGGTAGGATAAGGGACCAAAACGGCACATCCTGTCCTAAATCCATCAGGCTGGAATTAAGGGGAGGTGCAATATCACTGGCAGTACCTGGCTGGAGGGAATTGGAACTGGGGAATGAGATGTTTTAAGGGGATGAATAAATAACACTAATTGCTTGTGTTTGACACCGAGAAACATTTTGTAACTCTGAAGCAGATTTTGAGAGACCTTTTTTGAGACCTGTTTTTTTCCTCTTACAGTTAGTGCACAGCCTGTGTGCTAAACCCTGTTCTGGTGCCTCAAGGCTGGTGGGAGATGGGGTCAAGACCAGACTTGCTGTACAGTCTTTGGTCCTTTCTCATTCTCTGGCTGCCAGGACTGTCTCTGAGACATGGCCCTAAATCACAAACCTAGAGAGGAACAAACCTGGCCTAACACTGACTGTGCTTTTACATCCTCGACCTTATTTGAATCAGAACCCAAATAAACACCTTCATTTTTCAAAGGGAAACTGCTGGAGCACCAGTGCTGTAGCACCTCAGAAGCCAGTGGCCTGAGTGCTCTGTGCTAAACCCAGCCTTTCTGTATCAAATCTCATCTTTTTAGCTCATTCTCCTCATTCGTAATGTCTGAAATTCTATAATTACAAATTAAGACAAGTGGGCAATACCAACTTTCAGCTAGAAACTGATAAACCTCCCTCTTCTCTTAAAATATATTTTGTTCTCATAAAGAGCTGTTGGATACAGCATCACCTCAATTATATTGAAACAGCAAAGAAATTCCACATTGGGAAAGGTTTTCTGAGGGTATATTCTCAGTTAGTGCTGAAGATTAAAAATAACCTTCTCAAGCAATAAATTGGTTGAGACAGTAATAGGACCAAAATCATAGTGAAATCTAGTAATGAAATATTAATGCTAACATGTTAAGCTGGGAAAATAATAAAAATTCCTTTTGCAGAGCTGTGTGGATCATATTAGTGGTGTCCTGAGCAAGCTTGATTTCAGTGTGCAGGGCTTTCTACCTGTGTGCTCTTCCTATGTACAATTCCTCAATTCCTATTAGCAGGAAAGATGACCAAACTCTTAAGTCATGTAACTGCTTCAGGAAAGCAAAGAAACCCTGTTGGAGTACATGGCAGTAGCTCTCTGGAATTAGAAGGCATGGTGCGAGTGACACAAAAAGAGCTGTCAAGTACCTGGTGCTTTGCTTTACTGCTCCACTAAATGGCCATTGTAGAGCTGTGCCAGACATACGGGGAAATTTCATTTCTAGGGCAACATTATTTTGCGTGAAACTGAAATAAGATAAAAACTAAGCGTAAAGGTATGTTTGAATTTCAGATTGTGCTTGATCTTTGTATGCCAAGAGGACCTCCCTTGGATACTCAGCCTAGCTGCAGGCTTTCTTTCAGGTCCTGGAACCTGCAGTTTTCAGAAGTCAGGCCAATTTAAATTATGTAGACTGTGCTGCTTTACATAACCCATTTGAATTTAAAAACCTGCAAGGTAAATAGGTACATTCTGCACACGCCTGTCCTACTGGCTCAGGGGCAGCTTTAATGTCACACAATTAAACAAAGTGGGAAGAGGAAGCCCAGCAAGGTCCAGCCATGTGCACAGTGTTCTCTGGAACAGGAGTGGTGCCTGAGGCAGTGCCCAGCTGAGGTGGCTCCATTTCATCAGTGTCCCTCATCATCCAGCTCCAGGGCCTCTTGACCCCACAGGACACCTCAGGTGTTAGCACTGGCTCTATCCCAGCTGCAGGTGGCTGAATTAAGCTCATGGGTGTAACAGGACTGTATTTGTTACTCTGTACAGAAGGATCTCTAGAAAGCCAGTCTTGGGATCAAGGTGCTGAGCCTGAGCTGGTCTTCAGGGGGGCAATGAAACCCACAGGGACAGACATAAAGGCCTTGTAACAAATCCACTCTCAGGGGAAGGGATGTAAATATGGATTGAGGCTTTTCACAAGGGGGAACGACTTTAAACTGGTAGAGAGCAGGGATAGATAGAGATATCTATAGATAGATAGAGAGCTGTTAGGAAGGAATTGTTCCCTGTGAGGGTGGTGAGGGCCTGGCACAGGTTCCCCAGGGAAGCTGTGGCTGTGCCATCCCTGGAAGTGTCCAAGGCCAGGATGGATGTGGCTCTGAGCAACCTGGGACAGTGGAAGGTGTCCCTGCCCATGGCAGGGGGGTAGAACGAGGTGATTTCTAAGGCCCCTTCCAACTCAAACTATTCTGTGAGTTTATGATTTTGTGAAATACCACAGGCTTGTTCCAAAGGCCTTCAGAAACCCTGCTCCTCCCTCCAGGCCAGGGTATCTCCTGATGCCAGGCAGCCACTGAGTTTCAAGGCTGGATTGGCTCCAGGACATCACTACTGTGCATTTTTTTTGCCTCCCTAGGGCCTGAATACTGTAGGGGTTTGCTCCCCTTGAAGCCTCAGTCAAACCAAATTCAGAGCTGCGTTGCTGCCTGTGTGTCAAGGATAAGAAAGCTAAAAACCCATCGCAGCAGCCTCCTGGACAGCTTCCTGCCCCTGAGCGTTCCAGGAGAGCCTGCCTGTTAACATCACCTGGCAGCCCGGTTCCTCGGGGACAGACCCCCGGCCTGGATGTGGCCTGTCCCTCTGAGATGAGCCTCGCAGCCCTTTGAAGGGACGCTCCAGGGTGACTTTGCAGAGCGCGGCTGTGCCCTGGGGCCGAGCCCAGGCACGGTGATCCCGGAGGATGAGGACAGAAATGGAGCACAGAGCATAATCTGTTTTAATGTATCCTTCTGCTGCTGCTAAATAACTCCCCAGTTTGGATTACTTTTACTGCAGGCGCGATTAGTTAGCAATTGACAGGGCAGGGGGTATCAGTGGGGAGTCCGCAGCTAGCTAAGAATATGAGCCAAGCAAACATTATTTTCCAGCTTATTGGGAGAAAAGCCTGCAGAGAGCAGAAAGTTTGTCCCTCACTGTTTTCCTGGGTAGGGGTGCAGTCTTGAAAGTGATGAGACAAACACTTGAGGATGGCTGATAGCACTGGAGTGCAGAAAAAACAAGGAAATGATACTGGATCCCAAGGTGTAGGAAAAAAAAAAAACACCTGCAAAAGGCAGCTCAATATTAGAAGAAAAGCTTCTTGAAACCACATGAAGTCACTAAAACAAGTCTCTGAAATGTTTCAACACAAATGGTTCTCACCTCCTTCCACCTGAAAGAACCAGGCATGTTCACAACATGTTTCTTCAGTGTCTGCCTTTGAATAATGAAACAAAATATACTGGTCAGTGAAGTTAAGCCACTAAGAGTAAATCGGTTCTGTTTCCATCAGAACAGGCTGGAATAGCCTGTACCACTGAAGCCATCTGTAGTTCCCGCATCGATTTTCCTCACCGCGGCACCGAACATACAAAATCAGCAGGTGCCTTTGAGTGCTCTCTCAGCCACATGGAGAAAATAGATAAAAGCCCTTGGGGCCTCCTGTATGTCTGTGTGCAACCTCACCTGTGTGACACCTGGCTGTGCCCAGCACAGAAATAAGCACAGGCAGGCTTGGCAGCCTGCTGAATCTGCATGTTTGTGCTGGAGGAGAAAGTGCTGCCAGGAAGCAGTGACCTGCCTCTCCGCAATGATGATGTGCAGTGTCCCAACAGGAGCAGCCTTGCCGTGTGCCAAGCACCTCTGAGACAGAGGAGGCTGTGCCCAATTTGGTAGAAATAAAGCTCAACCTCCTCCTTCTGTTATTTGCTGTTCTTGTGGAAGCTGCTTCCCCTGATCCACTGCAAAATGCTGTTTTGCTGTTTTCACTTTTCCAATTTCACAACTACAGTTGTGGCCTTTTTAAGAGAAAATGCCTTTTTAAATGTGTCTGAGGGCATGGCAGCTTCTTCACTGCCCCTAATGTTCCATTCACGTGCCCCTGCCTTGCCCAGGCAATGGCACAGTGCTGGTTCCATCTGAGGCAGTTCCTGGCATGTTCAGTGCCTGGAAAACCCACTGGCTCCATTTTCTCAATGGCTGAGCACTGGCAGTTCCTGCGTCCCTCCTTTAATTAGACACTCTAAAAACTGAGAACACCATCAAACAAGGTGAGGTCCCACTATTACTAACTAGCAAGTGACTGTATATTTAGATACTAAGAAAAATCCAAGTAAAAACCCGTGAGCTTAAGATCAGAGACAAAAAACCCCTTTTATCTTTCTGAGCTCATTTGAGCTCTCAAGTCAGGGAATGAGCCCACATCCCAAGATCTCAGAGCCAGAGCTGTCTCTAACCTCTGCATTCAGCATTGCTGCCACTGGTCAGAGCACAAGCAGCAGAGACACCCTGCAGTGCAAGGGTGTCCCCTAGAAATTTGCTTTTGCTGAGCACCCAGGACATGGCACCAAACCCATGGGAACCCAGGGTGGCTGCAGAGCAGAAGCAGAGGAGCAGGTGCCCCCTCTTTCCCAGGGTGTTTGCTGTGTTGGTTGGCGTGGGGAGCAGGGCAGCACTGAGCCCTGTGTCCTGCAGAAAGCCACAAATGCCAGAGGAAGATGATGAAGCATGAATTCAAAGGTTAGGCTATTTTTTGCCCCTAAGCTCTAAAGGAGGGAATCACTACCTTCTGAGATGGATAGTATCGTTAATCAGGCACGGAGAGTTCAGTCCCTTGTAGGATGCCAAATCATCTGGACTTTTATCTCCCTAGCCCTGCACAGAAGACAAATCCAGGCCTGCTAGTGCTTGGGAAGGGGGGTGGGGAAGATGTTATTAAGAGAAAAATTTTTGAAGCATAAACAAAATTTCAGCGAAAGGTTGTTCCCGCCATGACACGATTATAAATGAGATGATCAGACACAGAGAGCACTTTATTTTGTGGCTTTAGCAAAATTCTGTTTCTGTTCTAATGGTAAGAGTAAAATATTTAAAGGGAGAAGGAGAGGGCTCCTTTAAAAATTCCAGATATCTTAATTAATGCCAATAGCATTAAAATATTATGGCTCGAGATTCTTATGAAAAGTCTCTTTTATTCATTAAATTTTCCAGACCAAACATAATTAGAATTCTTAACATTCATGATATCTCAGCATTGGCTTCCAAAATTAATGGTCTGAGTAATTTCTTACAGCAGATGAGCTGATTTTCAAAATAAATATATTGCAGTAGTAAACATCAGCTTTCTGTAAAGGAAGGATGTGCCAGTCAAAGACAACTCTCAAGAAAGAAATCACCTCCATTTTCTCTCTCCTGGATTTCCATATTCAAAGGGTATAATGAAGGATTGTATTCCTGGAGTAAAAATTTTTGGAATCCACAAACAGAAGCCGCCTGCACCACTTGTGTGTGGTTTTGGTGTCACATGTTCCCTCTGCCACCCTGGCTGCAGGAGATGCTGGTGCCCAGGATGGCTTTGGGAGCACAGGCGAGTCAGGGATGCTTTTCCCACAGGTGCCTGCTTTGTGTGCTGTGGAGGTTGGGAGGGCTGTGGGAATGCAGCTGGGCACTGGAGGCTGTCCCGGTTCAGCTGCCTGGATGGACCTGCCAAAAGCTCTGTGGGCCTGGGAAGGGCGTTTAACCCCGTGTTTGGCATGGGGTTGCTAAATGTTTGCTGCTCATTTTGGCACCTGATTTCCAGAGTGTGGAGCACTTCCAGCTGCAGTTCCTGCTGGTGAGCTGTGAACCCAGGAAAAGCCACGTTGAGCTCGGAGCAGTAAAAGCTGCTGCTTCCGAGCAGGCACAGTGGGATCTCACAGCACCTCCTGGCAGCCTCCTGATGGTAAGACTCAGGATCCTGGATCCCATTCCCAGCCCTGGAAAGCCAGCAGCTCTGGTGGGTGCAAATCACTCTGCCTGCTCCCCTCCATCTCCTCCTTGTTCCAGTTCTGCCTTTTCTCTCCCCATCTCTTTGCCTTTGGGATGAGGCTACTCCCTTCTGCACAAGCTGGAGGGCAAGTTGAGTCCAGCAGAACGGGATCCTCAGAGCTTTTAGGATTTTCAATGAAAGAAAAGTGTTTGCTGAAGAAGTCAGGTTGGAATTTTTCCAAATGCTTTCACTTGGCCACACTTGCATAGATTTTCATGGCAGTATCAAAAAGGCACATCCTTAATACAAAGGTCACAGATCGACTAAATTTCTACTCCCCTATCCAAACTCTGAGGCGTCGTGGTGCATCTTAAAGAAGAGGATGTCAGTTCTTTTTCTCTTTTACCATTACAAAACAGTGCATTGTTCCCTGGCCTTGCCCTTGGGAATAGCTATATTGTTTTGGCTGAAGCTTTCCAAAAAAATTCAGCCTGCGGCAGATGCCCAGGATGGAAAAATGACAAGTTACTGGTCAAAATATGACAGTTATAAGCAGCTGAAAATAGAGTCTTGTAATTGGAAATGTCAGACGGTCTTGACAGTAGGCAGTTCTACCAGCCCTCCAACCTCGGGACGTTTGCTCAGGATTTCATGTGTAGGTAGAGGCAGCGTGTGCACCTCCCAGTAGTCTTGGTAATAATAGAAGTGGCACAAAAAGGAGTAGAAAAGTTTTCTGGGTGTCAAAGCATGACATGAATGGCATTCCTGATGCTGGCAGCTTTGCCATCAATTTGGACAGAAGCTGGAGAACTGCTGTGCCAGCTTAGCACAGCCCCACTGCTATCTCCTGCCTCTGGGGCCAGGGGTGGCACCCATCCACACCTCAGCTTCCCTGAAGCTGTTGCTTTGAGAGCAGAGCTGGATTCCCTGGCATTTGAGTTGCTAAACTGAAGGCTTCTGGGGCAATTTTGCATGGAGGGAGGGCAGGCCTGTGTCCCCCAGCCCCTGTGAGCAGAGATCCTGCCCCCAGCAACCTTGTGTGGTGTGTGGGGAGTGTTGGACCTGCTCCGTGTTTTCAGTCAGTTCTTGGTCTGGTGTGTGTGCAGAGACTGGGTTTGATTCTCACAGCTTTCCAACTTTAGCCACCCCTTAGGCTTCAGAAAGCCATTTGACTTCTGTGAAGTTTAGAAGGCTCCAGCCAGAGCTTGCACTTGAACCAGCCGGTCACTGCCTGCCTTTCAGACACCTTCCCAGGAGGGAAATTCACCTTTCCCTGGTGCAGGGGCAACCAGCCAGCCCTGTAGTCAGTCACAGCAGTTTCATTAAGTTTTATATTTAACTTCCCCTCAGCACCTGGGACCAGAAGGAGTGTGTTAGTGTCTTGGAGCTGGAACACTACATTGAATTACCTTGTTGGTTTATCTGGTCATAATAGAAAGAGAGATCCCAGTGCTCCAGTTAAGAGTCTGTCAGCATTTCCATTATAAACCTCTCAGTCTCAAGAGGTTTTAACTTAGCTTTAAAAATCTGTTCCATTGCACAAACTTAGTTCATAACATGGCAAAGAGCAGTATTTTATCTCTTAATATTGAAAATACACACAGAGTCAGTTCATATTGAAATATATATGTGTGTAGCCAAAGATACACTGGGTTTAGGCAGTGATCAACCTGATTGATGTCTTCTCTGCTTTTTAATTTAGCTGACATGATATTATTGCTCTGGCTATTTTAATAGATAAGGTACTGTGGTTTCACAATCTCTTCCATTACTGGCACACAACGCCTCTAATATATGTTAATATGATTATTCACAAGTGCAGCAGAGTCACACTGGAGGAAGCATAAGAGGTTTGGCACAAAGGGTGCTTGCCCTCCTTTTCCTTTTATTCCAGACACTCATTCAAGGACACTTAACTTACCCTCTGAAAAAGCAAAGCAAAAGCCTCGACCAGCTGCCTGGCAGTAAAGATTTGGCAAATGTATTTCTTTAAACAAAAAGTTTCTTGATTTCCTAGCAGAAAGCAGCTGGGACAGGGTCCTTCAGAGGAGCAGTGGCTGTTTGTCTCACCTGAAGATCCAACGAAAGGATAATGTCTTTGGATGGGAGGGTTTGAACTCCAAGACAAAAAGCACCATTCCCATCTGAGGCACATGGCCAGACAGCAGGGCTGCTGCACATGGTCCCTGTGGGGCTTAGTGAATTGTTTCCAAGGTGTTTTTTTTTTTTTTTTTTTTTTTTTTTTTTTTTTTTTTTTTTTCCCAGACACAGGCTGGCACAGAAAGGAAGCTCCTTCTCCCAAAGCCTCCAGCCGTCCTGAGAGCAGGTGAAGCTTGTTAGACACTGGGGAGGGTAAGCCTTGCAAAGGAGCCTTCACAAGGAGTGTCAAATAAAACACATCCCCTAGACATTTATCTTTTTTACTTCTGGACAAATTGCTCTTTATGTGTTAAGGAAAAATTTCTTTTTCCCCAGCCTCTCTGACTTCTGAAAGCCCAAGGCAAGGTAGCTCATGCCCAGGAGACCCAGAGGTGCTCCCATTTTCCTGGTATAGTTGCACTGGTGCTAGAGCCTGGCTGCCTTTGCTTTCCATCCCCACTCATCACATGTCCCTCACTTTTACCTGCTCTTCCCTCGGTGGGGCTGCTGAATTTCAGACAGGGTTTGCTCTGGCTGGGATACACCTGCAGCTGCTGCCTCTGGCTGTGCTACCAGGAGGAGTCAGGATTTTCTTGCTCACAGCTTTCCTCTCTCTTCTCCTGAGCTCCGCTTCCCTTTTGCCACTTGCGGTTGGCGTCTCTTCTCGTACACACACTCCCACCCCTTTGACACGGCTATTTTTCTGGCCTGAAATGTTTAGGATTCTATTTCTCATAAAAATGCTGGCAAAGGGCTACACAGGTCTGTGGACTAGCTGATAGGGATTAATCCCAGTCCCAGGCTGGCAGTTTCCCATCGATAGCCAGGGTTAGGCAGGCACGGCTGCAAGCCCATGATTCAGCAACTTCCCCTGATTAATCAAGTCACTTGATTTTTTATGCATGCGAGTGTGCCCAAGGCAGCTGCGATAAGTCGGCTTCCAGGCAGAGTGTTAGCAGTGCTGGGGATGTCAAAGGGTTGGTGATATTGATATAAATATATAGAGAGGCGTAGTATTCTGATTAGGCTGTAGTTTTAAATAGTCTTCGGCAGCATTCGTTCTGTTGATAGAATCCGCTCTGCAAATTTCCCCGCACGTTGTACCTCTGATGGTGCATTTCTTAATTACGGATACACTTTATCTGAGTTAAACATGTAGCAGGCCCCTCAGCATAAATTATACTCGGGGTGTGTGTACTGAGAGCACTTCCCAGGTGTGTGAGAGGATAAGTGCGTGTTAAAGCAGCACATGCATCTCAGAAAAGGTTTAGGAAATCTTTCCATTTTCAAAAAAACCCACCCTGCTAAAATCCCTGAGAACACCCAGCCAGAGCAATTTTTTTCTGTGCTGTATCTTTTATTTCCTACCCCGTGGTTTGGGGATGTGCAGGTAGAACTCCAGATGCTGATGGGCTCAGTGGCATAAGCGTGTGCTTTGAGACAGCGTTTATAGCTCTTTTATTGGTACAATCAAGTAGTAACTGGGAAAATGCCAGTGCGTTTTCCTGGCATCCCATTAAAAAATAAAAGAGAAGGGCACCTGAATTTCAGAGATCACAGGCACAGCTTTGGTCATCCTAATGCTGCAAAAGACAACTTTTTTGAGGTGCACAGCTGGTGAGAGTGTGAGGAGCAGGTCCCAGGCTCATTTACAGCCCATGGCTGCCAGTGAGTGCCCAGCAGACCTGGGGGTCAAAGCCAAACACGGAAAAGGCAAAGGTGCTAAGAGTTTGGCTTCCAGGCTGCTCCAGCCTCCTTCTCACACCCAACCCTGTGTTTTAGTGGTGTGTCCAGGTCCAGAGGCTTCACTGCCTTTCTTGGCAAGCAAGGTTTCATAGCCACCTCCTCAGTGCAGATCAGGAAACGTGGCTTAGTCTCAGGTGGTTCTGCCAGGCGTAAAAAAAATTAAGAGCAGAAGAACATGGGAGGCAAAATCAGAGAATGAAGGCTTGGCTTCAGGGGAGTCAAAAGGATGCAGATATTTGTGCTTGTCAGAATTTTTTCATGGCAGCAGTAATTGTTGATATTTATTTTTCCTCACTTCAGTGGAGCAGTGTTTGTTAATAAATCTAATAATAAAACATCCACAACAATTGCCAGATTTGCCAATTTTTTTTCTTCAATAAACTGAGTATGAAAAAAAAGGAATTCTGTTTTCTGTTTTGTTTTGTTTTTTCTTCCCTGTAAGAATAGAAGACCTGGGGTAAATTCTGGAACCTGTAAGGAGCACCTCCAAGAGTGATTCCTCCTGGCCAGGAGAGCTCAAATATAGTTTATACAACTTGCATTGTGGGCTGCAACATTTATTGCAAATGCACCAATATAAAAAACAAAACAAAACCCAACCCTGCTAGATCTGACTCACAGATGGACAAATTTGTTATTGTTTTCATGATCTTTTGCAATGTGTTTGCAGGTTTCCACAGCCTTGTTTAAATTCAAGGCAAGGACCTTTTTGCACCAACTTTGCAGGATTTAATTTGTGAGTTGTACATTTAATTCTCCACAGCAGATGGTGATGTGTGGGTGTACTGCTGTATATTTGCAACAGATTCCTTATCTTACAAAATTAATTGTCTCATGTGCTGATTTAAAATCAGAATTGTATTGTTCGTAAAAAGCTAATTCTTGCATATCAATTTGTTGGGACCTGTGCAATTCCAGCAAACTGCAAGGAAGAAAAGTCTAAGTGCTGCTTTAAAACAAATGGATTGTGGCAACTCTAGTCAGTCCTGATGTTCAGACTGGGGAGGTAATGACTGTGTGCATTCAAAAGTAACTAAATAAAAATTTAGTATTTTGAGACTTCCAGGTTGCCTCGATGTTGCTTCAGAAGGTTTCTGGGGCAGTTCAGCCACACTCAGTGACACACACAGTGATACCCCAGCACAGCCAAGGCTCCAAACTGAACCCCTTTTCCTTTGGAAGGGTTTTTTTCTTTATTAGGGATTCATTTGTAAATGATTGCTCTTTCAATGGCATTGCTTACCTTCATTTTTAGAGTTTAGGGGATTTTTGTTTCCTCTAATTTGATAAACACTTGTGTCATTATGAAACACCTGGGCTCTGGCCATGCAGCATCTCAGGCTCCTCTCTGGGTCTTGGAGGAGAAAGAGAAATTGGGAGCATATCAGTGGAGGTCAGGCACTCACCAGCCCCATGGCACCACGTGCTCAGCAACCTTGGGTGGCACCAAAAATGTGGCTTTGTCTAGGACAGGGTCACACTGGTGGCCTTGGAAAGGAGGGAACACAGGGCCTGAATGACTGTGGTGTTAAGCAGGTGTTCAGGATGGGCAAAATAAGGCCAGAGGTGATGGTTCACCTGCTCCTCCTGAGTGATGGCTACTGGGCCACTGTGGCTGGCTTATCAGAAATGGAATTTAGGGAATTTGGTTAAGTGATGCAGTGGCTGCTGTGGGCCAGGAAAGAGAATCGCCTGCAGGGAGAGTCTCCAGTGCGGGGTATTCTGTGCCATGGGGTGGATTGACAGAGAAGTAAATCCTGTCCCCTTTGTCCTTCAGACTCCAGAGCAAGGCTGGGCTCACCCCAAGGATCACCCAGGGCAGGATGAGGATGCCACACCTGACAAGGGCCCGGGGGTCTCAGCAGCACGAGGCTGGTGGCTTGGCTGGGGGGCTTGGGGACAAGACACGTGGTTCTGGTGACAAAAACAAGCTTCTGGACTTCCTGGCAGAGCAATGCTCCACTCAGCACATGGGTTTGCTTGCTCTATGGACAGGGAATATGAGCCTGCTTCAGATTGTGTTTGACTGTAAGCAGCAGTAGCTGGATCTCGCTTGCTGACAGCTCCAAACCCCATGATATTGTGGAATGAATACAATAGAGGTTTTAGGATTTTATTTTTTGCTACTGCACAAGAAAAAATTTGCAGCTCTATAATATTTAAAATCGCAATGAAATTTTAGATGAAATATTTTAAAATATGCTGGACTGGCATTTAAAAATATCAGTGATACCTTAGGAGTGTGGCAAGCAAAACTTCCAACTGTGTCTGAAAAGCAGCTGTTGCGTGTGTGTATCCATCTTCCCAGTTATTTCTACAGTGAGTAGAAAGAGTATTTCAGAAAATTGTTTGGAAGAACCAGTCTGATTTCTTGAATTTAACTGTGGGTGAGTTAAATCACCCTTTTTTGGGGCACTTTTCTTCTTACTGCCCTTTCTAATGCTCAGCTCTGGAAGATTTACAGGAACAGGCTTTGTAAAACACAGCTTTTGTGTTTATGGGAGGTAGAAACAATTCAAGCTCGGTGACTCTTCAGAGTTTTTGTTCTGATCACACTGGTGCCATACTGCACGTGATCCCACTGGAATTTCTCAAGCACACCAGTGGCACACAGTGTTAGAGAGGCCTCAGAAGTGCCTCTTGCACCAGCACCACCACTCCCCTGGGCGCTGAAGGTACCCCCAAAGCAGCTGGGATGAAGGCACTGTGCCGAGCATGGAGCTGCACTGCAGCAATGCCCTGGTGCAGCATCCCACAGATCTGCATCTGTGTGTGCTCTTGGTGCCTCGTGTTTCCCTCCTGCAGCAGTCCCTGTTTGTGCCCAGGTGATGTGTCCCTTGTGAGCTACTGAGGCTCAGCTGGAGCAGCTCCATCCCATCTCCTGGGTTTAGGAAGTCAGGTATTTTTAGAAGAGAGATACTGTATTAGTCTGAGATGTCAGAGCTTTTGCGAAGTTATGCTGGATTTGATCTCCTTTCATTTTGCTCTGTATGCACAATGAATTACTTCTGTGCAGGGAGCTCAGTCTGCAAGATCTCCAGGGCAGGGAGCAAATCTTTTCTGTCACCACACTCTGACCTCATCTCTCTCTAGCCACGCAAGTGAGACATGCAAGGCAACAACCTTGCCTGGCTTCTGGTGATGGAGAAAGGCTTCCCTGGAACAGCCTAGGTTGTGCCTCTCCCCTCAGTGATTGTGAAGCTGATCCAAGTACCCAGGCAGCTGCCTCTGCCTCATGCAGTGCATCCAGACCCCCCTACCCACCCTTCCCACTGGAAAGGGGGAGCACCAGAGCACTTGTGTGTTTGGCTGCTACAAGCTCAGGGGCTCCAGGCAAGCTGAATGGCCTCAGTATGAATTTAAGGGCAGCTTATGAATAAGACTGCTCCCTTGGAGCTGTCAGCTGTTATTTCCCGACACAACTCCCCTCTCAGTGCATTCCAAGCCAAGCTCTGTGTCTAAGGTAAGCTGAAGTGGAACACAAAGTGAATGCACTTCCAACACCCTCCCCCAGGTGGTTTTCCATTTATGCAGCAGGCTCACTAATTGCTGAAAGAGTGATTACCCTTTCAAGAAGGAAATATAAACCTTGATTACTTTGAATGTGTGTTAGTGAAATGTGGTTCTGATCCCAGCTGGGCAGAAACTGTTTCAGTAAAACTTTCTGAAAATGCTCCCATAGGAGCAGCATGGGGAACCTGTCTGAGACAGTTTTTATCCTGTTCCCATTTGTGATACCCTCAAAAGGGGGACTGAACTTTGCATCCCAGGTCCCTAAAGCTAGCACAGTCCTTTCTCTCATGTTACTGCTGTGTTTCAGCACACAGGAGCTCACCAAGCTGCTGAATGGAGAAACAGGTTCTGTATGAGATGTAAAGACAAGGAGCCAACCCGAAAGTGAAGTGTGGAGATAATCAAAACTGGCCCCAGTGCCAGTTGTGCTCTGTCTTAAGAGCATCCAGACCATGCAGTGATTTTGGTCTAGCTACTTTCTGAAGAAAGGACAGCAGAAAAATTAGGTGACAACCCTAATAAAAGCTATAAAGGAGCTACAACCATAGTAAATACTGCTGGTTATAAAATATCACTTTCTTAAATGGAAAGTGCAGGTTTTTTTTTTTTATGGGCTGATGTATGTTGTAAAGTGTATATATATGATCAAAATATGTGTATATACATATATAGGTAGATGGAAGGATGATGTTTTTCAGAGCCAAGTCTTTAAACAGACCAAATTAACCACTTCCGCTTTTTACTATGGCATGGTGAGGTGGATTTAAGGATGAATTAAGCAAGCTGTGAATTTAAGAACAAACTCATTCTGTGGCTTGAAATTAATTATTATAACCAACATGGTAACTTAATCTCACAAAAACACGAGTTTATTAATAGGTGAAGGAGCTGAAGAACCACACAGTCCATCCAGCCCTCTGATAGAGTTTCCTAATCTCAGTTACGAAATTCAATGCTGCAGTTTTACAAGGTACATATTCTCAATTAGTGAATGTTACAGAACATAAACATGAAGTGAATATTTGTATTAATGAGATTCAAACAAGTCAACTGAAAGAATTATCAACTCTAGTTATAACACATGGTGAAAAGAATCAAATTTGGAATGTGATCATATATACTGTTGTACATCAGACAATATGTACACTGTTTCATATTGCATGACATTCATAGCATATTCATAGAAAAGTCAAACTAAATGATGGCTTAAAAACTGTTATCACTGAAATTTGCTCACTATGATTTAAAGTGTTGATATTGACTGAGTTAATATTTTCATTGTGTAAAAATACTGTATATAGTAGAAACCCTTCAGCATCTTCCACATTCAAATAAATGAAAGTTACAGTTTGGTATTTGGTGTTCAACATCTTAAATTAAACGGCCGATTCTTTCTGGCCTTCAGAAGGAAAAACAAATCATGAATATGCTCAATCTGGTTTGACTAGAACGTTTCTCTCTTGAAGACCTTGCTTCTGGAATCAGAGACTAAACCTGGACCTCGGCTGAGGTGCGGCTGGGAACACTAAAACATCTGAACACACTTAAAAAGGTGGAAAGTCCATAGCCATTCTACACACTTTCATTTATTGTCTGGACAATTAAAGTACAAATAATTCAAACACAACAAGGTTATGAAAAAAACATTTACAATACTTTCCCTCAGAAATGATCTAAACTAGCAAGGTTAACATGAAGTCATTCATTATAACTAAAGTATACAACTGCCTGGTCCTAAGAAAGATTTTTTAAATTATTATTATTATTCAGATAGTAAAACACATCGTAGAGAAAAGATTCTGACATGCCTTCCCCACTAATGCTTAGCAAATGCATCAAAACTTTCCCAGCAAACTGCGCTCATTCATAGCAGATGATGTATAAAGGTTTCCCTGAACATTGAATGAGTGTTCCTTTAAACTAAAATCTAACATTGTTAAAGTAAAAAACTGATAAAATTATGATGCAGCCTTTGCTTTTAGTTATTTGTCTACTACAAAAGTTTGCCTCTTCAGTGTGAAAAAACAATACTTAGTCTACATGCAGTTAGTGGGTATAGCATGGAAAAAATGCACAAAATAAGCACAAGTTATAAATAACCATAACGTTTTATTACCATTAAGACTAAACTTGTATTGAAAAGATTTTATATAACAAGACAAGAAAAGCAATAGCAAATTTAACTATCAACTAGATTATGCATAGCGAGTAACTGTTTCTAGTACTCAGGGAAGAGCATGACCCTTTTTTGTTTTAAATATATAACCGTACAAAGCACAAACATACTAAAATGATCAGTGCACTGGACATGGGAGAGCACCCCCTCAGTCATTTTGTTCCCTTAGCTCTGTTTTCCCCAATCTGAATTACATTAAAATAAAGACCCAGTTGTTTTCTTTTCTACTGTGCAGTAAGAAAAAATATTCACAACAAACATGACAATATATCAAACAATATTTCTACACAAGTTACCTTGATACCTCTGTCACTTAAGTATCATAAGAAAACATTTTAAGACATATACAAACAAAACTAGCAAAGTGTTACAACTTATAATAAATTAACCAAAAGAAAAAATAACTTTATATATATATATATTTATATTATATATACACATACACACACAACAAAATGACACAATAATATGCTTCTTCCCATAGTTTAAGTAAACAAATAAGTAGACTAGCCAAACTAGCTATATTTGATTTTGGCCATATGCATCACATCGGCAATTAAATAAATAAGTGTTTCAAGCAACATAAACAGTGTTCCAAATGTGCCAACACAGCCCAATTATATTAGCTTGGGCTATAAAGTGAATTTGAAAATTCTTAACAAATTTAAAGCAAATGTATTTTTTCTAAACACATTACATTTAACTATGATACTAAGATATGTAAATAATTTTGTAGCACCTACTGCTCAAACCAAGGAAGTTTTTGATCAAAAAATTAATTTTTTTAACTTTTGTTCTGCTGATATCCCATACTGATGACTTAAAGAAAAACCGTCTTGCAACTCATCTCCTTGCTTTTGGGTTTTGACTGTGGGTAACTGCGTGCCTGGGAAGAACACTCTCCCGTACTGTATTTAATATTTTTATTACATGCTATGAAAAGATACGAAGATCATCTGTTTGTAGCCCATCCTTCAAAAAACAATCTACTAATCCAGTTTAAAACACACATCTTGATCTCTAAAAAGTTACCAGTGCAGTATGAACATGACAAAGTTGTCAATTTCCCCTAAATTAGCCAGTCAAAATATTTTTTCTCAAATCCAGATTCTCTTGTAAAAATTCTTTATATTTTATAAAAATAGATTTTTCTTGAAACCCATTTTCAGCAAAGAGACCACCTCTTTGGCAACATTGTTAATGTTATTTAAATTGTTATGTCATCAGGTATCCCCCGTTACCCCATTCCCTAACAGAAGACTGTTTAGTTCACATGATACAAAAGAAAAAAGGAAAAATAAAAAAAGTTGCAAAATTATGTTCTTCTTTTTGCAATTTTTATTGTTCCTCTTTAATTTGTGTGGGGGGTTTACCAATCTGATTCAATCAATGTTTTGAAAAAACAGAAAAGAAAACAAAAATTTTTTTCTCGCTTTTAATCCCATTAGTTCGTAAAAATTGTTTTTTGTTTTATTATTTTTTCAAATGAGTGAATGGTCATCTTAAAAAGACCCACCTTCAAGGAAGGTAGTAAAACTAGCTGGCCGGGTAAAAATCCCTGCACATTGTTATCTATGTATATTATATTCAACAACGACAGCTATGAAAGAACATTCAATGCATCAAAGGTTTTTTTTTTTCTAAGCATTATAAAATCCTTTCCTGTTCCTCACAGGATATCCAATGTTTTAATACTTAGGCAACACTGGCTTATAAAGTCCATGGTTGAATATAAGCCTTGAAGAGTTTTTTTTTTTGTTTTGTTTTGTTCGTATATATATTTATATATATATATTTTAGTAAGTAAGGATATGAAATTCAGGATTTGTGGGTTTTATTGGTTTTAAAGGAAACTTGCAATACTCTGTCTCCTAAACGGTATCCATTAAGGCTGGCAATCGCCATGGCAGCTTCGTCGTAGTTGGTCATGGTGACAAAGCCAAATCCCTTGCACTTGTTGGTGTTGAAATCACGGATCACCTTGACATTATTGACCGCTCCAAAGGGACCAAACAACTGCCACAGCACGCTCTCATCCGAGTCAGGAGACAAGTTGTAGACGAAGATGCACCATCCAGTCCCGGTGTGACCAGGGATATTCATTCCCACAAGGCTCGTCATACCATCAATTGTGATCGGAGAAAACCTACCGAGCAAAAAGAGGGGTCTATTCTAAATATATCTCTTGGCATGAGCTATAGGGGTCCAAGACTTTAAAGTAAATAAGCCAATGGTACTGAAGGCTCTGGATCCTGTCCCTGGAAGATGACCACAGAGCCACCCTTCCTCTCTAACTCCTGCTGAAGCGGAGGGGAGCTGTGCTAAATAAAATTGCCAAATCTAGGCATAAATGCATCTCCCTCCAAGGATAAGCCCTACTTAGATGTGTACAAAGACCTCAGAAAAGAAATGCTTGAGGACAATCTGAGTCAGAGAGGGCCCGCACACACTGTGATAAACAACAGCTCGTGTAAAAAGGGCCTGTAAAAATTTGCCACTTATTTCCAGCACTGCTAAGTTTCAGGACAGAGATCTAATGCTTCATCTCCTACCAGTCTGCAGTGAAAAAACCCAAGCAAACTTCAAGACCTATTTTAAAGATTAATAAGAAATGCCTTTGTCAGGATTCAGCTGTAACCGTAGCTTCTTCAGCTAAAAATACTATTAGAGAGATGTCTCTAAGTGGTAGATTTTATTTGTCCTCCTAACATGGTCCTTAATTGACATACACTGGGGAAAAAATCCCGGTAATAGAGTCCTAAAGGCAGCCACATATAAAAGAAGGTTTATGCAGCAATTGTAGGATAAGTAGAACATAAATACAATTAATGAGCACATCAACTGATACCTTCATACTGTGAGGCTTCATTTCCACGATAGGCTTTAGGTCCTTCAAGAAGTCAATGCAGGGACTAACTCACAGAATTCAATAGATTACCCTACTGTTCTCTCCCTCGCTGTCCTTTGGGACTTTACCTCGAACATCCGAAGAGAGCAGATAAAAGCCAGATGTTTATGGACACAGATCCATCACGAGATAACAAAAGCTGGGCAGGATCTATGGTGATCATCTGATCAGCCTCCTGCTCCAAGCAAGGCAAACTTCTCAAAGGAGATCTGCTGTTCGTGGCCCTGCAGAGGGAAGCTTAGGAAATCTCCAAGGACAGGAACTCCGCTCCTGCAGCCCCTGCTGCAGGGCTCCATCCTCACTGCGAATGAGTTCCCCTTATCCTCAAGTGGAATTTCCCCTGCTGCAGCCTGTCACTGCTGATTCTTGTCCTCCTGCATCTGACCTCTGTGAAAACTTGGCTTCACCTTCTTTCTAAAGCCCCTTGTAGGCAGCTGAAGGCAGCAGTCAGGGGCTAAACTCTACATTTGCCTTTCCCAAATTTCAGCATGTTCCTGCAGCTTTCCAAGGTCTCCCCAGTGGCAGCCATGGCCAGCAGCAGTGACAGCCCCTGTTCCTCACCAATTTAGTGTCACCCGCTAATGCGAGGAGGGCACAGCACAGCCCATGACTCAGGTTATTAATGAAGATGTTAAGCAGTATCAGCCCTCAGGATCAACATAATTTTCCTTTCATCAGTGTGGAAAAAAAATTGACATGCTTTCTGAAGCTACACTTTGGGATATGTTTTAAAATAACAACTGCACAGAGGAAACGTCTTAAAAATCCAGTTTCACGTGTACCTTCAATATGATGAGTTTCAATACCAGAATGGAATAATAATTCCTCAGGATTTTCTGAGTGATGATTGAGGGAGCAGAGGGAGAGGCTCTGTTGCTGAGCGAGTTCTTGTGCTCTCTAAAACTTTTTACACTTGTAATAATTTCCACATTTCGCAATCTGCACAATATTATGCAGTGTATATTAAATAACCATAAAGGGAACTACACACTTGATGGTTGCTCACTGTTCTGTTGATGCCTGACGGCACTTTTTATGTATATTCAGGGAAAAAGAAGACACTTGGAATATACATCTTAAGCTGAGGATCATCACTGGGGTGTAGCTGTGCTGTAAATGAGCAGTTCACAAATGCTCACAGCATCAGATCCTCAGGAAGGTTTGCAGACAGTTTATTAAAAATCCATGGCAATTTTCCAACTCAACTTCACTTTTGCAAATCCTTATCTCAACACATTTTAGTTTCTCTCCTGCACATGAAACCAGTGACATTATCACAACAGCTCAGCACAGAAAGGCTGGACAAGGCTAATTTCTACTGCTCCTTCCACTGCAGGTGGAAATAAGGATTGGAAATAAGACACAGCCAGGGCTTGTACAAGCCAACAGCTTCAGCTCATTTTGAAATCTGGAAGATGGGACTTCAAGCCCATCGCTGGCCAGTGCTGACTGTGGCAGTAACACACAGAAGCTAGCAAACACTGTTTTTCTGGAATGTTTGAACTTAATGTGAAACACAACACTGAGGGACACACCATGCTCTAAGTAAGGATGATGTAAAACCTGTACAATACAAAGCTGTGCGTGTCACAATGCTTTGCATTTTAAAGAAATGCCGCACTGATGCAAAGGGTTAAAGTTTCCTACAGTTCACTGGAGAGTAGCTTTTCCCTGGAAACCTTTAGGAACTATGTAGCTTTCAACTATTTATGTGCCATGAGCACAGCAGCTGCTGTGAATCCAACAAAACATGCACAAAACTGGTGCAAGTGTATGACACAAATACAAGATCACCTATCGCATAAAGAGCATTGCTTCTAGCAAGTGATCTGAAATTAGCCTCAATAAAACCTTTTTTCCACATCAGCATGTCTCATTTTCCATCAGTACCAAACAGAACAGGGAGAGCCAATCTTCTGTTTCTGAAGCAGCTTCAGAAATTATCAGTGTGGTAGTTTTTGTGACCCTGCACCTATAAATTCAGGTTTTGCTAGTGCAGGTACAATTGCCAAGGTTTGCTGAGAGGAGATAAGAACTAATTTAAGATGCCTGCAAAATGACTTTGAACACTGCTGTGTTTTTAGAGTAACAGTGCAGACAATATTGAGAAAGCAAGGGAGGTAATTGCTCTTTTCCTCTGTTCAGGCTAAGCCTATCCTGCACCACACACCAGCCCAATTCCAGCAAAGGAGCAGCAGCAGAAAAAAAACCCAGAGAAACCTCCCAGAACAAACCCATCCTTCTGACACTGACTTGCACCTGGACAGACACTCAACTGGGAGTGTTTCCATGTTTCTGACAAGATATCAAGGAACAAATAAGGCGGGAGAACACAGGAGAAGGGGTGTGTGATAAAATCAGGCAGGGGCTCTGACTCACCGTGTCCCCATCAGCACCAAGGATATCCCGACACAACCAACGTGCCCATGAACACCAGCACTGGTGCTGCTGGGGAGAAGCTCTACTTTGGACTTTCCTCTTGTGAGGACTCAAGAGCTCAGCTCTGTACTGAGTTAGTGAGGGGTTAAACACCACCTTACTGTCTGCTACTAGCTACTGTAAAGATATACTTACCATACCTTTTTAGAGGATGAGCTTCAAACAAAAGCTCAAGTAATTTTCGAGTGTGGTGAGTAGACCATTTCAGAAGATAAAGTAGTACTTTCTCATCTTAATCTGGACATCTTAGGGTAACATCAGGAATAAGACTACACCTTTGTTTTGCTGCAAGGATCGCTTATGCTGATGTTGCCATTAAAAGAAACACTAACAAGACATCATCTCATTTTAGCTACCAAACATACTCATGGAACAGCAGAAATGTTGACAGATCAGCTGAGCTTTTTCATACATGCGTGCACATACAAACACACAGCTATTTTAAACAAACAAAAAATAAATTTCAAGGACTGAAAAAAAATTCAAAGTATTAAACCTGTAACAAAAGAAACTTTGGGCTGATTGAGGTGCACACAGCTGTATTTTCAAGTCAAACCTATGATGTCAGATGTGGGAGAAAGGTAGTCTTAATTGTGAGAGACAACAGCAGCCTAATTCTGATTTTTGACTTAAATTTTCCATTATCAGATCAGAGATTTGTTAAAAAACTCAAGTTAATAGTTTTGATTCTGGAAAAAGCACTGCTTAGCAGAGCAACTCCAATTTCAACGCTTGTAGCTGTGGCACCTAAACCATTTGAGAAGCCCACCTGTAAATAAAAAAAGGTTGAAAAACCCCACAGAACTTGTGCGTGAGGCCTTTAAAGTAACAAAACCAACTGAAGTCCAAACTTAAAAAGAATTTGACATGCTGGTGGAAGAAAAGAAGGGATAAAAAAAATAAAGTTAGTGAATTAAAAAAAAATAAATTGTAGCACCA
This sequence comes from Anomalospiza imberbis, assembly GCF_031753505.1. NCBI lineage: Eukaryota > Metazoa > Chordata > Aves > Passeriformes > Viduidae > Anomalospiza > Anomalospiza imberbis. Next base: position 24,935,440 of record NC_089689.1, on the reverse strand, counting down.
ATCTGTGCCAACACGGACATCTGGCAATCTGTGGAATTCTAATTACCTCTTTACGCCATAGGCCATATTAAGCAAATTGTCCAGCCTGAAAAGAGAAGGAGGGTCTTTGGGTTAATGTCTCACAGATGGCAAGATCGCTCAATGGAACTATTATTAATAGTGTTCCATTTTCAAAGAAGAAACGTTCAACAAGTTTCCCACACATCTAAGGAGCCTAACAACTCCCGGCCTGCTTTGTTAAGTCTGAGGTTGTGCTTAAATTTCCACCAGAGCATTTAAAAGCCTTTTTTAAACTTGTCTACAGGCTAGAGAAAAGCTTAACCTACAGAGCTTGGTTTTAAAAAATGCACTTAGGATTTGTCTTTTTGTTTTATTTATAATTCAACTTTTTTTTGGTAATTCAACTGCTCGCCTTGTATTAGCAGTTAACTTTAAAATAAAATATTAAGTCCAAAACTGCTGGAACGGGAAAACTTCTTAATAATCTGCTATAATATAATACATTATCCCCATTTTATTATATATTATTCAGCATTAATCCTTCATGACATGTCAATCTAAATTGACCACCAAATTTTACAGAATATAATCATCTGCTTTCCATGGCAGCACAATAAAGTCCTTCTGTCCATGGAATGATTCAGTGATAACCTCAAAGGACACAGCTGCATGCCAGAGACACAAAAACAAGTGTAAATTTAATGTATCCAATGACTGACTTTTTATGATCTTTAATTCATTAGCACTTTTCATCACTGACAAACTAAAATTACTTCTGAATAATTCTCTAAAGCCAGTGTGCAACTCAGTTATGCAAATATGTCCAAGCTTTCTTTCTTGAAGGCAGACTTTTTTATTTGAAAGCCGGGTTGCCTGAGAACTATTAAGTATGAAAGTAATAGGAACATCACATATTGCTAACTCTGCCTTATGCATCAGATGGAAACAGTGTATTCAGAATGCAAAGTATAAAACATCCCCAAAAGCATCTGAAGACTTGCACCAAAGACTAATACAAGGGCTCTTTATACTAAGAGCAGATATCTCAGGCTAATAAATTTAATGATACTCCTGCTGACTGGGACAGACTCAGCTTTTTTCCTGCTCACAATCCACTGTCATTAACATCAAAGTCTAAGCTGCATCAAAACTGTAGTAATACAGCAGAAAATAAAAGCATTAACCAAAAAGAGAGAAAGAACAGGACAGTCACTGCTCATTTGATTACCAGAGTAACTCTATTCTGTCCTCCCTTTTTCTATGAGCCTTCATGAGATCTGATTGTACAGTACTTCAGCTGTTTTAGTAAATACAACATGACTACTGCTGTCAGCAGATTTTCCTCCTCATTCTCCAGGAAAGAATATTTAATTTTACAAACAAAATCAGGTCAGCCTACGCAACTAAAGCATATTTTCCGGCACAGCACCTGCCCCACATTGTTGTCGCTGGTGGAACTCAGCTCTTTTCCAGGTAATTACCTGAATCTCTGAGCCTGGTGGTGAAGTGGTCCAGGGTAGCGTCTGTTGGGAGACTGATACAGCTGTGAAAGGAGTGCCTGGCTTGTTTTCTGGCTGGGGTTATTGGCAAACTTCACAGTAATTGGTTCTGTAGCACCACTAGGCTTCTGGCCATTTAGTCCCTTTATGGCTTCTTCTGCCTCTATTCTCTTATCAAAACGGATAAATCCCACACCTCGAGAAACCCCTGGGAAGTAAAAACATGTGAAGAGATGAATATTCGTAGGAACAGCCTCATTTATGCAACAAACAAACCGAATGTTGGATTCAACTTCACACAATAGGTGGTTTGCAAATTAAGAAAAGTCCTGTAAAGAAAAATCCACTTCCCAATCCCAATGATTTTAAGTAAACAAATTCTGCTATTTTGATAGTCCCTCATTAAAGAGGCAGCAGTTATACCTCTAGTTACACTTATAAGGAAACAGGCACTGCATTTTATACTAGAAGTCAGAAAAACCCAGCTGCAGACATTTGCAATTTTGCCACTTCCAAAAAAACCCATGCACATATCAAGAAAAGTTTTCTTTTAACCTGTGACTTGATCAACCAGAATCCGTGAGGTGATGATGCGCCCATATTGTGAGAATAACTGCTCTAATTCTTTCTGGGTCATGGTTTTGGGAAGGCCGCTGACATACAAGTTTGCATCCCGGATGGATGCTGAACTTGGACGGGCATATGACACCTACGGAGAGAAAAGGAGAGCAGTGTTAGTGAGCTATAGCCACCCTTGGCATTTTGGACAGATAATGTTCTGTTCTTTCACAAGATATAGCCCTGCAGTTCAGACAGGACCTGTTCTGTGAAACCAGCAGAGCCAGGAAAGGCTGGAGGAACAAAGGAAGAGCTGCAGAGACCTTAAAACAGACACAAGGGTTCTGAAGTGCAGTGATAAAATAACCATTGTTCAGAGGTGGATTAATGTGCACCTTCCCACGCACGGCTGTGTAAATTTGCCCCCACGGCTGTGGGTGTGTGGATGATTTGCCGTAGCCAGCCCAGCACGCTGAAGTTCCTGCATGTTTTTCTTTTTCCCCTCCAAGTGTCTGAAACAGATCAGGTTATTTGCAGAGTGATCTTTTGTGCTCTCTCTCTTTGTGTTTGCATCCTGAGCTGGCAAGATCTGTTCTGGATGAACAGTAAAGTACTGGTGAAATTAGACTAAATGAACATCTGCTCAGGGAGCTGTAGACTGACACTCATTGTCGGATCTGCAATTTATCACGAGAAGTTCCCTTGCATTATAAAGCCCAGAACCAGACCATAAAATATTATGGCCAAGCAAACAAGAAAATCTAGCTGTGGCACTGCATGTGTGCTGTTGGAAAATTACTAATTCAAGCCTCTTAACTGCTCTTCTACCTAGGAATCAGATTTATAATTATAATAGGGGCATAAAAAGCCTTCTGCACTTTTAAAATAATATATACATTTAGAATAAACACATTTAACATAATAAAAACACTTCCTGGATAAAGCCTAATGGCAAATAGTCAGCACAGATCATGAATTACTTTGCAGCAAATCCAAAAAAGCACTGGAACCCAAGCTGAACATTCTGCGCTTCATTTTGATTTATTTCAATATAAACAGATCAGTACTCTCCTGCATTATGTCTTAAAATGTGTCTAGGAAGGAAGTGGGGGGGTTCCCATCACGAATACAATACATTCAGCAATTGTCTTCCCCTCTTCCCGAGCCTCAGCCTGAGCACAGATGATGTCAAATGGATGTCTATGTGTTTTATGTGTCAAAGAATTGTCTTTATGCGCTCCACACCTAAAAATAGATGTTGACTCAACACAGAAAATTATGTTAATGACTAATATTTGCTTCCACAATCTTCTCTGCATAATAGCAGACAAACTCTAAGGATTCTAGATTTTAAGGTTTTTGGCAATTTCTTTATAACTTACATGTTTGTCCATAACCTTTTAAATCTAACATTTACAGAGAAGGCTGGGGAGAGGAGGTGGAAAATTCAGGGAAAGAAATATCAAATAGAGGTTAGATAAAACATTTGCATCAATAGAGGCAAGCTCAGGCACACAGCACAAAAGCTCAAGCAAGACATGAGGAGCAGAGAAACCTTCAGGTGCTGAAAGGAAGAAGGATATTGGGGTAGAAATTATTTTGTGCCACAGCACACAAGCTTCTGATGGGGTGCAGCATCTCCATCGCTTCCCTGCTGGTCCTGAATGCCCCTCTGATGGATCCAGGACCAGGACACACACGGATGGTAGCACCTAGCTTTTATGTAACAAGGCTCAATCCAGACCCTAGGGGACACAAGGGATAATCACATGGTGCTTTCACCTACAGCTTGGTTTGCTGCTGGGGCACTTGGAAAAGCAGACTCTCCCTCCCCACTCTGCAAATGCCTCACCTTGAGAGGGCACTGTAACAGTTCAGGCACCTACAGTTTAACCTACTTTAGGAATAACAGCTTAAACATTTAAGAGCCTCTCTGGAGTGAGGGTAGGGAACTTACCTATTCCTCAAAACTGAGAACAGCAAAATGAATAAAGTTCCCGGGCAAACAGCCAGGGGTTTCCTTTGGGTTTCTCACTCTGGCACATTCATTAACCAAATGCCACGTTACAGGGAAGATGAAAAGTACTGGGATATGCAAAAAACACTACTTCCCAGAGCAATGAGTGCCTGACATTTTATATATATTCACTTCTACTTACAGAAGGCTCTCTGCTCTTGTGGGCCTTGCAGGCAGGCAGAGGAAGGAAAGGCTGCTCTCGCTCCCAACCCTCCACTCACAGCACATGTGAACACCTATTGCTGTTCAGGTCCAGTTTTTATTTCCTCCTGCAATCAAACATTCAGGCTGCAGGGGAGCCTGAGCCAAAGAAAGAAGCTGCCAAAAGCAACTCAGCCGTCTTTAATATCAAGGAGAAAAGGTTGCGGAGCTGAATGGACTCAAGGCTAGTAATGTCAATTATTTATCTGCTTTTGAATCTTTTTCATCTTCCCTCTGAGGTCAGCCAATGACAAATCGATTGGTTAGAGTGTGCCATCCTGCTTTCAAGCTATTATTCACTTAGTGCTGAGGATGGGATGTCTTCCCGTGTGTGAGTTATCAAAGGAAGAAATCGCCCACCCTGACCCTCCAATCACACCAGAAGCTCCTTATGCTGTGTGAGTTAAAATGGGAGCAAAAACCAGCTCCCATTTTATCCCTGCAAACCGCAAAGCGCTGTGTGAGGATGCTGCATTAATTCTTTATATTCACACTCAAAAATGATTTTTTTCCCCCCTTCCTTTGCTCACGGCAGTGTTAGCACCCTGTAATGAAACACAGCATTGAAATAGAAAAGAGTATGGAATCCTAGCCACCACAAGGAATTCAAATAATGAGCTAGAGAACACCAAGCTACTGTTTGACCCAGGTATTTCTCAGCATTAAAATGTTTGTCCGCTCGTACAACGGTTGAAGGTCGAACCATGGCGTTGGATTTCACTGCATAAGATCATTTAGGAGTTCTGCGGTCAAATTTTCAAGGAAGATAATAAAATATTGTACAATTAATTTAATGGCTTGCTGGCCTCAGATGTTTGTTTCTATAAATACATATATAGTAACTATGAAAAACATTTAATAGGACATTTCTCATCTGACATTTGAGCATTAGCCTGTGTAAGGGCTTCTCTTCATAATAAACAGCCATCTCCAGAGGCTGCACCACTGTTTCCCAACACCACTGCAGCATCAGAAGGTCCAGCATTTCATATCTTCCACAGTAAAGCACATTTTTCTTCAGGTGCACAGAAAATATCTCAAAGTAATTATCTTCCCTATTGATTTCCGACCTGCTTTCCCATATAGAAAACTTTTTGAAGAATTACTAACCTCGAGACTCTTCAGAACATAAATTGAAGCAGTCTGGCCTTCCCAAGCCAGAGCCCACAGCAAAGGCACCCAGAGGCATGAACGCATCCCATTTGTCTTATGGAACAAGCAACAGCAGCCATTTGAACTCTGACACTTAACCACTTTGCTGCTGCTCCCTGTAAGAGATGCCTTCCTGTGCAACTCCTGTGCTAATTCTGCACTTCTTAAAGATCTAAGTCCATTTCTAGAAGCCTCCTTGTAAAATTTAACTCTGGTCTGCTCTGAACAGGAGTTACATCATCCTTTCCTGGAATGATATGCACTGCCAGCACAGCCACCTTGCCCTGGACACATCTGAGCAGCAATCAAGCAGGTAATTTTGTAGATACCAACCTTCTCCGAGATGGGTCTTGCTCTGCCATCTACCATTCCTCACCTGGAGGATGGGAAAGCAAGCAGGAGCCTTGAATCAGGGTGCAGCACAGGCACCCAAGGACCACCAAGTCACCCACCCAGGGCACCTGCAGTCCCTGGGACACCTCTCCAGCCACAAGCAGCTAAGGGGCAGTCAGTGTTAAGTGACTCCCGTTCAACTTTCAAAAAGTTTATGCAACATTCAAAAACAGACTTCTTGGTGACCTTAATACAGAAACTTTGCTTTGTCCTTTTGTGACTCTGAGATACAGGATTACTTGTATAATTTTTGGAGTGAGTCACTTGGCTTTTTTCTGCCTGAAGTCCAGTTTAAAATGGGGACAACCCTTCCCTCACTTGCTGCCTTTTAGCCCACTGGTACAAACTGGAAGAGTCACAACCACTCAAAAGCCTCACACACGTAAATAAAGCACAGTCTCACTTGTTTGATGCACATCCAGAACTAGAAGTAAAATCTGCTTAGCACCAGTGAACGGGCTATGGCAGAAAGAGACATTTCCCCACAGCCACTTCCAAACCCTCAACTGTGTCCTAATTTTGTGCAAAATCAGATTTGAGACACCCTCCTGTGAAAGCTCTGTTCTTTGTCAGAACAAGCAAACACAAAAGCCCTCTGGTCCAGAGGCTGAAGACTAGGATCTAGAATACTTTCACATCTGATGCTTGCACTGCTCTGTCCTTTCTCTTCCCTCAAGCCCTTGGCTGGAGGATGGAGGGGAGTGACAATGCACTTTACTGTTGAGCAATTCAATGCCATTTTACAGACATTAATTATAACTGCAGGTACAATAGTCTATCCCATCGTTTCAGGAAAGACAGCCATAGATAATAACCTAGGAACACTCTTGGCTGTATCAAGAGCAAGGCTAAGAGAAGTAATTGCTCTGGCTCTGTGGAGTGAAAAGAACTCACTGGCAAAACCGAGGCAGTAAAAAGAGAAATCGTGATTAAGAGAAGATGCATGAAATTAAGAGGCAGAGACCCTCTGGTGCCTGCTGAAAGCAGCAGAACCAAAGCTGAACCTTCAAATGCAGCACTGAAAGGTCCTCTGAGCACCAGTATCATTGCAGGCACAAAGAGTAGAGTAGGGTTTGTTAACAAGCACTACAAAGTCCAAGGGGTTACACTGACAGAGGCTCCTGAAGAGCAAAACAGGAGTCAACTTAGTTGAGGCTTTCCAGGTCTGTGGCATCTTTCTAGTCTAAGACTTTGTCTTGGGGAGCAGCAGCCACAGCAGGCGACCCCTCTTTGACTAACTGTGAGCTACCATAAAAGAGAACAAGCAGTTAATTTTAGATGGAGCTATAAAATAGCTACACCCCAAATACGCAGTTTGTGCCTGTAATGTGAATTTTCAGGAAAGGGGAAGAAAGGGGGTCCAATGCAACTGCACACAAGACACTCAAAAATACAAATCCCTCCTTGCTGCAGTCCAACATACTCAGCTACTCCCAGCACTTTCCCATCTCCTCCTCCTCGCAGAGCATCCAAGCTCCTCCTATGCCTTGCCCTGATCTCTCTGTACACCCTCTCCTTACCACCCAGCCTTGCACAACATCCCACTTCTTCAGAGGGACAGGAGGCTGCAGGCAGTGCCCAGCAGGCTCGGTGGCCCTGGAGAGGCTGTGGAAGAACATGGTTGGAAAACACTGGGTTTTGGCCAAGCACTGCACCAAGGGCACCCAACTCCAGAGCTCTGCTACCATCACTGTCAGCAACCCAGCACTTTTTGGCTGCCACCCAAACTGTCTTGAGCTCCCCCCACACCTCCCCAAGGAGCCTAGGATGGGGTGCAGGAGACGCAGTCTCTTCCCCAGCACTCCCTGCTGCAATTCTTCCTCTGCCGAGCACGGCTGGAAGGCAATCTTTTTGACAAATGACTTTGTAGGACAGAGAAGTCTGAGGCTGCTGTTATTTGGTTACCCTACAGTGACAGGATGGTTTGTAGTTTTGTGGACAATTACAAGAATTAACATGGACAGATTTAGAGCCTGAGTTTTGTGGAAATAGCTGGCATTTTGAAAAATGCCACAGAAACCAAGATAAATAGGAAGATCTTTCAGCATAATGTTACTACTTTATTTTCAGAAAATGCAGCATTACCTTCTCCCACAGCCTTATTTGCTGCATTTTAAACTAGGACCATCCACACCTATTGATCAAAACAGGAGCGTAAAGCAGAAATACAAAATTCCATTCTATTCATTAGACTTAACTGAAAATTAAAATGACTAGAAAAAGCCTCTGAGCACAGAGGAATCATCTTATCCATTTGGTATTTTACCAGTGGATAAATATGATGGATTTAAAAAATGGAGGTTATCACGGGCTCAGAGAACCCAGATTCCTTCTCCCCTCTCTGGGGACATCTCCTTTTGCTCCAGCAGTGTCACAGCATGTACCTGCTCCTGTGAGGGAAGGAAGAAGCAAACCTATTTCTCAGGCAACAGAGAAAAAGGAAGAGGGGTGCACAAGACTGCACTTTAGGGGGTCACTGGCTCTTTTTAGATTTCAAACTTCCTTTCAAAACTGTTCTGCCCTTGTTCCAATGAAGCCAGGTCACCTGAATCCCCAAGTAAATTGTGAAACACTTCCTTCGCATCCTTTCAGGCGTTGTCCTTTTTTCAGGGCAAAGCAGCAGTTTAAACAATCTGTACCCCATGCATCACACATCTTATTTTCCTTCTGATATTTGATGCAACTGAATTGCCAGGCAATCTTCAACAGCAGCAGTGACCTTTCATATGCTTTTATGGATGGGCAAATTTAATTTCTAAAAATAGATTCAATTTTTGGAATATATATTTATTTCAACATATACTGTCTCTTCCCTCACTCTAAACTGTTTTGCAGAATTATGTCAAGCTTTAGCTGTAAAAATAAAGTGAAGCTTTTCTCCTACAAGAAGGTGATGCTGCTATGAAATGGCGTAAATAAAATATGCACTATGATCAGTTGAGGAGGAACAAAATGTGTATAGCCTATTACCACCAAACACAACACTCCCTCCAGAGCTTTTCCCCAACAGATATCCTGTAAGTCATCACCTCTCAACTTTGACTTGAAAGGGCATCGTTGACTTAAATAAAATGCACATAAAATATTTTAGCTGCTAGACTGAAAAGGGATTATTTATCATAACAATGACAGAATAAAAAGAACATTTCTTCAGTTATTTTTGTCCACACATCAGAGCCGACTGTGCCTGGCTGTTCTGCTGATCCTGCTATTAAGCCAGTTCCTCCTGTGACTGTATGGCTGTTTTGCAAGGCATCAGGAGAGAGAGAACATTAAGCTGCCACAAAAATGTTACAGGAGTGAAAAGAACAGCATCTCAGGCCACATGCATAAAATATATATATTATTTTTAAACAGGAATTAAGCCTTGTGGGGTCAAAAAATGAGTGCAAATACAACTCCCCAGAGTCACCTCATGTTCAGTCTAGGTGCAAGGAACAGCAGAGCCCACGACACAGATGGGACAAAGCCAGCAGGACCACAGTGACCTTGGCAAGCAGAAGTAATTTGCCACTGTAAAAGGGCTTTCACAGATTACTCATTTCAACGTTCTTTCCATCAAAACAGCTTCCAAAAGACAGCCAGAGAAATTCTACCTGGAGGACTGCAGCTACCCAACATACATGGACAGGGGTCAAAGGTTCAGCCCATCCATCAATAAGATATTTACAGACTGATTCTGAAGCAAAAAAAAACTCAGCCACGTTCATGAAGAAAGCAGAACAAAGTAATGTTCAGTACTTTTCCAGCTCAATGTTGTTCTACTAAATATTTTTTAGTCTACAAAACTATATGCCAACAAACTCCTTTCTAGATGTTCTCTTGAGAGGTTTTTTTAATGCACCAATGGTGAATTTTTAGTAACTGTAAAGGGCATCTGTAGCTAAAGTAATTGGGACTGATAATTAAATATAGTATTTCCAACAAGTTTAAATACTTCAGCCTTACAAAGAACATCAGTGAGATGCTTTAAATCAGTATGTGGGGGCAATGGGCAAGTGAGGCAGTTCAGCAGTGCTGAGTACTGTTCCTCATCACCTTGAAACCCTTGGGAAAACAGATCTCTCCAGCAACACAAATGCCACTGGCAGCACTGAATACACCTGATTTATCCCTCAGCATGGACACTGGGAAAGCTCCATCCCACTGCACAGTACTAGTGAAAGCAGACCTAATTTATCAGAATTTCCAGAGGTGCCACATAATTAAAAATATATAAAAAAAAAAAAAAAACAAGGGTGTAAAGGTAAGGTAATCATATGCAATTCTGCAATGAAAAATTGCTGGAAACTGATTGAATGTCCCCGAGGCCAAAACTTTGGCTGTTGGGATAGAAGGCTCCCTTGGGTTGGTTTTAGGCAACTGCATAAACCCAACTTTATTAAAAAAAGAACCCCAAACTCTATGCTTCCTCCCAGTCATAGAAGAACTTATGCAGCTCCTGTGCATGTAGATGAGATCAATCTCTTTGCTTATTATTAAATTTGAACAGCTTTCAAGAACTCCCCCAAAATGTCCTTTTATTCTATGCTAGTCTATGTGCTATTAATAAACATGAAAACCCCAAAACAAACAAATCACTGAATTTCCAAAACTTATACTGAATTAAAAAAATGCCACAAGTAAGATTTTACATAGGAAGTTCCCAGGTAACCAAAGTCTTACTACAGATTATAAAAAAGGCATAATGGTTTAATTTTGCACATGAGAAAATGTGTAATAATCACTGGTGTGGGTTCCAGTTTCTGGAGGCCTTTTACCACATGAGTTTCCTGTAACCTTGAAATATTATGAATGTAATAGCATTGCTCTGGTTCACAAAAAAGAAAAATAGAGGCAAAGCAACGGAGGTACTTAGGGACAAGAAATGCAGTTCTTTCCTACGGATGAATAACGTTCAAAATATACATGTGCTGCATGAAAAACTGATCTAGATTCTGCAAGTTCTACTGAGTTTTTAAAAAGTATTTTCAAAATATTTTTCCCCGATAATGTGCCTTTAAAAGCAATTTGGAGAGCAACTTTTCACTCGAAGTGGAAACTGCTGAGTCCAAGCCTGCATTTCCACCTGCAGCAGTTGATAAGATGGTAGATTTTGCTGCCTTGCCTTACATATTCCTGTAAGTGTTTCCATTAGCTCTCCAAAGCCATGCTGTGAGCATTTTGATGTATGGCCCACGTGCCTATCTGTGCGATGGAATCTGGATGGTCTGAGGGAGGTTTGGAAGCAGCCTTTTCTATGAAATCCATGCAGCTGCTCCACCACTGTCATAACCCTCAGCTCAGCACTTCTGCTCTTCACTGACCAAACATCAGGGGAAAAACTTGCTTAACACAATCCTTAGAAATACACCAGAATCCAAGAAACATTTTTGCTTCAAGGAATACCACTTTGTGTAAACCATAATCTTTAGCCAGACTGCCAAAACCTACAGTATTGGTACATTACACTGTACCTTTTTTTGGAAGGTACAACATCACTAACATTTCTTGTACCAATATTCAGTACAGTAAAAATTCTATTTTTATATTGACACTTTTAGCTTTGAAATACAAATTAACTACAGAAGAAAAATTAAGAAAATGGTGCAAATCAAAAGCCAGCATTCCAAAAAAAAAATTATCAAAGCAGTTTCAGATAATTTGAATCTGATCTGCTGTTTGCTCCTCTTCAATTTTTTGATTCACATCCCTTAAGCTGTATTATTTGTCAGAATTTGGGATGTGGAAATCTTCTGTAAGCTGTTCCAGAACAGCTTCATCAGTCATGCAGCAAAAACTGCGACAGTGTAGAAGCTTGCTTTTCTTGTGAGACCACTTAAGAAGGTCATTGAATAACTAATGGTCTATTACAAACAATGAAATAAAGAGACTTCAGTGGGAAGCCTCCAGCTTTTAAAAGAATAAATCAAATTAAGGATGTGGAAATTGAATTTTTTTGAGAATAACATATTGTAACTTTTGAGACACATGCTTTCAACACTTGATAATGACAGGAGTGTCACTAAAGGAGAACTCTGTGACAAAGTATTTCCCATGGAAACATAAATAAACATGTAACTTGTGAAAACACTATCAGGTACTTCACCTGCTTATGGATAATGGTATCACTCTGGCTGTTCTATTCTACATTTAAGCCTCACTGTCATGCTTTAAAGAGCTTCCTGTTACTTTCCCCTCTCTTTAACAATAGCAGCAATTTCAGAGAAGAGAGATTTCATCTTCTGCATGTCCGCTTATTGTTCCAAGGAGGAGCTCGTTAACCCCCTTACAATGGAGAATAAAATAGTGATGAAATTGCCAGAAACAGTTCCAACTACTTTCTCCCGTTCCTGAATTGAGCAAAAGGCATTTTATATTGTCTTACCTTTATGGTTTTGGTCTGGAGTCTGAGTCCATTTAAAGTGTTAATGGCTTTCTCTGCATCCTTTGGATCAATGTAGTTAACGAATCCATACCCTAAACTCTGCCCTGTTGAAACACAGAAAATAAAGAAAAAAAGACTCAGTATTTTTCAGCACAGGAACGACTTCCAAGAGTGGAAGCACAATTTTCTTACACTGTTCATTTCATCCTTGCTTTTCCCTTACAGTCTCTGTGCTGTTTTTCACCATTTCTTTATCTCCTTAATACAGGGGGAGCCATCATAACTTTAAACTGCTGCTCTGAAGATCCTTCTGTAAGAACGAGAAGCAGCAAGCCCTCACCCTGCCTTCCCCAGGAGTTTACTGCAAAGCATGTATGAGGCTTGACAGCAACAGAACCGTGTAATAGTTTTGTGCTGAGCTCCTAATAAATATAACTGCCTGACCTGCAGTAACAAGGCCACCTCTTAAATAAACACACACATATAATTTTGCTGCTGTTTATAAACAAGTCTTGAAGTATTTAAACTGCAAAATTAGGAAACTGCATTTTACACTAACCTTGAAGGAGCTGAGGAACAGAAAACCACCTTTACATCTCTTTTTACTGCTCAGTGAGCAGCCAGTAAATAGGAGAAGGGACAGCCCAAATTGCAGCCGGGCGAGGGACTGCGTTAGCGCTCCCCTCGGAGCATTTGAGATGACAGCAAACCCAAACAGTGCAACAACTGCTGCTGTGCACGGGATGGCAGGAGCCCGCTGCAGCAGCCAAAAGCCTTTCAACAGCTTCTGCTTGGCCAGCCAGACCCGTGTGTGTGTGTGTGTGCAGCAGGAACAGACCCGGTTAATAACTGGGCTAAGTGACAGGGCTGGAGAGGCCGTGTGTGGGCACTGCAGGGATCATGGACACGCACGGGGCTGTGGGGCTGCACAGGGCTGGGAGAACACTACACAGGGATCTTCTCCCAGCTCCCAGGCAGCAGCCTTGCAGCACCAATTCTATTAATGCAACGTGACAGACAGCCGCTTCCAGATCCCTTTCTTCGAGCATCCTACTGAACTTATTTTGCATGTTTGGAGAACACAGCTTTTTTTTTTTTTTTTTAAGGCACATGAACTCAAGCACACAGATAATCACATTTCAAGAATCAGTAAGCCCAAGCAGGCAGGTGAACCATCCTGTCAGGCTGCCTCTCATACACCCTTCTGTGAATCTGGAGCGCAGCAAGCCACAAAACCACCTGTCCCTCGGCACTGATGTGCAAGGGATCAAAACGCTCCTGCTCAAAGGCAGTGAGAAAGGAAACATGTGAAAATCCCTCCCAAGGAGAGGAGCAGCATTTGTGGAGATTTCTAGCCACAGGAGCAGCAAGCAGCGACCCAGCTCCTGCTCACCAGGAGCAAGGGGAGCTTGGGAAGGCAGCTGCACACCAAGTGCCTTGATGTCCCCTGGAGGCACAGATCCTGCCTCCCAGCACAAAGCTTTGTTTCTTTGTCTCCTGGACTACAAAAAAGCATCTGTGTGTTTCTCAAAGTCAGACGCCACCAAAAATACAGCGTTTGCTGTAACACAAATACAGGGAGCGCTTCTGTCTTATGAAATCAGATCAAAGCCCTAAAAGCTGCTAACGATGCAATGGAAGACTTTAAAAATCCATGGAAACACTGCTGTTCATGCCTGAAATGCCCACATGCAGGCGAAGGAGAAGAAATGGCTGTTTTAACATACAATACAGCCAGGGAGCAATTCCATCCCATCAATTTAACTTCAGAAAAAAGTATAAAAACATACTCAGTCTTCCTGGAGAGCTGAACTAATCTCAGCAAAAATATTCTTACCCAAGTTACATGACATTAACCAAAAATGACCTGAAGTCTGGCTGAGCACAAAGCCTGGAGCAAAAATAAAGATACTTCCCCTGCCATGCCTTCTTCTGCTTGACTACCTGAGGTATTTTATATAGCCCCAATCCTTGTGCTTCTGAACACATCAAATCTTTGATACATTTAATCCTAAACAATCCTAGGGAGAGGAAAGCCATTCTCTAGGAAACACACATCTTTTTAAGGGGGGAAGGAGACAAGGATCAGAGCTTGGATAACCTGTGTTTGTATCCTTTCCCTGTTAATCATCTCTGGACTTGAGAGGTACACGGAGAGCAGGAGTAGCTGATGCGAGTTTGGGATTTATGTCCAATGTCTGATCCTGGGCTTCCACGTCCAGCCACTACTGTTCTCAAGGCACATGGACTGACCAATCTCTACAATGTATACACTACTTTTCAACAATCTCCCATAGAGACATTCTCACTTCTGTAAGTACTTACACAAGAGAGACCATGGACAGCAAACCCACTGCACTAGCAGTAGGAAAAGAAAATCAATGGCAATACAAGAAAATGAGATCACAATTACACAACCTTATTTTTGAGTCCCCCAGCAACATTTAAGTTATTTGGATACCATCATCTCATTCTCACTACCAAGTGGCAATGGAAAACTATATTTTCTCCAAGGTGAAGGATAACAAATACCAAAATGAATAAAGTTGGTCTTGTCTGCATGCAGGACTGCAGAAACTGGCTTAACGAAAACTATTACACTGTCATACCAGTCTTCTTTCAAATAACAGGTCTGAAGAAACACGACTTCTTGTTAGTGTACATACTCCTGGACATCAAGAAATAGATGATATTTGTAACAGGATTGCAGGCCTGTTCCAGAAGCATTTGGTTATGAATTTATATACCACTTATTGCTATATTAGCTGTACTATACTCTCACAGAAAAGGGTGAATGCTCAGAATTTTGAGCACTGATTTTCTGTTAATTCAATGAATACCCCTTTTATCTTAAAAACTCTCAAACTCCACACCCTTCACAGCCCATTGAAAGCTTGGTGCAGTTGTTTCCATCAGCAAATTCCTTCTGCTGCATCCTGGCAGAGAGCTCACTGTACCAGTGAAGCTGAAGGGGAAAAAAAACCTCCCCATTAAGAGCTTTTCACTTCAGGGGTGTATTTTGTTTGGTTACTTTGCATTTTCAACCATCTTGCCTAAATATAATCATGTGTTTGAAGATTGACACAAATGCCCCAATCTCAAAAAATTGAAAATAAAAATTCAGATTAGTTTTTTGTCTGTGAAAAGCTTTATGATGACTGTGGAAAACATAATAAAGTTTTACTGTGCTAAACATTTACAGTTAAGAAGCCAAAAAAATTTATACATGCAGCTAAAAACACGAGTTTCAAATTCCTCTCAAGAGCAATGTACCTTATGTCAGACAAAACAGACTCCAGATACGAAAGAACTAAAAACTGTTACAGGTGAAGAAAGGAAAGGATTTGTTCCAGAATACAGTAAACAGTATGAACTTCCCTGTTTTCTTCATCATGTGCTCTTCCTGCATGTACTCCAAAAGGGTAACACTTCTTTGGACACAATCTGGCAGCACAAAGCAAGCAGCTGGACCTCTCAGTGGGATCCCACACAGACACTGTAGTTCATTCCCATGCTACACTTCCCAGGAACAGCACCGTAAATAGTAAATATTTTCTGTGATTTGGAATCCAATAGTTCATCACATGCTGTGATTCAGTAGGTCAGGCAAGAGATATTTCTAGATGATCCTAAAACAACACCTTGTAATCTTGCTATTCCCACTGCTCTTTCAAAATGTTTTCTCTAGCAGCAGAAAATGTATACTGGACCTCCCAGAATCTGGTAAGGAATAGGTCTAAAAATGAGTAGTAACAGGGTTAGAAGTTATCAAGGACTTGACACTCTTAAAAAAACCACAAACAAAACAGGCAAAACCAAGCCCAAGCTGGAAATGTACACGTTTTGCATCTGAGAAAGTCCCATTTCAGAGCTGAAAATTACACTTAAAACAAGTCATGAGAAAGAAGATAGAGGAAAAAAAAAATCAATTAATCCTGTATCATTTTAATCCGTACATCCAAAAACCTGCAACTGTGAAAAAGGCAGTGTCAAAGACCTGCACCTTCCTTTACTTCCTCTGTAAGCCAGTCTGCATTGGCCAATTCCATATTCGTGTTAAGAGAGAAAGGGAAAACACATAGAAAAACCCCTGTAAGTTAGAACAGAAATGTCATAGAAAACCAATAAAAAAAAAAGGCAGAAAACCCCTGTGGCTAGTAAAGGTTGGAATAACAAAATAATTTTTTTTAGGTTACAGAAAAAAGATCCCTTAACACTCATCCTGACTCACCAGGAGATACTAATAGTAACAGTACAGAGACAAGAGGCATTATGTACACCTGAAGAAGTATGTGAAGATATACCCAGGTGAATGCTAAACAGGAGTTCCTGAAGTTATAGATGTTTAAGTGAAATTATCTGGATTACATACAGAGAACAGACCCCCAAAAAAGGGGCTAATGGCTCTCTTTTGTGATCAACAAATTCCAGGAGCCTGGAGGAAAAATGTTTGCACTGGAGTTCAAAGAGGGAGGACTGGACCGCCCAAGTACTTACAGGTCCAGCAGTCTAATGCTGAGCAAGGTAAATTTACAGACTATTCAATACTGGACTTTAATAATAAAGAATTAGTGAGGGGCAATAAAATCAATGTCAATCAAATTAAGTCTATGGAAAATAGATTCTGTCAAACTGAACTGACAACCTTCTTGATGAGATTACAAGTTGACCTATAAATTTTAAGAATGCCATTAAATCAACATTGATATACTTGGTCTTCTCTAAAGGACTTGATTTGGTACTGTATTAATTGACTAAAACAAAATTAACAGGGCATACATTAAATGGATTTAAAAAGCCAACAGATCTCTTACAGAGAATTGTGAACAGGAAGTCACGAGAAAGATGCTTTCCTAGAGGTCTATCTCAGGAAAAAGATCTTGGCCCTAAATTGTTTATTTCCACCAGTAAGTGGAAAAAACCCAAACTCCTCGCTTGAGAAAATTGACTGCAGAAAGACAGGAGGAGGAAAGGATAAGTACAAAGAGGACAGAGGGAAAGCACAAAGCAATTTAAGTTCCTCAGCAAACCACAAACACACACATTTGCACAGCACAGGATTATATCCTGACAAACCAAATTAACTGTGCCATGCTTCAGGAATGCTGAAAGACTGACACAGGCTACATCAAGCTTTCAACACTGACACAAGAGTTAAAACTATTCTTGCCATAAAAATCACAGAATCAGGAAGAAAAATTGCTGCTTCTGATCTACCTGTGCTTTGCTGAGGAAGAGCCCAGTCCTGGCGCATGTGCTCCAAGCAAGACATTGATGCCTTGGTGATGGGGCCATGAGAATTGACTACAGCACAACAACTCCTTCAGTTGAGATAAGGGGGTCACTCTGCCTACCTGATCAAAAGAGTTGTGATAGTAACTTGAATGAAGCTGAACCTGAACACTGCTACATTAATATTCAACTGAAGTACAATTTTTTTTTTTCCCTTACTAATGACTGCCCATGGAGTTATGGATCCCAAGTCCCACTGCTTGGCAAGTGAAACCAGACTAGAAACAATACAGCAAATGCTGTATTCCTGTGGAAGCCATTTGCTCTGTGTTTTTGACATTGAAGGTAACACAAATTTAAGTATCTACCATTTTGTCAGTTCTACCACTGGAAATTCTAAAGGTTTTTTTTTTTTTTCTGAAAGCTATGCCCTAGCTCAAGCAGAAATTAATCCAGGGAACGTTTTGGCAGGATGTGTTAAGTGCTCTATAATCTCTTCTACTCAAGCTGTACAGATACACTGTTCCTGCTGGTTCTATGAAGAACAATCATTGCCACAAGCAAAGCAGAAGCAAACTACTTTCTCAAAGTCTATTGCAGGAAACTATTCTAACAGCAACTTAGAGATGAGTACAACTTTTAATTGCCCACCTGTGACCAGGTAAGTTAAAAAAATGGTTAGAAACATCCTTTTTATTGGGAAATGAATTACTGTGGAATATAACACCACATTAAAGAACTACAGTCCCCACTACAAGCAGTCAGTCATGAGAACAAGCACAGAATGGGACAGCAGCGATCTGAACCGCTTCAAATTGTGGTTTTGTTGTCCCCTGCCCAAATGTAAAACCTAATTAAAGCTGCCCTCCTGACAGCCGTACCACGAGCGCTGACACAATCCCTCCCTTTGGAAGTAGGGCACGTCTGACAGCTCATCGCGCATCAGCCAGGCAGGAGCCGTCAGACAGTAACAGCCTTCAGTCACTCTGCCTTTGGGACCAGAAGATAAATAATGCTCACCACAAATTCTCCACATCTCCCCAGATCCATTTTTGCCTGTTCAAACCTTGGTGAAATTTAGGGAAGGAACTCATTATGGGGTGAGCTTCTCTCTGTCACAAAAGCTCAGTGCAGATTGCTGTCCACCTGTGGCTCTTCCAAGCAAACCTGCACATACTCTTCCACTTTTGCCAGCGTTCCTCAAGATCGAGATGTTTGTAATAAATAGAACCTATGGATGGATGGCAGGGAGATTGCTGTCTTTTAAGCGAGAGTAACCAAAGAGAATTCTGACATTCAAGGCAGTCCCTGCTCCAGCAGGCAGGCCTATTTCAGAACATCACCCTGTGAGCCTTCAGAAGTCTTTTAAAACACACTCCTGGGATGAAAAGGAATGACTACAACTCATATGAAAAGCTGTATGAAGTAGAGGATTTTGGAGAAGGCTACATAAATATCGTTGAGATGATATATTCATAATGTACAAAGAGGGTCAAGTGAAATGACTTGCATCTTTTTCTTGCTGTTGTTTCCACAACAGTTACCAACAAATAGAGCTGTTCACCATAAAAAGGAGGTATGCTATAGAGAGAAAATTCAGATCAAGGGAAAATAATCTGATCATGAGACCAGTTCAAAACTTGCTCCTTGTCTGACACTTTTTTATACCAGTAATGTCAGGCTCATTCATCCTCTACCTCTTTACCAAGGAGAATCACCTGCTGTCACCCCAGCAATGCACACTGCAGTCTCAGGAGAAACAAACCAGAAGGGAAGCATCTTCTGCACACAGTGCTCCTAGGACCAAACAATTAAGCTAAGGCTGTCACTGTCACAATTCACTGCAACCCATCTATGAAGGGTAACTTGTTCTGTCCTTAGTGCAGCTCTATCACAGCACCCATTTAGTCTATAGCTTATTTACAATACAGACGCCTTATGTTTGTACAAACTAGGATTCATTTAATACATGTTGTCCATGAACAGCAAGAAGACATTCTCCTCCTATTAACTCTCACTTCTGCAAGAATTTAGGGAAAAATATACAATCTTTCTCAAAACAAAAACCAGACAAGCATGGGTGATACATCACTTGTTTTTGCTTTTTGAAGGAAGGTGTCTGGGTACAAGCTTTGTTCTGGAACCTTCCATCAAATTACTATACTTGGATTACCCTTAGTTTTTTTGAGAAGGTCCCACCCCTCTGCATTAGGAAAGGTCAGATTTAAATGCAATCCCATCTAGAGCACCAGATATGTTGTGATGCTACAGTGCTCCTACAATTAAGAAGCCTAACTTATCCTCAGTTAAAAAAAGCCACCAGCATTATCTGAGTTCAATAGCTCCTTCTTAAAATACTACTGGAGAGCAAAGCCATGTTGCAGACTAACAGTGAAATGCAATTTTAACAGATCCCCTCCTAAGAAACACACCTATAGTTTCACAAAAATTAAAAAAGTAAAGCTAACCCCAAACCTCTGCAAAAAATCCTCTATGTTCCACAGCTAGAGCACCTACAAAAGCTACACAATGACACAAAGATCCTCAGATGGCACAAGATCCCTCAAACAAACTCCCCTCCTAAGGCATCAGAACCCCGATACCCAAAACAGCTATGACACTCCCCATCAGGTATCTGCACAGAGAAAATTCCTATCACTGCCTTAATGCCAGAGAGACTCAGCTAAAAGCTCATTCATGCAGGAGAGAGGCCTTTTTTTGGGGAGCTCGAGGGGAGACATGAGTTGCACAATGAGGTCCCACAGGAGCCCTGTGCACACAGGATTTAATAAACTCCAGCCCAAGTGGAAGGGGCTCCTCTGCACCAGGCCTTCCCCAACAGAGACACTGCTACGTGATTAAAAAATCCCCCAAAGGAAGCCCTTGCAAACAGTGTGCTACATCCCACGTAAAACTCTCCCTCGGGGAGAGGATAAGAGAGGGAAAATGAACCAGACATACAGACACCACTCACTCAATTTTAATATCTGAATGGGAAGTGCCAGATACCATGACAACAAGCCTAGAAAAATAAAAGGGGAATAAAAAGAAGCGTTGCCCAAAATGTGAAACAAATCCTATAAATGTAGCTAAAGCAAATTATTAGTGCTGGTGAGGTAACTGCAAGCCCTAGACCTTCACATGTCACTGGAAGGGAGCCACGAGGACCTGGACACAGTGACCTCAAAATCAAAGGAAGACTCCCCAAACCCATCTGCAAGCTCCCCACAACAGAAAGAAGTATCATTGATCCAGCACCTCGAGTTAGAAAGCTTGACTTTGCCAAGCCAAGTGCCAGTGCCAGAGGAGATTACACAAGTTTTGTCCTCTGCTGTAGTTCTGACATCTCTTAATGCAAGATGGTGTAATTTAAGGTCTTAATTTTCAGAGATGCTGAAGCAGTAGCAGTTCTTGTCTAAATTGAATACCAATTGACAGTAACTGCCGTTTTTCAAAATTAGATACAGTAATTATTTTCACTTTAGAATGGCCCCATAATATCCAATTCCCAACACAGAACAAGATGGAGCACCCTTTGACAGCCTGCTGCTGCCCAGCACCACCAGACCCTTCCAAAAATCCGACCCCTGCAGAAACTTCAGGAGGGCTTCCGAAACCATGCAACTACTCCATTTTTTACTTGGCCATAGCAGCAAGGTAAGACACACCTGCTCTTGAAAATCGTGCCTTACAGTCTCTTAAAGGCTTCTATCATGTCAGATGTTCTGCATCTCACCTGAAACAAGGCTTTGCTCTTACCTGCAGACTATGGAGTCCAACCAAGTCAGCTGTGCCACTGCTGTGCTTGAGGACATGGGTTAATCTGCCTGCAAAGTTTAAGTGGCAGATTGAGACAGATGCTGCTGACTTGGCTGGAGTCTTCTGTGGTTCTCATTACCAGAGCATGGAAGCATTTTACCTCTGAAACACCTTTCTTCACAACACCACTGAGAAAAGCACTTTTATTCCTGTTATGGAGAAGAAAAACTGAAAGGCACCACAATTTCCAGGGTGAACTTGGACAGAGTAACACAGCCACTAAAACAAGGAGCTAAAACTGCAGCTCCCCCCCTCTAAGACTGGAACCTTATCATTGGCCCATTGTGAGCTGTGCTGGGCTAGAGATATCTTGTAAACAACACACACATTTCATGATCAGTAGAATATATTATCCTCCTTTTTATTTTTTGTTTGCTTGCTTTTATCAAGTTTCTTTAAATGCAAAACTGGATTTTCAGCACGGGTGTGTTCGTACTACTGCAAGCAACTGATTAAATAGGTTTTGAAAAGCTACTGCTCCTGACATACACAAGACAAGCGAGTTCCATTTCTGAACAAATATTTGGATTTTGCTCCCCTCAGTTGACATCTCTTGCTTCCCCTTCTTTTCATCTTCTCCTCCCCCTTCCTTCAAGGAGCACACAGCCTCTGAATTAGAAGCTGTTCTGAGAAGAGCAAGGCTGCACTCCTCCCTGCTTTGTCCCAGAACAGAACAGGGACTGTACTATAAAAATCCAGTGTTCTGGGGACAGGCATGAATGGACAAGAAACAGCCATGTCTTGTCTATCCCAAACGGTAAATTCAATGCTGAAGAGACGACTTAAACACAAGAATGCAGACATTAGAAACAAACAGGCAAAGTGAAAACAAGATTCAGTGAGAAAAAGTGAAAACAAATAGAACCAGAAAAAAAAAAGCCCTGAAAGATGTAGCAGCACATAAAAATGGTTATCAACGGTGTGGAAAAAAATCTGCAAAAGGAATTAAAGAAGTCACTGCATTATACTAAGCACGCACTACGCTGTGGGAAGCAGTTTGTATCCCAAGCAGGGGATGTCACACTGGGGAGAAAGGACACAGCATCACTGGACAAGCAGTACAGAAAGAATGGTAAAGACCACACAGCTCCAACAAGGAATGTATGTACCAGAGAAAAGAAAGGCAACAAACTGAAGGCAAATTTCTGCAGTCACGACACTTAAAAAATAAGACCTAAGGTTCCAGAATGACTTAAGATACAAGCTTTGTAGTGTTCAGTGTTAAAACATGGCATCCTCTGATGAAAATTACCCAAAGTGAGATCCAAAAGCCTATAGAGATTTCAAATGTGTAAAGACTATGAGTGGAAACGAAGTATCAGAAATGTGCTGCTTTTAATATTGTTTCTCAAAAAAGATGAAATTACAAGAGGGTAGAAAGAATCATTCATTGTCTGGAGCCAAAGAGAAAAGGCACTCCAAGAGCATGAGCCAGCAGGTCACAGAAGAGGCACACTTCAGATTTATCTTCCCTCCTGCATATCATCCCAAATGCTAGCACTTCTGAAATTTAGATGAAAGTAGAATGCAACTAAAAATTTAATACTGAACAATGGACCAGAAGCTGAAGGCACACCAAAAGAAACAGCAATTATTCACTGGCCCAGCTCCAACCAAAGGCACAGTAAGTTCAGAGTACAGTGACCCCATACCGTACCACATACGCAGTTTTGGTGCAAATCTACCAAACTTGTACATTTTGGTGCAAAAGGTACCAAACTTGTATGAAAAAGGGCAATGGCAGACACCCAGAGTCAAAGCTTATGAGAAGCTCCACTAGAAAGTGATGGCAGTGAGTGGTAGAAGAAAGGCAAAAGGACAGAACCAGGACAGGGCCTGCACACAGACCAAGGCTCCTACTTTCATGAAGTGTCAGAACTGCAGAGTGGAAAGAGTCCTGGTTCAACAAAACTCTTGGTTCATAGGCTAGAGATTTTTATTAAAAGGCCAAAAATATACTCTGTCAATAAGAAGGAAGCAAGCAGAGGACATGGGAAAGACACAGCTAAGATCTGAAAAAGCCAGCGCATCAGCAAACTTGGAATAATTTCAAGCAGAAATGGAGGCAGTAATGCTTCCAGTCTAAAGGAAATGGCAGAGGAACATAAAACTGGAGAAAAACGAGTATGTTTTGCAAAACAAGCATATTAAGTAGGACATAATATTATACTGCAGCATCAATATCTGAAACCTGTTTGACTGCAAACTCAAAAAGCCCTGGTAATTTTGTCATTAAATGATTTAATTCAGCAACATTTAAGGTTTTGTACCTTAGCCTCTGTCAAACAGCAAAAAACAAAAGCCACAACAATACTAACAAATTTCACAGTAATTCAGAACAATGACTCTCAATACCTATTTTGTCTCATCAACAGCCTACTAATTAAACTCTGAGCTCTACTAACCACTTTTTCCAATGCACAGAGGAAAGTAATTTATTACAGACTGAAATACAAAATTTAATATTAACAACACAACTCGTGACTGCAGCATTTTTAATCTGATCAGCAGAAACATAAATAAAATCTGCAACCTGACAGCTAAGAAGGTTAATCTGTAATAGTTAGATTTACGTAGATGACTTTACACAGCATCTGGAAAGATGCTGAGAAAGGTAAAGCTACTTCATCATATTCCAAAACATGCTACCTTTAAAAATTTTGCTATGCACTGATATATAGACTGCAGGGAGCCTCACCATAAATTTGTTTCAGCTTTAAGACAGAACTTGCAAGAATTTTAATGCAAGAGCAGGAATTTAAGTTGGGTTTCAAATGTATGTAACACTCCTTTTAGGTACCTGCAGGTAACAAAAGTACTTCAAGGAGAAAATACTTTGACTTTGTGTGCACACACTACTTAGTTCTATCACTTAAACGTGGTAATTTTTTGAGAATAATATTAGCATGAATATGCTCCTCAGTAAATTTTCTCCAGCATAAAAATTCTGTTCTTTTCAAGATGGCACATTTCTGCCATTGATGGCTGATCACCACTAAAACCAGTGCAATTTCTGTGATAGACAAGTCTTAAAGGCTTTTCACAATATTAAACAAGGAGATGGTAAGTAAACTCTTTCCTTTTGTTTCCAGTTTGGCAAAATACCTAACCTGGAGCAAGTGAGTACCACAATACTACCAACAACCAAAAGGAAGGTACCAGAGCAGCTGTTCCAATGCAGCAGAAAGCATAAGGGAAAAATATGTTACCAGTCAAGCTCCCAAGCTGTTCATGTTTGGGGCTGGGTATTTGGTTTTATTTTTTTTTTTTTTTTTTTGGTTAACACAAAGTGGCTTCCAGAGCAGGAAAATGTTTAAAGAAACAGAGAACTGGGCAAAGATATGCACTGGTAAATAGAAATGACACAGATACAGCAAGTAGGAGAACAGAGGAGTCTAAAAAAGGAACTGTTGGAGAATACTTCTTGTTACATGTCCTATCTTCCCATGCCCTACCTACCATCCTCTGCCAGGAAAGTCAATACACCCCCTCCATCCAGCCAACAGCTTCCCAGAGAAGGAGGAGGCAGCCTTATTTTTTGGGTCCTAGGATTCTGCAGCAAGAGGAAGGAAGCCTGTTGATACCTAACTTAAGGTGCTTCCAAATGTGTGAGAGCACAATTATCTGAATAGGGCAGCAGGGAGATTAGAGCTTGTACTGCAGGAACAGCAGCCCCTCTAGTACAGCAACAATTAATCACACTGGCAATGCTGCCATTTGTTTGCTTGCAGGT
Organism: Anomalospiza imberbis; assembly: GCF_031753505.1. NCBI lineage: Eukaryota > Metazoa > Chordata > Aves > Passeriformes > Viduidae > Anomalospiza > Anomalospiza imberbis. The sequence goes on along the minus strand of NC_089689.1, from coordinate 24,910,469 downwards.
GAGTATGACGCAGCTTTTTGTCCATCTGCTTTTGCAACACCCCTTGAAAACCATTTAACTGGAAAAAAAAAAAGCTGTTTAGGCTCTTGTGAATAAAAGTAATAATAAGCGTACAGTCTTTTCCCCCCTCAAGCTGATATATTCCACTGATTTAACAGATGCTGAGATTCATAAGAACAGCAGTCCTGTGTCAGAGCAGAGGTCTGCCTGGTCCAATATCCTGCCCCCAGCAGCACCTGCAAGTCAGTTACTTGCACTGAAATTCCTAGCAGGGACAAGCAGCAACATCTGCAAAGTCAGTGATGGATCCTGCTCAGGAATCCAACAATATGCAGCAGTGAGTCAGCCAAAGCAGTGCCAGTGAGCAAAGCCAAATAAATGAACTGGCCATGATGATTTCTCTCTTCTCTTTTCATAGAATGAGAATTTCACAGGAATGAGAGTGGAGAGTGACCACGAGATTGTGGCATCACAGAAATGGGAAGCATGAGCAAAACCTTTCTTAATAGATGTGGAGAGATTCGGAAGAGCCCAAACAAAACTGAGGCTGTATCACAAATGGTTTGAAAAGTCAGAGGCTGCAGTACCCTGTCAATGACTATTCCAGGAATGAAGCATAGGACATGAAGAGAATGCTGATGAAATCCAGAGATTTGCTGGCAAAGACTGTGCATCAATACTTCCAACAGCCCAGATTCGAGATGGTTATCTGTGCTGACTCTAAGCACAGGACTGCCAGCGAGCTGCACACAAAGGCTGAAAGTTCAGGCAGCAAGAGAAACCATGCTTTAAGCAGGAGAAAAGAGGTGGCGAGCAGTGTTAAGGTGTAGAAAACACCCTCTCCATATATCCTTACATGTAACAGCAAAATTAAAAGTTAAGAAGTTTTAACTGTAAGTCAATTTAAAATGATCGCCTAAGTTTCCAAGCAGTGAGACTGAACTTTTGAAGTTTTCTGGAAGCAAAGGAGAAAAAAAAATTACATAAGGCCAGGCACGACCTCCATGCAGCAAATATCCCAAAAGTAACTTTGCTCTTGACAAATTGCATCTCGCTTGACAAACAGATGGAAGAGGTTGGCTTGATCATTTAAATGGGTCTTTCCTCAAGTCACAGAGTAACTCCAAAAGCAAAAATCTGAAGGACATACTCTGAGGGGATGGAAACTGAATGATGACTTTGATCAGTTTAGGGACTGCACATGAACTGAGGTAGCAGAAAACAGAGGAGAGGCAGGAATGCTGAGGATATTCACACTCCTAGGAGCAGTGGATCCCAAAACCGGTCCGAAGGTCTCACGTTGACTACTCCCAGAAGCCAAGGTGAAGATCACCTTGGCAGAACTCTTTTGGCTGAAGAGAAAACAAACAACTTGCTAGGGGGAAATCAACTGATGATGGATCAGCTCTGTAAGACAGAAGGGACAAGGACTCCCTGGCTCACTGATTCAGAGAATCAGCTACCACAGACAGGTCAAGTAACCCCAGTCATGAGTTTACTGAACACCATCTGAAAGACAAGAAGAAACTCCAAATTGGCAGTGTTGGTGAAAATTAGCCTTCTGAAAAGTGAGAGCAGGAGGCAGATCACTTTCCAAAGCATTTGGACTGGTTTTACACAGGTCACTTCTGTTCCTAGACAAGTTGCACAGCAAAAGCACAGGGGAACCAGGCAGAGGTGACAGCCACAGAACTGCTCATAGGTGTGACTGAAGGGCAGCACTCCTTGAGCAGCAGGGAATAGAGAAATGCTGGGAAAGTCAGCCTTGGAGCCCTGACAGCTACCTGGGGGGTATGCTGGCTGCTGCTGCCCCACAGGACCCTGCCTCAGCTGGGAATGCATGCCTTGCTAGTGGCTGACAGTCTCACAGAGCTTTCCAGGCACTCACATTCCTTTCTTCCCCTTTCTCCTTGGGCTAAAAGGAAAGAAAAGGAAAAGTTACAGAGAGAAGCAGCTGTGCAAAAGTGCCAAAGCACAGGGTCTGGGCTTCTTGAGGAGAGAGCAGAATGATCCAAAAAGGAGAGAGAACACTAGAAGTGAAGGGTGGAGTGCCACCAACAGAGGGTTGCACCAGAGCCTTTTCACTGGCTGTTCCCTGGCAGACAGCTATCTTCAACGCAGGTGTTATGAGGGATGGAAAAAAGGCTCAGAGTAGAAGGTCAGCAGACATGCCAGAAAGCCTGGTAGGCAACCTTGTATCCAGAGGTCATGAACTCAGAGGTGTAGGCGTGCTTGTGCTGCTGAGGAAAATTGCCCTGGTAGTCCTTCCACACTGGGCTTGATGGGAAGGGGATGGTATTTACTCAAACCAAGGAGCAAAAACTGAAGAATACGCTAAATATGCATTAGAGACATTTAATACACTTGAGAAGCAGCTCAGGATTGAAACCAGCGAAGTTAATTAGAAAGCTCTTTTGCAGCACAAGGGCTGTGCCTGCTTGCTTTCTGCCTATTTGCCCCAACACTCATTTCAATTGCTTTTTTCCAATAATCAAGAAATCAAAATTCTTTTGTTCGCCGGCACAGAGTCTGCACCAGGCGACTGCAGAGAAGTGATAAAGAAAATGATGGATGCTAATTTGACCATTTTCCTCGGCGTTCAGCACAGACATCAAACCACACCAAAAACATTTTAGAGATCTAGCACTGAGACACTCGCTACCATTTCTGCATCTCCTCCCCCACAGTGCTAAGTTCAGATACTTAATGCAAATGTTCACTAAAATAATCAATATTTGGGGATTGTCTCAATTCTGCAGCCCTTAAAATAGGACATGCAACATGGAAATTACATTTATCTCTGCTCCAGAACAGAATATACTTCAGGAAATAAGCTATAAAAATAACTAGGCTATGAAATTAAGATCAATTTATCAAAGGTCTTTAATAACATTCAGAGCCATATATTTAGTCCTTTAAAAATAATTCTAGATTTCAAATTTAAAAGACTCAAACATATCTGGTTGTCCATATCTTTTAATATTTCATTCTCTGCATAAAATGAAAAAATAAAGCATAGTCTGTATTCCATCCAATGAGCAGAAAGATTTTTTTCTTTTCAGTTCCAAACTACATTATCTTAGACATCTGCTTCTCTGGGCACTTGACTTTCAGCTGCACTAATACTGCTCTGACCACTTTTTCCTCACTGCATTTGTCTAAGCATTCTACACAAAGAAGTAACTTCCATACAAATCTCCTTTACCTAACAAATACAGTGATGCCGATGTACAGTCACTTCCTGAAAAACCTAAGGCAATTCACTTAATTTGGTATTATTTTTTCAGACAAAAGAACCCTAGCTGAGTACTTTGCTGTATAAATATTTTTCCTATTTCAGCAAGTACCAAATCTTTTGCTTTCAAGGAAGAAAAATACAAGAACTCCACTGCTTCTTACAGAGACTCCCTATACAGTGAATTTGAGGGGCACTACTAAATATGGCCTTTAAATGCAATCAAGCCAAACGTCAGAAATATATATATATATATTTCAATTTATGGTGAACACCACCGCATAAAAGCTTTTTTTCCCTCCTGTTCTGAAGGACTGTATTAATTCTCCTCTTCTACCAGAGCAATAAAATTCCTGCTAACACTCGGTCCAGGGCAACAAGATCTGTGCCAAATCAATGATCAGAGATGAGTTGACCAGTTACCGCTGCTTTACAGAGAATTACTAAAAACCCCTTCCAAGTCAACAAGAGAATAAACTACCTCTACAAGGTATTTTTCTTTTAAACCCTGTTATTAGGTGGGCTTATGCTATGAGGCATGAGTGTTTACAATTTCTCAAGAGTTTATAAGTCTTATCTAACATAATCCTTGCATTCTATAATCCTATCTGTTTAATGTATTTTATGTAGGGAAAACAGCTGGAACCAGTAGTATCTCAAAATGGAAGGCACTTCCAAGGCACAATCAGTGAATTGGACATCAAATGCAGAAGTAGTTTATGTTTAGGTTAAACTTTCAGTCATCTCAGATCAGGTACCCTAATGCTGGGTTTTACTGTAAGCTGTATTTATCTGCATATGGATTTTTTTCTTTCCACAGGACACTTTTGGCACACCACTTTACAAAATTCTTAAAGAAAAGATAGATGAAACACTGCCAGCCTTTGTTTGTGAATTTTTCAGTGAATACAGGTTCTATCTGCAGCTTCTAAGCATAAATAGCTGTGAACTATTTCCCTTAAATAAAAGTAAATCTTTTCTGCCCTTGACAAAGCAGCCCAATTTTACTAATATCTCTGCAATTTCCAGCTTAAGCGTTTCACCTGCAGACTTAACCATGCAATAGTTACCTATTGTCATGAACTGCCTTAACAAAGGCTGTTCCCTATAACTAAATTTAGCCATTAGTCCCATTTTTGCTTTGTGCCTTTACATTATGATGAGATGCCAGAGTCCTCCTTTGACTCCAACCCAGATGGACCCACTGGCACCTCCTGGTTATCTACTCTGTCATGCCTCAAAACCTCCAATTAAAATACATAAAACTTGGCTGCTGCCAACACTGGGCCAGTACTAGGTGATGTCTGCTTACCAGGGAAAGCTTCAGCAGTGTTTTCCTGCTACTGCACATCTGCCATTAGACCCCAGAAATTCCCTCCTGGAGGCATTCCTGCCTGCATTCTCTCCTGCCTCCCTGGGCATCACCAGTGTGCAATTAATAGCTTCTGCTCCTGAGGAAACAGACCTTCTCCATTCCTTGCTTTTCAAATGCAGATGCTGAAATTAAGGCTGCTTAATTAAGCTCCAAATTTCAGCAAACTGCAAACATGCAGCTCTGAACAGCATGTTCTAGATAGAAACACACTAGTTCCCCATCACTTGGTTAAATAAAATCTGGGTCTTTGCTTTTTACAGCAGCAGCTTTTCAGTAGGGGTTTCTCATTTTACAGGCAATTTGGAAAAAATATTTTTTCCTTGAGGGCACATGATACCAGCTTAGTGTGGACAAACTTCTGGATTGAAGGAGCAGAACAGCCTTCCCAGGCCAACAATTTATTGGTTTCTACAGAGCAATGAGCACTGCACACTTCTCATGTGAAAAATACCTTCCTGTATTCTCCTAATGCTGCATGATTTCTGATTCTGCCATTTTGTTAGGTTTTGGTTCTTGGATCCTATCCTTGAATATCCAAGGAGTGGAAAATCCACACTTTCTAAAGAAGACTACAGGTAAAGCAGTCAGTATTTCCTCCTCTCCTTTTCACTCATTGATATTTAAATTATACTTAAAATGTCATGATTATTTCTGAACTGCAGTTTTAATCTAAGCCTGCAGCAGTACTATTATAAATACCTAAAACTAAAGTGAAAGGCTTTGGTCTTTGTACATAATCTTAAAGGAATTGCAAATTCAAAAAGGAACAATTAAAAAAAACCCAAAAACAGAGTTACATTCTGGGCAGAGGAACAACAAAGTTCCTGATTATACATGTAAAGAACATCAAATTGTACCACACAGTAGAATTATGCAAACCCTGCCATAACTTAAGGGATGCACAGAAATCTGGTATCAATAAATATTCTGCTTTACAGTGTTCCTGGATCATTTGAAGATGCGAAAGATTTGCAAGCCAAAGATTTTTGGATACCAATCATCTGAAGATTCAAAGATGCAAGTTCCTGGTTAAGTTACAAAGAAACAAACAAAAAAAATAGCTACCAAATGAATTAAAAAATTAGTAACAAACATCCCCTTCTCCCACACACAAACTATGTCAACAAGGACAACTCAGAGGGCCAGCAGCACTTACAGTGTCTGACGGATGCTACACTGACTGGATCTTTTGTTTGCAAACACAGGACAAAACAAGTTCAGCATTTCTTCTCTGAAAAATCTCATGAATTCAAGTCCTCTCCCCTTAAACGATGAAGATATTTGCCACTGGTTTTCTTCAGACAAAAATAAGGAACGAACAACATCTGCAACCCTCTCTAGCTTAGCATTTCTGGTTTGTGCTGAGTCTCACTCACATCCACCTGAAGCCATAGGTTTCCTCCCTGAAGTCACCTCCTGTCATCTAATGCTGTTCTAAAATGTTTATGCCACTTAGCTGGGGTTTTTTTAACCCAAGTTCCTTCTCATTTTTTGAGCACAGCTGATTAAACCTGAACAACTGGGTTGTTGGACGAAATATGCTGTAGCTATGAAATGGTACAGCAGGGACCAGTTTCACTGTTAATTTAAAATGCTAGAATTAATTAGGTAGTGTAAATGAAGAATTTAATAAGCATACTTTACAGCCACAAGTTCTGCTTTTATTAAACACCCCTGCCAAATGAAGGCAACTATCTTCAGTCTGTTTTTCCTTGTCTCATTCCCTTAAAAATCTCTGCACTGAAAAAAAAAACCCAAACCATTTTTCCTATTGCATCCCCTCCCCCATAATTAAAATGTATGCCTGACTTCCATCTCCTCTCTCAAGTCATTAGCATCTTTAAAAAATGCTACTGTATATCCTGCCTGTTCTGAGAAGCTACCAAACAAAACCCAAGTTTACAATTTTGGTTTTGAATACCAAATTAAAGGCTGTCTTCGAAGCTGTCATTCCTATTCAACTCAGAGCGGTGTACTACCAAATTAGCATAGTTTTTTAGTAAAGGAATATGCTTGTTTTAACATGTGCCTTTCCAAAGCGAGGGGGCAACTTCATAAACCAATTTTATTAAAAACTCCTACTACTGTTCTAAGACTGCAAAAAGACTTGGAGCAGATGACTGTTCCTGTCACTGTTTAACCAAATTGAAAATTAATGAAAGAGTTCAGGTCATGAATTTTATTGGAGAGATCCAGTATGTTTAAAAAGACTTTCTATACCTTTTAACTCCTTGAAAAAACCATTTCAGAAGACTCAACATTAAAAAAAAAAAACAAACAAAACACCAACTTTGCAGCTCCTTGACAAGGGAAATAGAGTCTTTCACGTGAGCCAATTCAATGCTACCTAGCTTCAGAAATGCATTTGAGATTTTCTACTATGGTTTTGCCAGGATAACTATTTAATCATGATTTGGTTTATGACCTTTTCTATTTTTCTTGAAGCAAGCTCTCTCTACAGCTTTTTATTCTGACTTTTGATTTCCCTGGTAATTCAGCCCAGCAAGAAGGAAGCAAATTTACAATACATGAAGACAAACCACACTTTTAACAGAAAGAACAGCACATTCATTTAAAGGCAGAATGAAACAGAGCATGCTTAGCTTAGATTTATTAAAGCCACAAAATTTTCAAGAGAAACAATGAAAAATCCAAAAGTAGGCAAAATCTAAACTGTTTCATATCTTCACTGCTTCAGCAATAGCTTAAGAATTCACTAGGTTTCTTTGCAATACAGCTTTCACTGTCAGAAAAACATTTATATTGATTTTTAATAAGGAAAAAGCAAAGAACCCCTGAAAAGCCAATCATTCCTCTTGCAGCCTACTGGCATACCTCCACCCCTCCCAAAAAACCAGTCTAGGGGCCTAATGAAGAACATGCTTACACGATGATCCAGAAAGATGAGCTGGGTATGACCTCAGTGCATTTCCATTTTGTTACTCTCCATGTTCTAAGAACCTCAAACATGAACTGCTTCTGGCAGAGGCCTGCATTTGATTTACTAACTCTGAATTCAATGCGAGGAATGAATACGCATTCTGAAATTCAGTAATGTTGCACAATGCCTTGATAACAGGCCCAAAAACCTTGGCAGATAAAATTCTGTTTTCAAAAACAGCACAGATAATTTGGACAGTAATTTTTTTTTTTCTGCAAGTATGGCTCTTTTGTACTTGTATCACCTCTTAAAACAACACGTAGGGGTGATGTCCTCAAGGCATCTGTGCCAGTTTTTTTTAAAGAATGGTTCCTTTAAAGTATTTTAGTGACCAAAGATTTATGCACTTTGTATGGGAAAAAAAAAGCACAGGCAAAAAAACTGCCCAAGAATATGTCAGAAGATCATATACCAAATTCCTCATATCTTCAAACAGAAAGACAAAAGCCTGGAGATGGAATGAAACAAAAAGAATACTGTTCCTTGCTGATGAAGTAACAGCTCTCTGTCCAAAGACAACCCACTCCCTATGAAAACAACACTGAATATCTAAAGTCTTGAAAATATATTATAAAAACATCATCATGAATTGGAGGGATAGAGTAAGTAGTAAAAGCTCATGAAACAAGATCAAAATTCAAGCTAGGCACCCTAGACTCCTGTAGAGTAGGGTTTCACTTCTGCCTGAAAACTGAACTAACCCACAGTTAAATTTTTCAGATTATTTTCAGCCTAGAAGAAAAACAAAGGCCTGTAGAAAAAAACAAAGTAAATAAAAGTCAATTCCATTTTTCAGTCTTCTTTTTAGAACACCCAAAGCTGTGGCCAAATCAGAAGATTTACTGCAATAGATACATCATGGTCAACATGCTAAAGAAAGCTCTGCTGGACTACACTTGTGAGGACTCAAGCTGCCCTGCAGCTACTGCCATTTGTTATGTGCCTTGTGTTCAATCAGAGCACTGTTGTGTGTCAGGAAGTAAACAAAAAAAGAAGCATTGCATGTTGAAAAGCACTAAGCAGATCATACTAACACTCCAATGCAATGGCTGCCAGGATGTTATAGAAGCAGGTATGAAGATTTGCATTTTAATACCTCATCTTCCCATGGTGCCTCTTCCCACAAAGCACACACCCAAGTTGCCAGGAGAGCCTCTGAGGGGAGCTGACTCCTTTTTTGGAACCCTTTCCCTCCCAAAGCTGCTGCTCTCGGTGCTAAACATAACAGCACTGGTGATGCACTGAACAGCAGTGAAATTTCAGCTGCTCCCACCTACGGTGCGAGTAGACACACAACCTAGAAAACTAACCTATAAAGCAAGCTATAAAGGCTGATTGTTCATCCCATCTTGTGCATCACTGGATTCCAGGCTGCAGCAGCAAGGATGTGGATTAGGCCAGATGCATCTGCACCCATCCACACCTCCTCTAGTGACAGTGCAGACCTCTTCTTGTTGAGGCAGCATCTGCTATAGGAGGCTCTTATCCTGAAGGCACCTACCAATGGGTGCTACTTCGTATGAAAAAGGATCATTGCAAACTAAAATGTTTTGGGGACCAGAGTTAATTAGCTATTATCTACAGACGTCGGAATGAAATCCAGAGCAGCATGTCTCAACTACAGCCCACTGCTGTTCCAGAACACCATGGTCAATAAGCTCAGATGGACATGCAGAACCACCTCACTTTACAGTGTTCTTAAACAGGCTGAAATTTAATGAGGGTTTGGTGAAGCTCAAATGGCAGAGTCAGAACTCAGAACTGTCAGTTGGCTCAAGCTATTCAGACAAGTTCACGTTAAATAAAAATGAGAATCAACAGAAAAGCAAGGCCACTGTCTAAGCTCCTCTGCAAGAAGCTGCACAGTGTGTAACACACCTGCAGACTGGCAGTGCTCAGACTTCTCCCCCAGATCTGCAGAGGCTGAGAGACAAGGGGCATCTCAGCTGCTCTAGATCCAGTGTGCAGCACTGAAACTAAAGGCTTGCCCCTGAAGCTTAGCACTGCATCTGCTGCATTCCCTGTGTTAGCACTTGCAATGCAAAAGCACCAAGGTTCTGCTGACCCCAAACACAAGCTGACCCTTACGCAGGCAAAACCTACAACACAAAGCGCTTACCTGTGATTTTGTCTCTCACGAGCTTGCAGGATTCAATTTCACCAATGCTCCCGAAGAGACTCCTGAACTCCTCCTGGGTCATGTTCTGGGGTAAATAGTTGACTATGAGGTTGGTTTTGCTGTCATCTGTAGCAGCCCCTGTCTGCATGGGGGAAGGGCAGTTTCTACTGTTGCTGGAGGGTCCATTGGTTGTATTGGAAGTAGGGCCATTCGACACCTGAGGCTCCATGGTGCTAATTATCTATAGCAAAATAAGAGAAAGGGGAAAAAAAACCACCCATAAGTTTCATAGATACAATAGCTATTTTTAAAGATACTCACAAACGAATGAGTAGGTAGCATTCATGGCCAATTTAGATACTTCAACAAAAAAACCCGGCTTGATTCCTCTGTTATTGTTGCAAAGTAGGTCATGCTAGTCTTTAGCTGTGAGCATATACTAAGATGCAGTTAAAAAAACCTTTTTTTGTTAATGCAAAGCTGATTTCTGCTTTCATCACGCAGCCATTTTCACAAATGTAAATTTAAACCACATAAATTTAATTATAATTTAAGGTAATAATCATAATTAAAATTATAGTTCCATTAAATCAGATGAAGTAAGTGTATGGCTCTATATGAAAAGGTAAAATATTTTACCTATTTAATAACTGTATCACAGAGTGCAATGACAACAACATTAACCAGGCACAGTCAATCTGCACCGTGTCATCACTCAGCTTGCCTTCAATTAATAAACTTGGTGTCCCAAGACATGCCATTGACTGGTTCCAGTGCTGACCTATATTCCCTACCTACATTTTCCACTAACGAACAGACACCTCTTTAAATAATAAAGCCCTGGATGTGCAATCTCCACAGATACAAAGGTCTTCAGATGCTTACTAGAATCAAAAAGGTTTAATCAAAGAAAAGCTTATCAGGCACAGGTGAAGGCTGCAGTTATAACAAGTACACTATCTTGAAACACAAATCTCCAGTTTTCATGGAAGAGACTTAAATAGACCTTTCCAAAAAATGACAAATAAGAATCCAGCTTAGCAAAGTGTGCTGCAGGACAGTAGCCCCATTGTCACCAGTGATGTGAGCAAAGCTGCCTACATGTTTATCTGCAGAACACAAGTTCTCATCCCAAAACTGCACAGACAGACAAAGGAAGCAGAAAAACCTGGGCACTTAGAGATTTTTCTATGTAATTTGCCTCTACTATGGCTTCTAGCCCATCTTCACTGCCACCACTGCTGCCAAAGGAAGGACATCATCTTCGTCTTAATTCTGGAAAAATTAAAGCAATACAAATGGTGGCTTTTGCTGCCTGCTGTGAGGTTGGTGATGTGCAGCTTCACTGGAATCGAAGATCATCCCTCAGATGGGCTCAGCTTCCCTCCACCAGAGAGTCAGTGATGCAAACTGTTGCCCCAGGCAGGAGATTCCACTGCCCAGGGACAGTGACAAACATGGGAGAACAGAGGGCTAAGGCACCACACACTCTGAACCTGGTATTCTGCCGATCCCGTAATTATTATAATTACTCAAAACTTAATTTGCTTTCTTTTTTAAATCCAGGGAGGTACATGCTGCAACAAATTAGGCCTGTGATTCAGGAGGATGGGGACACCCGCCCCCCCCCCCCCAAAAAAAAAGGGTGTCTATTCTAAAATTAACTACATGAGGGTGGCTCAGTCTAAATAGGTTATATTCTGGTCATGTCTTTTTTTTTAATTGAAACGCTTCAGTGTTAGTTTAATGCCTCATTTAGGAAATAACCCTCTTTTTTATCAATGGAAATAAGTTTTGAATTACCATTATTTTTATTATCAAGCCCAGGAATAGCTACTTAGTTTAACAGCTTTTAAATAAAAAGAAGCCTTGCCACATTGTGTTTAACAGAAATGCCTTAAAACCACACAGCAGAATCATTTTGAAAATAAACTGCACAAAAATAGTCACTTCTTGAAAGACATGGGCACATCCAAACCAGAATCCCCCTGCCAAATTTACCAGCCACATGGCACCAAGTACTGCTGGCATCCTTGGCCTAGCCGTGCCAGCCCCACACACTCTTCCTTCAAGATTCCCCCTTCCACCCGGCATCGGCCATACTTCCTTCCCTTCTCCAAGCTAATTCCATCCATGTATTTACTCACATGTACTACTTAAACGCTTCAGATGCTGCTAAATCTGTTTAGCTCAGGATTCCAGCTGGAAGATCATCCTTTGATCTCCGCACCTCCGCGACCCCACGGCTCCGAGCGCCGCCAGCAGCTGCTGCAGGGCTGGGGTTCGCACCCCAAGGCGGCCGCGCTCCAGCTCAGCACGGCCTGCTCCTACAGGCTGCACCCACAGCCACTCGACTGAAATTTGGGCGAAAAAATCCCAGTTCCAACGCTAAGGCACAGTCAGAGGATAAGTGAAGCAGCTGACATGGTTAACAGCAGCTTGCCACGCGCCTTTACATCACTGGACCACATTCTTCCCAACACAAAGCCCCACAAGATAAGCTGCAGTTTTAGGGACCGATCCTGCCCCTCTGGAGCTGGCAGGGACACCACACCTCTGGTTTCAGTGTCAGCAGAAGCAGGACTTCAGCACAACACACCGAGCAAGGTACATCCTCTATTATTAGCAACAGACTCAAGAGCTATCTATAGTTCCCCGCGGTAGACAATAACCCTGGATCTTTTAAAATCTGTGAAAGAAAACAAAATTCCAAACTGGTTGGTGTCCTACTTAGGCATTTTGCAATTGCTTTTTAGTTAAATTTTCAGCATTTGTACCTTCCCCACCAAGCAAAGGAATAGAATTCAACCCAAGACATTTAACACATTCAGAACATTAAGAGTAAGCTGCTCGGTAAAAATCTGTTCCTGAACAAGTACATTTCCTCATATACTTCAAAGTATCTTGGCATAAACTAATTTTGCACCAGGTGCCAGGTTTTCTTCCTAGTTACTCTCAACTCCAATTAGGTTTTCCTGATTTTTTCATAGTAGAAAGGAAAAGCAAGGCACTTACTTGCCCTTCAAATTATTGCCAAGTCATAGGTTACTGAAAATCCATTTGCTCTATACATATTAAAAAAGAGATAATGGATAGAGAGAAATATTGAAGAATTATTAAATGCACTTCTGATAAAGGACTTCAGATTTTTTTTTTACTGCATAATATTAAGCCTCCATTTACAGAGTGATTTCTGTGCAAAAGCAGGTCTGTAGCAGAGCTTGCATTTGAAGTTCTCACAGGCACAAAGGAATAACGCTTGCTTTAGGTGTGCACACTGACTCCTGCCATGAGTAGAACTTACATTATTAATGGCAACCAAAAGGTAAGCCCTGGTTCTCCTTCCCAGACATTTGGTCCTGTCCCTGGCATGCCTGAAGCTCAAACCCCAGGCGGAGTTCAGTGTGCATGCACTGGGATGTTTGTTGTCAAGCACTGTTTTTAAGATTAAGTAGCTGTTGATTCCACATCAGTCAGCACATTACATAAGAGGAACATTATTTATTCAAATAAATTTCAACATGACAGTCGCTGTATGCTTTTTTCCCCCTCTATCCTACCCTCTAACACTAAGATTTAAAATTTTAATTCAATACCTGTGTCACAATATGAGTATTTTTAAAATCAATACTCCAGTTTCCAGGACACGCAGTTAACTTACTGTGTTTTAATTACTGGTAATAACTTTTTTCAAATACAGAAAAGTATTGGGCTGCAATTAAATTCTACCAAAATATCAAAGAAAGCTATAAGTCTGCCTAACTCATCAAGGGCTTATCTGGATATAGGCAAAACAAATGTTGAAAATTCAAGAGTGACTTAACAGTATATTTTGTTTTGAAAAAATTAACATGGGTGTTATCCCTGAAGGTGTTCTTAAACCTCCATAAGCAAGTCAATTTAGCAATATCTGTGCTCTGAGCAACATCTTTTTGTAGACCTTTTCTGACCCAATTTAGGCAGTTACTACCGGCCCTGAAATATTACAGTGCTAATGTCATGTGTGCTGACATTCACATGCTACCAGTATAAAGAGGCATTTTATTTTTTTGGGGGGCAATAACTTGCCAAACTCCCAATACTGCAATATGATACTCTGTATATAGGGTAATAGCATCTTTGAGGCATAAACTGCAGTTACTGCTAATAGACATTTGATCACATAGCCACCAGTAATCTGGATATTCTAACCCTGGCAAATACTATCTGATAGAATTTCAACACTGATTTTGCAAGTTACATGTTTCAAATTGTGCATGTTTTTAATCAGACTGCTGCTTTTAAAAAAAATGACCATTTCCTGGTGTACTACTGTTCTCACTATGGTAATGTATCAGCAAAATACGAGGTATTTTAGTTTGGCAGATTTCACAAATAAATGCTTTGAGGAAGACAACATAAGCTTTGCCAGTGTTTTGCAAAACACTGCTTACCAAAAGGCTTGGTATAAACCTCTCCTACAGAGTATCTGCCACAAATACCCATTAGAGCTACTCCTACATTAGTAATGTTTCAGAAATACTTCCATCACATCTTCATTGTTTTTTCAATTAATTCAACTAATTTTAATTTATTCCTGCTAAAATATTAGCTCCAACAATAAAGCAAAAAATACCTGTATGTATAAACAGAACTATTACAATTACCAACTATTACAAGCTAGAGTAACTGACACTAATCTTCACTTATTACAGTAAATGTATGACATCCATCTACCATTACAATGCACAGTCAATGAATCATTTGGAAAACTACCCACAGACTAAGACAGCCTTATCTCCCTATTGCATGCATAAGCAATAGCCAATGGCTCGATAAATGTAAATATACACTTTTTATATTTACAAAATTTGTTCTCAGCAGTATAAAAGAAGGTCTGCACATTGAACTGAGGCTGCCACATATGTAAAGTGAAAGGAGTTTGCATTTAGCAAATAATCAGCACCCATTCCTGCTATCTGAATTATATATACTCCACTGACCACAGTCCACAATAAACAGAAACTAATTTGGTATGTATTAAAAAAAACACAATTAAGAATCTTAAGAATAAGTGTTATTTATAGGCACAAAAGAGAAGTGTTTTTAAACATACTAGAAACAACCCTCTTCTCAAATCAAAATCTGAAAAAAATTCTCAACCCTGGAAAAATTCATGCAGTCATATCCATTTTGAGGACTCAGAAGTCAAAAAAGTTAGCTATGAATAATGAACTGTTCGCAGCACCTAAATGCCAAGAAAAAAGATCATGGCAAATTACACCTCATGAAGAATTCATGAGGTCTAATTTTATATTATTTCTAAGTGTTCATTAATGAACCAACTCAGAACATTCTCCCATAAAAAAGAGTTTAGATAAATAATGCAAAGCTCTTACTTTATCTAAAAAAGCTCTTTAATTAGCATTGCAAGTTGTTTGCTTTTACAAGTGAAAACAAATGGTGCCATGGCAGAGGTCCCACAGCCATCTCGTGAAAAAGATGACAAAATAAGAAACAAACAAAACATCTCAAAGAAAATAAATGTAGATGCACAAAGGTTTCCCTCATACAATGAGGAACAGGCTTTAGCTCCCTGCATATCTGCTCTTTTGAATGGAAGGCAGCACAGTACAAGTCTCTGTTCCCCTAGAACTTCTCTACAGGTGAGAAAATCCCATTTACAGGGGCTGCCTGACCTGTCCATCCACAGCCCTGCCATCTGCTGAGCCATGAATAGCCATGGCAAAGCCAGGAGGTTGGTCCACAGGCAGGGAGCAGAACACACAGACACGTCCAGGTCCCTCAGCCCTGCTCCAGCCCAGGAACCCCAGCCCAGTTTAAAATGCACCCACTGCTACTCGCTCCATGGGGATTTAGCACATTTTTGCAGACTGAGGCACTGGATCACAGAACGTTCAGGACACATCATGCCACCTTCCCCTTGAAGCGTTAAAGGAAAAGAACATAAAGTGATTTGAAGCCTTTCTTGGTTCAAAACCACAAATGTAGCCCGAGCAAGAAGCAGGTGCACCTTGACCACACGTGGGCTTTTCTAAAGTGACCTCAGGAGCAGCAAATGATACTCTGTGTACAGCTCCAGTACAGATTCTCTTAACTGTAAGAGCTGTCAAATTTCACTGTCAATTACATTTTTATTAAAGCTTACGCACTGCACAACTAGACTTTGCTATTATTTACCTAATAAATACATCATGAACATGAAATAAAGGAGGAAAATGAAGCTTTTTAGTCTACCTGCCTGGAGGCAAATCCAATACCCCAGAAACAAATCATTATCTAACCCTCTGTATTTTGACATGTTCCCCACTCACACACACTTCTACGTGCTATATCTTTACCTTCCTTGGAGTAAAAGTCACATTTAATATTTTAAATACAGATATAGCTGGAAGTCTCAGCTCAGAAAACTGGCAATCTCTGGCTCTCATGGCACAGATACAGCCGTCTTAACTTGCTTTCAGAGTGTGCTGCACTCAGGTTGAAATGGCGTTCAAACACTTCCAGCAAATTCACATTTATAGGTGCCACAATAATTGTGCAGAGCACACAGATGATCCAAATGGAGAAGACAACAAATGCGTTCATTTTAAGATGTAAGCCTCAGTTCAAATAAAGGAGAAAATTATTTTCTTTAATAGCTAAATTTATCCTGAACCAGTCCATTATAGGCTTTTGCATGAATATGCTAAACCAAAATATTCTGTCCCCGGTCTAGCAATGAAATGAATGCAAAGTTTATTGGCAACATTACTTGTTATCACAGCAGTGCCTGAAGGACACAACCCATGGCAGCACCAACTTGTGCTGTACAAATGGACAGTAAAGCAGGGACTGCTGCTCTACCAACACAGCAACACAAAGCAGGCAAAACCTGTTACTTTTTATTCCAGATTTCACAGAAGTGAAATAAAAAAAGTCAAACTAGATCAAAGTATCTAGGCAAACTGCTGAAGTTACACAAGAAGCTGTGACAGCCCTGTAACGCACCACCCTACCCTCAAACCTGGCCCACTGATAAGCTAGAACTCCTAACAACCTTACCAAAAAGAAAACCAGTATAATAATGATGCACCAAACTGCAGGTTTCTTGAGAGTTTCAGATAAATGCCTTCTGTTCCAAAGTATGGGCTCTACAGGTTTGCATTTGATTTAAACGACAAAAGGGAATGAGTAGGGGGAAAGAAGCAGACACCAAAATAAATCGCAACTATTTCAACATCCAATAGCTACTAGTTCAGCAGTAGGGGAAAACACTCTTGGAACTACACATCCAACAACTACACTAAAGATAGGAACATAGGCACCATATCGCATGCTTTGCATAATCTCTTACTCTTCCTGCAGGTACTCTGGGGGTAAGATATTGGAGGAGGAGAACTACAATTATCATTCATACAGCTCAGCACTCTGCAAAGCTCAGAGGAAGCACACAGGACTGAGGAGCAGGTGCACAGACAAGCACTCCATGCACAGCAGTTTCTGGGAAGTGTGGCACATTTGTAAGGACAACAATGTTTGTCCAGAAGCAGAATATAGTTATAGTTCTGTGTTGTGTATTACCTCAGCTCACAAAGTGTGAGATGCTTTATCAACTACTGATAATACTGAGCATTACTTTCAACTATTTCCAGCTTTTCCTTTGCCTCTTGTGAAGATTATCAAGTAACTATGCCTGTTGGAAACCTCAGAGGTGTTTGGCTCTATTCTTCAGTGTCCTCCTGGTATCTTAATGAAGTCTACAGCAAAAGCACTTGGGAAAGGGTAAGGAAGAAAGTGGTGTAATAGGTGATCAGGGTTGTCCTTTTCATTAAGACAAACTGACTTCTGGAATGCCAGCCAGTTACACCCTACTTTAGAGTGGTTTCGCCAGAATTTATGATAATTTCTACCATTAAACGCAATTCATACATGAAGAGACGGGAAAACACAGCCTTGATTTCACAGCATTCAAACACCACTCTGGAACACAGCTTTGGAAAAAGGCATCACCAAAAACACCAGGAGAGGAAAATGGATGTGTCCTGTCTATTAGATGGGAGACCCAACCAGCTTGGGTTAAAAACCCTTGCAACCACTCAGATCCCACAGACCACGGACTGCAACAGAGGCTGATGGCAGGGACGTGTCCTACTTCTGTCCTGGGACACGGCCATCAATGGCTTCTGCCCACCCGTGTCTCTGGGGGTCACCCGCCGCCTCTGCTCAAAGGTCTGCACTATTTTTGAACTGAAATAAAGACAACACGGTCAGACTTTCAGTTCTGAAGGAACATCTATTTCTTCTTCAATCACACTTCTACTTCTGCCAAATTCATACCAGGCAACCCTATGCCTAAAATTTTACAAGGGCTTTATTTTAGTAATTTCATCATTCCAGACTGCTTCTTATTCCCTCCTGTCTTTTCACTGAGGCTACTACTTGCTTTCTCAAGACACATACGAAGGCTAAAGGAATAAAAAAAAAAGTCTCAGCAAAAAGAGCTCTTTGATTGATGCTCCAAGCCAAAATATGATGAAACCACCTTCCTTCTCCATGGGCTGCAGCTTATTAGATACCACAAAGGCAAGAGGTCTCCCAGCGACTGCATTGTCCATCTTGGAAGGAGACTAACAGAAACCATATTTGAAATCTGTGTTAACGGGGTGATAAAAAAAAAACAGGTATATGACCAAAAAACATTAAATACATGAGGAAAACTCAGACTGAAGGGGTTCTCTCAAAAGCCTACATATTAGATAGTAAGAACATGGTAGAGATCAACATTTAAGACGGATTCTCAGTCTAAAGGACATGCAGCCTAAAAATACACTGAAATGAAAGCAAAGGAAATTGAGAGTCTTTTTATATTTCTGGTTACTTTCTGAATTTTATTTTTAGCTCAGTTTTGTTTCCTAATCACTACTTACTTGTTTGGTTTACTGACTCTATTACTGAGTTATATATTGCTAATCTGTAACTGAATTCTATTACTGACTTGGGAATATGTATGTAGCACTGTGTACTGACGCACAGATTCCCACGGGGATGTACATGTTCATGAAAGAAGCAGACAGCTGCAAGTCTTCAGCTGCTGTAGACCTGTCACAATTCCACTTTATGTTTTTTTCCCCTTTAAGAAAATAATCTAGAATCATCTGCAACCCCAGAGTTTAGACAGTGAAACCTGTGTTACAAGCCACACAGAAACCTACATCTACTTACCAGAAGGCAAAGCAAAGCAAGGCCAGTGCAGGCTCTCCGTGAAGCCTAGGAATATCCAACCCCCCACTACTGTTATTTTTACTGAAGTTCTAGAAACAAAAAGCTACAATTTTTAGAAGCCCTTAAGCAATTTAATATTCATTAAAGTTCACTGCAATAGGATTTCAGCTCCTAAGCCATAAGCTCTTCTGAAAATGTTGCCCATATATTTTTCATGCAAAGCCAGGCTTATATTAGGCAGGAATGGGTGGCTTAGTGGAACACACGACCCAACCAAGATGTTTTAAGGCTCTGTCCTCAACAGGATGTTAATGAAGACACACTGCTAAATGCAATTAGGAAACACTAATCAACATGTGTACATCTCAACTGCTGGCAACAGCATCTCTATGGATACTGCAGCTTGCAGGTCTAAGCGAGACAGACCCCAAAATAGAAACTATGATGTTCAGCTAAGTCCTATCTTCATCATTAAAAATGTTTGACTGCTGCAAGGTATCATTATTTCTCTTAAAACTTAACTAGATTAAAAATAAAAAGACATTTACATCTTTTCCACAATTCACCTGCTAGCCTATAACTCTGTACCACACTAACATTAATTATGGAAATAACCCTCTCATAAAACATAAGCATTTTTACTTCTGTAGCATACCTGTGGTAGACAAAGTTACAATGAATTACTGAAAATAATATGCCATTACCATCTTAAGAGGAAGCAGATAATAGAAATTGTAAACTTGAAAAGCTTCTGGGAGCAAAATAATCAGAAATCACCTTTGAGCGAACAGAGGTAGCTGTTTACTCTGATGGTCTCACAAAACTACCTACAAAATGTCTTAAATGAGGCAAAGTTTTAAAAGTACTGCATGGGATAAATATCTCAGTAATGCGTAAATTCAAACAATCTCATGCATGAAAGCATCTATGCTAAACTCAAACACATATTAGAGATTAGGAATATGTTATCCATCAATAAAGGACAAAATATCAAGTACATATCAGTAATAGGTCAGGCTAACAGATCCTTATGTTTTATCCTAGACAAACAATTAATCTCTGTACTACAGAAAAGAAGCATGTCACGGGCCAAACCAAACACCGTCCTTAATAAATGTAAATTAACAAACATATCCTGAACAGCAAGAAATTCAAAATGTACCAAAACTCCTCTTAAAAGGTAAACAGACCTCATGGATAACAACCCTCTGGTTAAAACAATTCTCCTCAAGCACTCAATGGAAGCTCTGCCAAGCTCAGTCCCTGTTCAGGTGCTTGGGGACAGGGGGGAACACAGACCACCCCAGCTGTCCTGAATCCAAGCCCCACAAATGACATTTCACTTAGATGTCAAAAGGCAACTGGAAATAGAACAGCCACTACTAGACATCACCAGGGAGAAATGTCCTAAGAGCCTAAACACATGAACTAATGCTTGAGTATTAAAAAAAGTCAAACCTAGTTACTGTCCTCCATTGGCTATGCTTTCTTTAAAATGCACAGCAGCCACAGGCAGGCGCTTTAAACCCGGAGCTGGAGCGCCTTCCATCCATTTCACCTCAAACAGGTTGGTGACAGAAGTGATGCTGTCTCTATTAAAACTACTACATCACCTAAGCACCCCGGCCATGGAGGCACTCAGCCCAAGTATCCTGGTCCTGAAATGCTGGAGGAGAATGTGGCTCCTCCAGCAGTCACACTGGCTATGTACGGCTGCAAAGCTCCTTGATCACCACAAAGAACATCACACAAGCAATACTCACTTTTGCACTTAGCAAAGATTAATGATGGAAATTAAACTCAATTTCTATCCAAGCATTTACATTTGCAAGCACTTCTTTCAGTAGTTGGGTGATGACAAGCACAGACAATAAAAAAAGGATTCTAAAAATATACTACTCTTTTTCCCTGGATTAGTATGTCTACAGTTAAATATAAACTGTGCTCTATAAATTATCAAACACAATGTCAAATTCTGAAGTGCTCTCCGGAATCTCTCACAGAGCACACGAAATACAGAATGATAATTCTGTCCTGGCCCAGTTAGGCTAAAGAACAATATGCTACTGTGCTGGATCACAGATTTTGTTCCTATCAACGGCCACACTAAAAATGGCCACAGCCACCACTGTAGCTGCACACTGAATTTTTCAGGACCCTCCGCATCAAGCAAAGAGTTTAATTCCCTGAACAGCTGCTCTCACAGGAAGGGAATCGACAGCAACATTGTCACCGTATAGCTGGCACAGGCATATTAGGAACAATTTCGAGCATTCATGCTTTCTGCTAAAAATCAACTTCCCCCTACTCATCTACTGCCAGTAACTTCATTTAGAACAAAGATATATTAGAACTATTTTTATTTAAGAAGCATTTATTTACATACATTATTACTTCTACAGAGTCGTGACTGTGCCTTCTGCTTTACAGAAATAACGTCTTTGCCCACAAGATCTGCACATAGTAAAGCAAAAAGTCACCAATCACCGTTCAAAGATCAAGAAGGACCAACAGAAGATTAATACAAGTACTGCAATTAACAGTCACATTTATAAACCCTTCAAGCAGGCAGAAAAGCCAAACGCCCCAAATACCTCTGATCCCCAAAGCAGAACGCGTTAACACTCCACCACAGTGTAGTGACTTAAATATGGGTTATTTCATGCCGTTGAGTCATGAATTTCACATTATCTAACATTAAAGTGCTGCTGACTACGGGCGTCTACAAATCAGCTGAAGGGGACTGCAAAAAGGCCTGGCCTCCCCTCCCCTCCAGATTAGCATTCAACTCTTTAAAAAGGTTTGTTAGTATTTTGCCCATGTAGTTTATGACCCTCTCTAATCAGAACTACGAGAACCAGGTTGACTTGCACACACACCAAGCACTTCATAGACATCAAGAGTCTTAATCAACCCATGTATTAAACAAAAAAAATTCCTCAATGTCAAACCTTCCAATGACAATCAGTCTAGCAATAATAATTCTCAAACTCACAAATATCAGTTTTGCTGTTAAGAACAGTAGGGAAAGAATGACTTCTGGCAACTCTCCTGACCAGGTGAAGCAGAAATTCCATGTCCTTGCTAGGCAATTAAACATAACATTAAAAGAGAAGGCAGTTCTGCCTTCACTTATAAATTGTGAGTAAATAGTTGTCTTTGCTAGTTTTCTAGAATGCAACCATGAGAGATTCTTAAAAGGAAGAAAAGCAAGAAGGACACACGTCCTTCATCCCTCATATGTCTCTACAAAGGATTTTCAACAGCACTCAGCCTGGGAGAAAATACTTGGAAGTGCTCAGGAAACCACTCAGCCTCTCCAAAGGGGAGTGCATGCAACTACAGGCCAACAGGTAGGACCGGGGCACAGTTACCTGCTCCAGCAGCAACCTTTTGGGGCCTCTACATGGAGATCAGGTGGGACCTTCTCACCAAGCGTCCCTGAGGAAGTGAAAACCCGGGGAAGCAGTTTGGGTTTCCTTCGGCAGCCCGGCGAGCGCCGCCAGGTGCGCGGCAGAGTGGCTGGATCTGAAAGACTGGCGCTACTGGAAAGGCTCCAGTGGCGTTGCTGCCCTCTGCCAACACCAACATCACTGACGTGGGCACAGATGCGTTACGTGTGGAACCTTCTCGAAGCGCTGCAAGCGAGAGCCACCTCCCATAGTCACGGGTGTCTGCTTTGAAACAAACACACTTTATCGCGCCACCTTCACCTCCAAGGGCTCCCAATGCTCCAAAGCCACCAAATGTCGCCGCCCTGACGCCGAAAAATGCTGGCGCACGTCTCCAGACTGGAAAACTACCAGCAGCAACGTACACGGAATTTTATAGCAATTAGAGAAGTTTAATTTTTAAATGAATAAAATAAATGAAAGCTTATTTTTCCCCCAGAATTCAAGGACAATTAATTTCCCATCACAACAGCACTGCTGACGCAACTGCGCGTGCCTTAGCAACGAAGGCGTACTACAGCATTTTCTATACATCATGCCTCTAAATACTGTCAAAGCCAGGTTTGTATCTTACACTGTGCAACTACATCTCATTTCCAGAGGACACACAAAGGTTTAGGTATCCTTCATTTTAATTAATTATTTTCTTAATATTCCGTCTTTTCTCCCCATTTAATGCATGATTCCTAACTGGTTCTCAGCATTTCCTGACTAGTACAGATTTTCTCAGCCATTGAGGTGAAAGTCCTCATGTAAGATACTATCAAGGGTAGAACAATAGGTAAGATGGGCTCTCTGCATCCTCCCTACTTTTTGGGGCTCTAAAGAAGCAATAATGCAGCAGGAGCTCCACTAGGGAACACAGACTTTCACTACAGAAAATAAAGCGCAACCTAACATTGCTGAGCTAATTCTTAATGAATTCATGCAAGCAATGTAAATGCTACAAATAAGACAATGTTAGGCAGTTCCAAGAATTAACTGCATTCTTATTATAATCTCATCTGAGAATATTTAATTTCTAACACTGATGTTCCAATGCTATTGCAAACTCTGAGTATTTAAATGAGTAAACAACAAACAAAAGGTCTCCTCTTCAGTGCCCCAAGCTATCATCCAAAACTAGTTATAATTAAAGGTGTGAACAACAGAGTAACAAACCTGCAAAGTCAAGGTTCTGAGAAATTAATGGGCATCACACCACTGCACCAGTTCAAATTTATCACTCATTATCTCCCCGACTAGCACAGTGCTGTTTCACATATTAGTGCCTCCTCCTTTCCTCCAAGCCTTTCCTGCTTTTTCTAGATGGCTAATTTTATACAATTACTGCCTCTGACACATTGAGACCTTTTCTCCCCCCTTTATTCTTCTTGCTAGTAAAGCTAGTGACCTACAAAAGCCCCTTGCACCTAAAATATTCTAGTATTTAAAAAGTAAAGACTGATAATTTAAGGGAAAAAGCAAGCAAGCAGTCTCTAAGTATCTGTTTCTTCAACATCTTCCCTTTGCATTATCTCAAACAGTTAAACATACCCAAAGGCTAAGGCAAGGTACAGGTACCCTTTAAACATGTTTTATTAGGATTTAATCTATCATACTTGTTGAATTTCAACACTGCCCTCCTCATCACAAAGTTCCTTAGAAAATTAAAAATGTCCCTTCTTTTCAAG
The DNA here is from genome assembly GCF_031753505.1 of Anomalospiza imberbis. NCBI lineage: Eukaryota > Metazoa > Chordata > Aves > Passeriformes > Viduidae > Anomalospiza > Anomalospiza imberbis. Next base: position 24,886,470 of record NC_089689.1, on the reverse strand, counting down.
TTGCTCCAAGTCCTACACTACTGGTAACTGGACATTTACAGAAACAGTTAGGAACTGTTACATTACACAAACACGCTTTCCCTCCTCATCCAAATCCCAGCGTTTTCCTTCACATCCATTCAAATGGGAAGATACACATGCACAAACACACACACAAATACATGCAGACCCATCTCTTCCTCCACCCTACACAGAAAGGGAAAGAGCAAGAGACAGAGAGGAGTGCAAGGGGGAGGGGTGACTTTCTATCACAGATTAGCAAATTTTGCTAAATCTGGCCAATCCCTTACAGAGGTACTATGCTTTTTAACATCACCTCACTTGCAATAAAACTGTTTGTGCCCACTTCTCCCCCAAAACCCCAATGACATTGAAAAAATACTGCATTGCAGTATTTGCCAGTGCATCGGAGTGTATCCAGTTAGCTGTCCCACAGACAAACAAATGTACATTTTAATGTGTCCAGGCACATAAATGAGGTGTCCAGAGAACACAGATTGCCAAAACGGACAAGTGGATTTGTCAAGTTATCTGCATCTCTCTTCCTCTCACCATAATATTCTCTGCCACTGTCCATTTCTTGCCTGGGCTACTTGCTGAAATTATTTTCAAAGTCCAAGCTCCCAAAGAAGACAACAAATTCCCCTGTCAGAATATGGGACGCAATCATACCTTATTTCTTTTGAAAAACCTCAGGGTGTAGAGTGGCTCTAGGTTATGTACCAACAGTATGACAATTACTCACAGAAAATAACCTGCATTTAATTAGTACACTCCCAGCATACCAAGTAGGAAGGCTGAGGAAAAAAAAAAAACCACACATTCCCTGTAAGTTAGAAGATGTTATTTAAAAAAAATTAATCCATTAAATATATGTAAGATTAAGGCAACTAGATTTCCTTTCAATAGAGTCACAATATTTAACAGGACCAAATAAAGATGATGAAGACTATTTCAAACCCATTCAAATGGGATTTTTAAGTATACCCCTTCCAGCTCATTGTAACCATCCTTTGTCACAACAGCTCGGGCTCACTTTGAGAGAACTCAAAAAGGTAAAATTAATAAAGAGGAAGAAAGCAAAGGAGGCAACCAAGCCAGTCACCAGTGCAGAGGCATCCCTGTATCTAATATGGGAACTTGATTAGCAGAGTACATGGGGACAGGATTTCAAACTGATGGCTGGTATTCACATTGCATCAATATCCAATTGTAAGATTGCCTCCTTTCTGACTAGTACACCAGGACAACAGTTTTTAAAAAAGAAAAATGTCATGTCTAAGGACAACTACATTTTCTGTATCTTTTTGTCTCAACAGAAAGGTTTTACGTTTTCATCATTTAGTATCACTAGCAATCTTAATTCTATTTCACTAACTTAATAGCTATTTTCCTATAGGAAGATTTACAATGCAATCGTTTACATGCAGAAAGAAAATGTCACTATGTACATGCAGGCTGTATTCATTAATATAATCTTAAAACAAAGAAAAGAGGAAGATCAGGGCAGGAACACGTGCACCCTAAAACAAGGATTTCATTATTTTTAAATCTTTGTAGAAACACGAAATTGAACAGAAAATGAAAATGTAACTACTAGCTGATGACTCTTAAAACAAACAATGCAGCTGTGTATAATAAAAGGCACCCTTATTTATTGTCATGACTAAGTTAACAGATTTAGAACACAGTATCTCTGTTTTGGACAGAAGAAAAATTATTTTACTCTCACGTACAACTACAATGCATGTCAGAATGCATCTCTGCACATGCACAGACTGTAAAATACGGAATTTTACACACGCACACACCCCCTCAGGATTTTTTTTTCTCCCCCTCTACACTGTAAAGCAGTTCAGTTTTCAGAGGGTCATTCAATCAATTTTTCACAGAAAGGACTGCAGCAGAAGCAATACTTAAAGCAAATTAAAAGGGTATTTAATTTTTTATTCCTATTTCAACCAAGCACTACTATCCCTGCTTGAATTTGCTTTCAAAGTAACCCTGCACCAGAGAAAGGAATAAAGTAAAAATATCTGCAAATCCAAAGACAGAAAGAAAAGGCGTGTTCTATATTCTTGCTTTGCTTCTTATGCCTCCTGATGTGTGATAGATGAACATTTTCTGGGCAACCACATTTTTATATATTTTACGCTACCGTCTATCACTTACTAGCCTACTACGCTTTTTTAACACTTCTAGCATCACCATTTCCCATTATTGTTTGCCACTACAATTAAGAGACCATCACAATTAACAAAATACTCAGCTGTGGTTTAAAAAGTAGAGTTGCCACAAGGAGCCCGAGACACTGGAAGTGGATATTGCTCCAGCAGATATAGAACAGACTGTGGCTAAAGGTGGGGCTGGAGATGAAAAGAAGAATAATTTCAGTATTTTTGTAAATTCCTCTCAGTGCCTAAACCCTAAAATATGGTGAACTCCCCTGAACTGATTATTCTGCCATATAACCATCTGATTTTGTAAAAATACCAATATCATTTAACACAAAATCACTGCTTAGGGTAAATTCATTCTACCTACTGTTCTCATAGGGACATTTGCTGGAAAATTCTAAGAAATGATTTGCAGAAGCTATCAGCTGTGGGAGTTCACTATTATACCTCTGTCAACTTCATTCAATATAATTTACATTTTTTTTATACTGCCTCACAGGATTCCTTGCAATTTTTTGCACGTACAATTTCACAGCAGGGAGGGGGGAGGAAAAAAAAAAGATAACCCTCTTTTGCAAAGGAGAAAGAACAGATGCTTAAAACCAGATTTCTAGAAATCACTGTAAGCCTAAGCCAGAAATGTAATTAACACCTATTTATAAAGAATAATTAAAGTTGTGACTGCCACAAAGAAGCGCAGAGATAATCGAGGTAGCCCCTGCTTTTTTTTTTTTTTAAGGTTTTTTTTTTTACACTGTTTGCAGTATTCCCACATGATTGCCACCTGCTCCCCCACTCAGCTTCCCCTATGCTCGTTTCCCCGGCAACCTTTCATTGGCTTTTCCTCCCAGCTATCGCTTTCAGTTCGGCTGCTCAGTCTAATCTTATTTGTTTTACACCCATCAAAACAAGCAGCTAGACAAAGACAATCCTGTAAGAATGGGAAAAGACCGTCGCTTTGTTTCCCCGGTTATAATAAATATCCGCGGCAAAAGTCTGCAAAACGTTAAATTAGGGGGAAGGGGGGTCCCCGGCGCCCCCCCATCCCGGGGCTGGCAGGAGGGCCGGGTATTGTGCGGGCGGCCCCAGCCCCCACCCGGGTCGCCCCGCTCGGCGCAGCCCCGGTGCCCGCAGTTGTGTGTCTGATCATGCCATTTTGCACAATCTGTAAGGAAAAGCACAAAAGAGGGGACGAGATGAGCACGTCCGGGCTCCTCCGCCAGGAGAATACGGGCTAAAAATAGAAATACTATTTTTCACATAAATGGCTTTGACTTCTCCCGGCATTTAAAAAAGCACAAAACAACGCGGCTCTCCCCCAACCCCCCCAACCCCAGCCCCCACCCCGACACAAAAAAAACACACCCTTGCTTCCATCCATCCACCCATCCATCCATCCTCGACAGCACCGGCTCCATGGGAAACGCGATACCTGGATTTTTAGAGGCGATTATTAGGTTTGTATTTAAGGCTGGTGTAATAGGAACGGAGATTAAAAGGCATCATCGGCCGCCCGCTCCGCCAGGCACACGCGGTACCATGACACCGTGACTGTCAGCAGAGACCATCCGCGCTCAACTGAAACGCAACGTTCAATGGAAACGCTCTGGAGTGCCATCGCAGCTCGGCACTGTAAATGGATGTACAGATACATATGCACACACAGGCAGACATAGCCCACCGAAAAAAAAAAGAAAATAAACAAGGCTCTCTAATTTTGTTTTATGGCTCACGATCCACCGCCCTGAACAAAAGAAATTCGCGAGGCACACGAGAAACGAGACAAAACCCCACGAGCAGGCTCTCCCCGTTCACTTACCATTTTCAAGCCATTCCACTCCATCTGTGATCACAAAGATGGACCCTTACAGCCCCTCACAGAGTCAAAAGCAAAAAGAGCGTTATGTAAAAGCTGACATTCCTTCTTACAGCGCTGCTGCCCAACGATGCAACAAAATCGACATATACTAGGCACTGCAACACATACAAGCCTCCTCCTCTTTTTATGAGGTCACGACAGGAAACTCTTTGAAATACAATATGCAGCATTTACTGAAGCTCATATAAATCACCCTCTTTTAAAATTACCATACCTATTGCGCAGTCCACCAAAAACAAAATTACCAATCTCGAGGCTTTTTTTTTTTTTTTTTAAACATTTCACCCCCCCCCCCAAGGATTTTGCTCTGCATTTGTATTTCCAAAATGTCAATGTGGAAATTAACTCTCCCCCACCCTTAAAAAAAAAAGCCTCTTCTTCCTTTCGCATTTCAGTTAGCCACATACCAGCCTTGCATTAGAAATGAGCTTTTCTCTTTATTCTGAGAGAAATCGCAATTACCTTAAAATGACAAAGTACATCCTTTATTAAAGGATACGCAGACATTAAATATGAAAGAGAGAGAGCGAGAGAGAGGGGGAAAGAGAAAGGGAAGGGGGGGAAAGGGAGAAATCATGTACAAACAGATCAGTAGCAGAAAACTAAATTCATGGGAAAACACAGACTGAGAATGATGCAGATTCGGGGAAAACCTGTATGTTAGCTTCTATATCTACCTCTATATAAACCCGCTACGATCAGATTTTAAAACTACTAATACCTACCATAACCATTCTTAATGGCAAGTATTGGGTGTCTTGAAAGGCTTCAACTCTTCTAACGGTTTTGCTAAGGTTTCAGGGAATTATTTTATTATTATTATTCTCTTTTTTTTTTTTTTTTTGAAGAGCCACAAAGCACACTGCTAGACGTTTGTGCAGCGAGAAATTATTATCGATAATAATAATATTAGCGGCAGCGATAATAATAATAATAATAATAATAAAAAATAATAATAGCTAAGTATATTATCTCGTTGTCTCAGTGTGGTGCTGCGGCGGGAGGGCGGCGGCGCCGGCGGCGGGCGGAGCGCGGAGCGGCGCGGGGCGGGACGCGCGGAGCGGAGCGCGCGGAGCGGCGCGGGCCCTGCTGCGACTGGCGGCCGCCGTCGCCCCTTTACCGCCATTTATGGGACCATCTGTCAGCGGCGCCGCGCGCTGATTGGCCGAGCGCGCCGCGCGCGCGGGGGGGGGCGGGGGGGGGAGGGAGGGTGTGTGTGGTGTGTGGGGGGGGAGGCGTTGCGACATCAGGTGCTATTGAAATTAGCCGCTGCCAGATTGACAATGTTAATGATGCGGTGACCTCTACAACAACAGAGACCAGATTTCTGAACTGCTGCTTGTGTCTAGTAATTAAGGCCCGGTTGAAGAAACAACACGCAGCCCCGTTTTTTTTTTTTAATTTTTTTTTTTAAATTTTTTTTTTTTTTTTGGTTCCCCGTTCCCACCCCTGGGCCCGGCGGTGCCATACCTCGGCCATGCTCCAGTGCCTACATCTCCTTACCTCCTGCGCGCCCCGCTCCCAGGTCCGGCGTATTTTAACCACCTTATCTTTTTCGACAGTTGCTTTCCGGAGAAATGCATATTTAATGATCTGCCTCTAGGCTTAAAGGCACAACAAAAGCACTTTGACGTGCGTTTAAAGCTGCATTTATTTTCAGGTACTATTGATTTTAATAATCAGCCCATCTCTCCTTCCTTCCGCCTGGTGAGCTTTTTTAAAATACGTATTTTTAAAGGAGTGGATTTGATGTTGCTGCCACTTGACAATGTCTAAGGCACAGCAGACACCTCTTTATCGGGCGCTCCCCCGAACAACAGTACTGTTTCAGAATTATTTTGCCATCTCGCTTCATTATTCTTCAGCTCGACAGGAAATAAAACAACAGCGAACTTTGGGCATTTAAAAGAATTTTCCAGCCTTAGAGAAACGTGCTTAACTTAACAATGCACACTCATTAATCCTTCGCTCGCTGCCACTGACAAACTAACAAAACTTCACTTCCAAACAGCAAAATTTTAGCCCCTTCTGACCACGGCAAGTTTTGTAAGAATTCTCACAAGTTACGAAGCATTCATTTCTTCCTCTTTACTTGAGAGGTATTTTCCTAAAGCATGTTCTGTACTAAGTAACAAGGCATAGCACTCTGTAATTACAACAAACCTTGAATTTACATTTATCTCATCTAAAGCAATGGAATATTACTCTATTAATACACATAGGATCATTTAGTTTTACCATCCACAGATTCATTTCGACAACTCAATACTTTTTTTTTTTTTAATAAAAATCAGAATCATTGCAAGAGTTTTTAAATGTAAGAGCTGAAAATCGAGAAAGCTAGGATGGGCCACATTATAAGCTCACTTAGCTCTTTCCTAGAGAAAGAAAACCTGACTACAAACCACCAAAACCATTTTCAAAACGTGTAAATCAAATCATCCTTGTTCTACAAGTTTCATCTTTTAAAAGGTATAAATATTCCCTCCACACGGCTAAGCTAGGGACAGACATTCAGTACATTTTACATTTCTTTAGATCATAGACACGGTCAAACACACACAGAGACTAAACACACCAATAAAACGTATGAAATGTAGTAAAGCTCATAAAATCCAGCTATACACAAACCAAGCAAGAAGAAAAATCACATTTAAAAAACATTATACAATCTATTTGTGGAATGAGCACTGAATTCAATTAAATATGAACAATGTGAAAGGCTGCACCGGATTTCTCTCACCACGCATCTTTCTGAGCACATTTGTGGCTTAGTAAAAACTAGCATAGATTAAAGTAGCCTGTAAGATACATTTCCTAACTCAAATTTAGTTGGCCCATTAGAGTGAACACACAGACATCAAAATGCTACAACAGCTAGTATATTACCACAGATTCTTGTGCAAACATACATCTAATATTAAAGATAGATCTGTAATGCATATTTTTTACTTAAAGTCTCTTCAGGGGTTAATAACACCAGAGAATGCATCCAGAAATTATTTTTAAGTCTTTTCAACTTCAGCCTACTTTGTTACTATAAATTCGTTATGCATATCAAGATTCAGCCATTTTTCTGAAACAATAATCGCACACTGCTCCTCTAAAAAATTACCTAATCTTATCCATCTATAAATCCAGGTACCCTGCACACTGACCGCTTTCCCAAAAAGCGCCCCACACACGCAGCCTTTCCGAGAAACACTAAAACAAATGCTCAAACATCCTCAGAGGCCTCTCCCTGGAAAGACAAAGGCAGAATCCTATTGTTGAAAAAGTCAACCTTATTCTCGTGTTTCCAATAGTACCATTTATCTTTCAGGGAAAGGGACTGACCACCGCATCACGGTGGTGACATTTGTAAAGCATCAGATTCTCTACACAGTCTCTCCAGCATCAGCCAGCAAGCCCCTGAGCAAAGCATATTTTTAGTGCAATCTTCCATCCCCACAAAAAGAAACTTGTCTTAAACAGCTAATCCAATATCAAAATGAAATCACAGGGTTGTTTCCCAGCCCCCCCTCCCTCTCCTTACCATAAATGAGCAGTTTCTTGACTCATTAATGACAGTTTCCCTTAAAAGAAGTGATCTCATATCACTGAGCCCCTCTCCACCACGCATACATCCCAAAGGTTGCGGGTATCTTAGCATCAGTAGCCGCTAGCAAGCTCTCTCATACAGAGCCCAGATGGACTATACCAGAAGCCAATTCAGCGTTAATAACTACCTACTCTGTGCAGTTTAGAAGCCTTACGTGGCATAATGTCCTAGGCAACAGCAGCCGATTGAAACCGCAAATAAAAGACAACCCAATTCTCCAAAAGCATCAAAAGGAAAAAATAATAAATTGAAGAATGATTTAAAAAAAAAAATCTTACTTATATAAGATTAAACTGAATCCTTCACCAACATATGAAAAAGGAGAAAAAACAGATGCTGCCCAGAAAAAGTGACAAAATATTACCTCATTATTTAACAAAGCAGCATTAAGCGTCCTGCTGATTTCAAACATCTTGCCACAGATTTTGGTTTAAGAGAAACAGAAAGAATCCTTTGCAAGCCCTCTGTCTGCAAAGGGTTCTTCAATTTTCTTGCGCACAACAGAATAGTCAATATGTTATTTCCCTAGAGTTCGCACATTAAAACATCTAGTCAGTGAGCTGAATTTTCCCCTTATCACACTGTAGACTCCTGTTATATGTACTACTCTCTTTGCAAGATTAGCCTGCCCCAAACATGGCTGTTGTTTAAACTATTCTTTAAAGTAACAGTTCACTCCATAACCACCAGGTGGGCAGTGTACACAGATCCAAGTAACCATCTTAAAGATTTTTCTTGGAATAGCTGCTGGTTGTGATATACAACGTAAATCCCCCCTACACTTATCAAGCAGGAGGAAAAAAAAATTGTCACTGTTTTATGCCCTTTCCTCCCAAGCAGCAAGTCCATGAACAAAACCCTAAAATCACTTAGCTTTTAACACAGATTTTTTTTTTTTTTTTTAAAGGGACCTTAAAATTTATACAGGAGCTTTTCATTCAGCGAAAGTGGTAAAATCCAATTAGTTTTGAGAAAAAAGTATAATTAAAAGGGAAAGCACACCCAACTAAGTGGTTTGTACTACAGAAGAACAAAAATCAGGATTACGTTCACAAGAGGGTTCTTTCATGGAAAGACAAAATTCAGCATGTAAATAGTTCTGCTAGAAAATATGAACTATACCTTCAATCAAATTGAAGACAACTTGGTAAGATACTGCTATGACTTACTGTGGCTTAAATTCATTTATGAAACCACTGTTGCACACAGCAGAGCACAAGATTGAAATACATGGAAAGGATGCAGTGTTCAATAGCACCTAAGTCTACCGAAGTATCAAACTGTCCCTATTCCATCATGTCTGCAAGCTATTTAAGTATTTTTTCTCCACTTTATTTAAGGTCAAATACCTCAAGAAATACTTCCATTACTATAAAAAATACCAATTCACTCAATGCTCTACAGCAACACCCAGAGGCATGAATGAGATTGGGATCTTTGTGTTAGGCGCTGTACAAACACATTTGAAAAGTCATTTCATACCGAAGGATTTACAAACAACATTTACAAGACTGAAAGCACAAAGCAGAGGTGTGAGAAAGAACAATAAAAGAGCTTCACAAAATGTCTTTACCAGCTGGGACGAATCATTGCTGGAGGAACCAGGGCATCTCTGGCAACTACCTGTGCTAAGGCAGAACCCAAAAGGTTATTTACTGAGGTTAAAGAATAAATGCATTCAATGGACAAGGGCTTCTTTAGATTTACCACCTACAAAGTACCATCACCTATTTCCTTTCATTTATAGCAATCCATGCTGAGTAAGTATATGCAAAGTAGTGATTTTCTTTGCTGGCCTTTAACTAATATTAAAGTGATGCAGTAATGACTTAACCTTCTTGAATATGTATTGAGTTTCAAGTCATCCCTTTTTATATGAGAAAGGTTATTTGCATCGATTTCTGTTTGCATGAAATAAGCTTATTTTCTCATTCACCATATGCCTTGAACACTAATTAAAAGTGTCACTTTCTTCTAATGTAAAAACGTAATCACTTAGTAAATAAGTATTCTTGGCTTTTTGGTCTTTGTGATAATCTATTTAAGGACTTTTTATTTCCATGTAACTTCAGTGCTTTGATTACCACACACTCTGCTCATGTAAAGAGAAGTGTTTTACAAATGTACATTTTCCTGGATTTTTTTTTTCAAATAAAAAGAAAAAACACTATCTAGAATTAAATCTTTAAGGACCCATACTCCTATTACCCTGAGGCAAATCCATCCAATCAATATGAAACCATTCACATGCCACCATCTGCCAAGCTGTAGAGCAATGTGGCTGGAACAGACCTCTTAAAAAGCAGCAGTGGTCTCATTTTCAGTCTATTAGGGAAGCACCAGAGCTCTCATGTGCAAGGACACAACACTCCAAGTCAGACCTCACACTACTGTCTCCCTGCACTGCTGCAGAACTCCCGTAATTTTTGCTGCTTGAATTTTCACACTAATCATCAAAGCAAGAGGGAGGAGAAAATGATCAGTAACAGTCCTATTCCACTGCAGCACAAAAATAAAGAACTCAATTTAATTCTATCCTAATATGATTATAGCAAACCATTTAAATGCTGCTGCCTGTGAACTACAACCTGGCATTTTCCATCACCTCATTTCTACTCTTCTGGAGAACTAAGCATTTATCTC